>NC_067484.1:82062582-82366332 GCF_947179515.1 Apodemus sylvaticus
AATTCAAGGCCAGCCTGGGCTGCATGAGACTGGTCCCAAAACAAATACATTATTTAATATAATCTTTACTATGGCCTCCCGTGGACCTTTGATATGATATGGATACTATGTTATGCAGTAGTGTAATATGTAACTTAAGTAAGACATATTTGGGTTATCACATTCCTGTAATAAACATTTGCCAATGTTACAAATATTACCTAACAAAGTCATTATTGTTTGTATTTTGATTTTCCAGTTGCCGTAGTAAAATACTATTGGTAAAGAAGCTGCGAGATATCAGTAAACTGTAAAATAAGTCTATTATCTGTGGCATCTTTTTATCCACAGCTTTGATTCCAGTTTTGTCCTCAGTAACTGAAGATACTATGCATCTTAGTTCTGTTCCCTCCTTAGAAAATTATCCAGTTTAGAGATCTACCCGGCCAATCTATCAAGTTCTTTCCCAATGGTCTCTTGGTTTCCCCTACATTCACGTCTGACATGTAGACAAGTAAAACAACTGAAAAGTCTGTGTGCGCCCCTTCTTTCCAACCTGCTCCCTTTCGTAAGTAACCTTGTCTTCGTGACTTGTAAAAGTAACATGCACACGTTAAAACATGATGGAAAACTTCTCTCATACTATTGCATCTTATCTGGACCCATTTTCAAGAACTCGTAGCTTTTAACTCTTTCTGTGATTTAATATTTTGTGGTTAAAATTGCCTCTTTAAGATCCTGTGCAATAGCACTTCCTACCCAAATACTGCTCGGAGAGAGTGGATCTCCCAGGAGTGCAGACGAACCTGTGAACGTAGGAAAGACCACCACTTCTGCTCAGAGGGACCCAACTGGAGCCCTCAGGTCACAGGAACCAAGGAGCAGCCTGGGAGAAGCTTCTTCTGTTTCTGTCTGCTCCCAGAACTGATCCCGTGCCACAGGGTTCCATACCAAAATACAGTCTGGAGAGGCCTGGTTTCCCAGGAGTACTGACTCACCTGTGAGCACAGGTAAGACCACTACTTCTGCTCAAATTCCTGGCCCAAGAGGGACCCGCCCTGAGCCATCAGGATACAGGAACCAAGGAACAGTCAGGGACAGGATCCTTCCAGTTTCCATCTGCACCCTAGACCTGACCCTATGCCATAGCTCTCCATACCCAAATTCCTCCCGGAGAGAATTGGTCTCCCAGGAGTTTTGAAACACAGGCTTGCAGGAGGGACAAGCACCAGTCAGAGACAGCAAGACCAGCTAACACCAGAGATAACCATGGTGAGAGGCAAGAGCAAGAACATAAGCAACAGAAACCAAGGCTGCTTGGTATCATCAGAACCCAGTTCTCTCACACAGTGAGCCCTGAATACCCCAGCATACCAGAACAGCAAGACTCTGATTTAAAAATCATATCTCATGATGATGATAGAGGACTTTAGGAAGGACATGCATAATTCCCTGAAAGAAATACAGAAGAACACAGGTAGCAGTTGAAAGCACTTAAAGAAGAAACACAAAAATCCCTTAAAGAATTGCAGAAAAACACAACAGGTGCAGATATTGAACAAAACCATCCAGGATCTAAAAATGATAATAGAAATAATAAAGAAGCACAAAGGGAGACAACTCTGGAGATAGAAAACCTAGCAAAGAGATCAGGAGTCATAGATGCAAGCATCACCAACAGAATACAAGAGATAGAAGAGAGAATCTCAGGTGCAGAAGATACCATAGTCAAAGAAAATGCAAAATGCAAAAAGCTCCTAACTCAAATATCCAGAAACTCCAGGGCACAATGAGAAGACCGCACCTAAGGATAACAGGTATAGAAGACAGTGAAGATTCCCAACTTAAAAGGCCAGTAAATATCTTCAACAAAATTATAGAAGAAAAGTTCCCTAACCTAAAGAAAGAGATACCCATAAACATATAAGAGGCCTTCAGAACTCCAAATAGATTGGACCAGAAAAGAAATTCCTCCTATCACATAATAGTTAAAATGCCAAATGCACAAAACAAAGAAAGAATATTAAAAACAGTAAAAGAAAAGAGTCAAGTAACATTTAAAGACAGACCTATCAGAATTACACCAGACTTCTCACCAGAAACTATGAAAGCTAGAAGATTCTGGGTAGATGTCATACAGGCCCTAAGAGAACACAAATGCCAGCCCAGGCTACTATACCCAGCAAAGCTCTCAAGTAACATAGATGGCAAAACCAAGATATTCCATAACAAAACCAAATTTACACAATATCTCTCCACAAATCTAGCCCTACAAAGGATAATAGATGGAAAACACCAACACAAGGAGGGAAACTACCCTAGAAAAGCAAGAAAGTAATCTTTCAACAAACCTCAAAGAAGATAACCACACAAACAAAAATAACATCAACATTAGCAGGGAGCAATGATAACTTTTCCTTGATATCTCTTAACATCAATGGACTCAGGGTGGAAATCAACCAAGTAGAAACAAAAAGATCTATACAAAGAATCAACAAAACCAGGAGCTGGTTCTTTGGGAAAATCAACAAGATAGATAGAGTATGAGGTCAAGCCAGCCTATTGTTCCAGGATGGCCAGGGAGACACAGAGAAACCCTGTCTTGGAAACAAATAAATACCCCAAACTGCCTCTCTAAAATTTCATATACCATGTATTCCTGTTTTCTTAAACAGAATATTTATGTTCTTTTGAAGTAAATTCAATATGCTTCTACCACTTTTTGCCTGTCTTTCCAATGTTATTGTTAGAATTACTTTTAATGTTTAAGTAGTATCAATATATATTCATTGGATCTAGCGTTGGACTTTGTACAGACAATTTAGTTCAAGCATATCATATACTGCGGCCATATTTAAAGTCCCTTCTTTCTTCTTTTCAGTCTCTACTTCTCTTCCCCCACTTGGTGGTTTTTATGCCATGTGTGTGCATGCATGCATGCATGTGTGCATGCTCATGTGTGTGTGTGTGTGTATGTGTGTGTTGGATATCTTGTGTCTGCTTTATTGTGTGTGCATGTGTGTACTGTGGTGAGTGTGGACCCTGTGAAGTCTAGAGAGAACAACAGATTTCCTGGAACTGAATTTACAGGAAGTTCTCGGTAAATTATAATATATATATATATAATACTATACCTGATGTGGGTTATAGGAACTGCATTCCAGTCCCATGCAAGAGAGGAGTACAAGTGTTCTTATTCCTTAAGGCATCTCCCTAACTCTATGCTCTTTTTATTTACCCAGAAATACAAAGCAGTAGCCTTTCCATCTTTGAGAACTTTGCCAACTACTGTCCATGGTTTCAAAACCATGATGGATTTGCTCCTGTTTCTATTTGATGCTTTTGTTGTTCTTTTGAGACAGGCTTTTGTATGTGACTGGTCTCATACTCCTTATGTTTCTTTGTCTTTATAGTTGGTATGATGTATACCATGATGCCTGGCCCCATTATTTTTTAGTAACCACCTTACATTTATTAACATGTTCCAGCTACACCCACTAATGTGGATCAGCGTGGCATTCCTATACATCCACACAGTCCTGTGAAAGATCAAACCCACGGAAGAGCTACAGAAGGCAGAAGCAAAACTGGTATTTGAATGGAGCATCTGTAGTTTTGGCTTTGCTTTGGTCTTTTATGACAGGGTCTTACTGTAGCTCAGGCTGGCTTCAGACTTGGAGGGCTCTGCCTGCTGCTGCCTCCTGAGTGTTGGGATTATATGTAGGAGTCAACACACTTGGCTAGATTGTGGTAGGATCTGTTAGTTTTAGCGGGCCACTTGCTTTTTGTTTGATATTTACTCCATGCCCTGAAATAAAATCATTAGAAGTCTGATATATGGGACTCTATACACTTAGACCTGGCCCAGCTTCTCCATCTCTCTTATAATTCCTTTTTTGTTTTTTAAGATTTATTTATTTTATATATGTGAATACACTATACACTGTCTTCAGACACACCAGAAGAGGGCAACAGAATCCCATTACAGATAGTTATGAGCCACCATGTGGTTGCTGGGAATTGAACTCAGGACCTCTTGAAGAACAGTCAGTGCTCTTAACCACTGAGCCATCTCTGCAGCCCCTCTTCATCTCTCTTAATCCTGCATTATTTACACACTTTCCCAACCTCATAAGATGACTTATGACTAGAATGCCATTTCTCCTTGTTACCTGCTAGTTTACAAAGGCAGCCTGAACTCAAGTCTATCCTCAGAGCTTTTTGTGACCATAATAAAACAACCCAATTCCCTAACAGTTAAAAATGCAGTGAAGCAACAGTTAGGCAAACGGTTCCATTCTTCGTTCGAGTCACACCAGTTTTCCCAAACACCATTTTCTTCTCTCTCTTTATGACAATGTAATCCAAAATAATCTTTCTTAATGGGATTAAAATTTAGAATAATGTTTTAAATCTTGATATCTTAATGCACAATGAAAATATCAACTTTTGAGGTAATTCTTTTAAATAAATGTCATCAAATCCAGTAAGTGGCTTTTTTTTTGTTTGTTTTGTTTTTTGTTTTGTTTTTCAAGACAGGGTTTCTCTGTGTAGCTCCGTATTTTTTTTTTTTTTTTAATGTAGGGACTATGTTGCCTTGAGAAGGAACCCAAAGTGACTGCACAGTCTCTTCTCATGATCCCATTAGAAACATTTGTGGTTCCTCACTGGAAGTTATAATTGTCATTACAGAATGTTGTGAGCACTCAACTCATATTGTTTTTGAAGTGGGAAGACCCTCCCCCCCTTTTTCTTTTTTCTTTGGTTTTTTGAGACAGGGTTTCTCTGTGTAGCCTGGCTGACCTGGAACTCACTCTGTAGACCAGGCTGGCTTTGAACTTAGAAATTTGCCTGCCTCTGCCTCCCAAGTACTGGGATTAAAGGTGTGCGCCACCACAGCCTGGCTTCAACTCATATTTTATGCAAACCAAGTTAGCATGTCATTAGACTGAGTACAGAGGGGGACATTAATAGCCCAGTCTACTTTATCAGCCAAATGCTACATGGGCCTGAGAGGTATCACTCCCCTGGAATATAGCTAACAACAAAGACACCAGAATTTCATGAGACAATGTTAACAAGCCCCGTTGGAGTCATAATAGAATAATAAGTCAGCATGCAAAGCAGAGTTAAGAATCCAGCTGGCTGACAGCAAGTCCTGACTGCCGAGAGAGAATCAAGGCTCTCCCAGCGTGCTCTCTAGCCTCCTTTTTTAACATTTACTGTTTAAGTCCTCTAGAGCAGCTGGACCTTAACCGGACAGTCTGGGAGTCTTTGGAAGTACTGTCTTAACGCAGAGGCACAGCTAATGTCAGAGCACAGACAAACACAGGAATGTGCTCGTTCGAAGCTGAGTGATATGAGGTAAGGGACGCTGACAGTCTGTGTCATCTACAGTACACAGAGCCAGGCAACCTGACATGAGCCCGTGTATAGACTGCAGAACACAGAAAGCAAATGTCAATGCCCAGTGTCTGCAGAATGATTAGCATGTGTCATCTGTTACTATGGAGAATTGTACAGAGCCATATTGGGGTATCATGCCACAAGGTAGGAACTTGACATTGGCCAAGGACAATTCCTGGCTTCGGGCAGGAATCTGACGTTAGGGCATAATAGGGAAGTAGGTTACAGCAGGAATTTTTATCCGAGGGTGGAGAAGCTCAGAGTGAAGGTTAAGTTCATTGTTCCCCCAGGTCTATGAATTCCTGAATTAAGCAGGTGACCCACCCAGCTGCCTGAGCATTAGAGCCAAGGATGGCCAGAAGACTTCCCCAGACTCAGCCAGGAGTCTGGGAGGAGGGACCTCCCCAAACTGGTTTTTTTTTTTTTTTTTTTTTTTGATGTATACATTTTTTTATTTGATATATTCTTTATTTACATTTCAAATGATTTCCCCTTTTCTGGCTCCCCACTCCCGAAAGTCCCATAAGTCCCAAATTGTTAAAAGGTCTGACCGCCATTAAAGTTGGGGCCTCGATCGGTAAAGTATCATCCTGGCTTCATTCTTTTCGTCCCTTCCCCATCTATCCCTCAGCTTCTGTTCCAGCAACCCAGTTCATAGTAGCTGCAGGCAGCTACAGAATACAACAGAGAATCTGAAAGAGTTTCTAAAATCAGAGGTAATATCCAATCAGGAAGTCCACAGTATAATAAACAGGGAATTTACAGGGGATGTGGGGACAGATGGTTCTGGACCCACTCAGGGGTATTATATAACTATTTACACCCATACACTTACAATACATACATGTTAACTTTGAAATGGGCTCTGCTAGGAGGGTTCAATGGTGGTTTGTGACACTATAAACTGTGTTGGAAACATTAAAACTACAGTTGTCACTGTGCACCACAGCTCACAAAACTGCTCATGATACAACAGAAAACAAACGTGCACAAGGTCTGACAACAGCTGAGCGAGGACTGGAAGGAAAAGACAAACAGAATGGAGGCTACAAGCAGGAGACACAGGACGGGTGGCTCAAGAGCTGGGATGTATGAGACAGTGCCAGGCAGGAGGGGCGACAGCGCTAGAGCTGTGATGTGCAGCAGTAGCAGACACACTAGAGGGATAACTCTAGAGCTGTGTTGTACAGTAGTGCCAGGCACACAGGAGGGACAACAGCGCTTGAGCTGTGTTGTACAGTAGTGCCAGGCACACAGGAGGGACAGCTCTAGAGCTGTGTTGTACAGTAGTGCCAGGCACACAGGAGGGACAGCTCTAGAGCTGTGATGTGCAGCAGTAGCAGACACACTAGAGGGACAGCTCTAGACAGTAGAAGATAGAGGGCAGATACAGGGGTGGAGAGCTCTAGAGACATACAGCCAAGTAGGTAGACAAATGGGATGCGGGGGCTCAAGACAGGTCATGCACAACAATATCAGAAGCATGGGATAGAAGCTCTAGAAATGTGGCTTATTACAGGAGTCCATGGTTACAATTGTATTATGTAGGAAGTAATGGTAACTAAGTAAACTTTCATGGCTATTTTGACAAAAGAGCAACAAATGATCAATTTTAACATAATGAATGTGTCCTTAAAAAAAAAAATCAAGAAACAAAAAACCAAACCAAACCAAACCAAACCAAACTATCATTAACTGGGTGTGGTGGCACACACCTTTAATCCTAGCACTTGGGAGGCAGAGGCAGGCAGATCTCTATGAGTTTGAAGCCAGTCTGGTTTAAGAGTGAGTTCTGGGACACCCAGGGCTACATACAAAAATCCTGTCTCACAATAAAAACAAAACCAAACCAAAAGCAATCCTACCAAACCAACCAAACAAAAAACCAACCACCACCACCAAACTCTTGACTTTTATCATTATTTTATTGTGTGTTTTGCATATATATATATATGAATGTTGTGGGCTGCCATGAGGGTGCTGGGACTAGAACTCAGGTCCTCTGGAAGAGAGAAGCCAGTGCTTTTAACCTTTGAGGCATCTTTTCAACCTTCCATTTCCATATTATTTTTATTAATAAAAACTTTGAAGGTACTACAAAAGAAGAAGAATATGTAAGAGACATTGAGAAGACACACAGGAACCAGTAGATCCTTTGTGACAATTAAATGATTACAGATGATACTATATATTTATTATATAAGTACATGTAGGCAGCTAGATGTAAATTACGGTGATGTAATATGACTTTGTTTCTTGAATAGTCTCAATGAAATGATCAATTGTGCATCCTCTATTACAGCAAATAATTGCTAACATGTAACAACTGAAGTGGTAGAGAAAGGCGTGAGAACAGGAGCCAGGGGAGATTGGAGGCAGAAGAGGCAGATCAGAGGTCAACAAAGGCTCTCAGGATTGCACTCTACTCTGCTCCAGCCCCAGGCTAGAGGCCATATTTCTAAGCGTGAGCATCATGCTGAGGACGCTGTCTGCCTGTATGTGTTAGAGACAACAGGGTATAGATTTCTCTCTGCTTGGGTCTAGTCTTGGTTTAAATAGAACATACTATATAAATGACCAGTCATGAACAGCAGAGTCACTACCCCATTTGAAGATCAATTTCTGTACTTAAAAGGTATTAAAATAAGTTTCATATAGGATATATACGGGTTAATGAACCAATGAGACGGCATATGTCCAGCCGCTAACAGAACGCTGGTACACAGTAGGTATCAAATAAAATTTGTTCTCCCATATTTTGCCCTTTGTACAAAAGACTCTGGCAGAAATGAAGATGTGCCCACTGTAGCTACCAGATCTCAGATCTCTATCCCGGACACACACTTTTATACCAAGCAGGATCCCTTTGCTACCAGTCTCTTGCTAATGGTAGGACCAGACCAGACTTGTGTGGCATCACTAGACTGAGCTGCTTGGGTTGGCACTATTGACAATCCATATTCAAAATCCCAGTCCTACCTAAACTTGTTTCTGTGTTCAGAGAGGGAGCTTAGTCAATAAGGTTCTTGCTGCAGAAATATAAGGGCCTGAGTTTGATCCCTAAAACCCACTTAAAGCCTTGTGGCAATGCATGCTTATGATTTCAGGTCTTGGAGACAGGTGAATTCCTGGCCAGCTTAGCCTATGCAGAAAGAGTGAGTGAGATAATATCATCTCAGAAACAAAGGGAAACCAACACACAACACACACACACACACACACACACACACACACACACACTGACTGAAAAACTAAAAAACCAGAAAGCAGGTGACACAGACAATAATGAGCTAATAAAATAAGCAGTTGCTAAAAGATGAAAGACACATATACAAGATGTGTATTTCAAACAGTTAATTGAAACTGACTTACACTTTCAGAGGCTTAGTCCATAAGCTGATAAGCATATGAAAAACACTTTCAACAAAGCTAGCCATCAGAGAAATGCAAATGCAACTACCCGGAGATTCTACCTCGCCCCAGTCAGCACGCCCAGTCGCTAATAACACTGATAATGAATACTGCTGCTGAGAACGTGGACCGGGAACCCTTAGCACACTGCTGGTTGGATGGTAAACTCGTGCAGCTACTACTACACAAGCTGGGGGCTTCCCAAAACTTAAACCTGCTATGGGCAGAGCTGTTCTTACTCCTGGGCATTTACCAGAAGATTCAAGTCCACGGAGCACAGGGATGCCTGCACTCCAATGCTTGCTGCAGCAGGATCCACCACAGTGAAGCTACAGAACTAAACTAGTTGTCCAATGACAGCAGAACTGAGGAAGGAGATGTGGTTGATATACACAATGGAATTCTTTCAGCCATAAAGAAAGGCAAAGCTATGGCATTTGCGGGGAAATTAATGGGGCTGAAGGTAATCTTACTAAGCAAATTAGGTCCATTGCCCAAAACCAAATACCATGTTTTTCATTTCATCATTGGCGCTTCCTAGATTTTATATGGACACATTGAACCATTTATGTGTGCCTGACATAAAAAGCAGAAATGAAACTTAAGGGAACAAAAAAGAGCAACAGGAGAGATGGGAGACAGGGGCGGCAGCAGGAGCACGTACATGTTGTGTGCAAGGGGATGCCTGCATCTGGCGGGGTCATAGGTCAACTTTAGAAGTGTTCCTCAGAAGCTGTCCATCTTCTGTCTATCTTCCAGACACGCTATCTCATTGGTCCAGAGCTTGCCAAGTAGACTGTCTCCGCCTCCTCAGTGCTGGGACAACAAGCATGCCCACTACACTTAATTTTTTTAAAACAGATTGATGATGTTCAAGCCATACAGTCTGCTTAGATAATGGTTCACCTGTTTCTATTACCTCTTCAACCGTCCAGTTAGGGATGTGGGGTGATGACAAGATTTACCACCAACAGATGCATTTTTGTTGCATCTGTTGGTGGTAAATTAATCAGTTAATCAGAATAATCCCAGACAAACCAGCGGATGGGGTCCTACCAGAGGGGCTAATAACATGAGATTCATTTCCACAAGGCTCCCATACCTTCCTAGCAATGGTTTCCAACAGCTACAGGGCAAGTCCTATTCACAGGGTTTCTCCTCTTGGCCCACACCTGCCTTTCTTCTCTCTGATTCTACTCGTCCTAAAGCCTGCTCTGGACCCCAGGATAACCGTCAGCGTCCAGTGGTCTGCGTGGCTAGAGTGAACGCGAAGGCTGTGTTCATTCCCTCGGATAACCAAGCCAATTCAGATGACAATTCCGTATGCGCACGTTTGTTTCTCTTGCTTTCATATCAAGGTGGCTTGCTAACAAGTCTCCGTCGGGGAGGAGCTTCAGGGTCCTTTTCTCCTAACAATATCCATCACCCCTAGCATTTCTCACAATGACAGAAAAGAGCAAGCACCCCACACCCACAGAGTAGAGTTTGGAAGCGCACCAATGCCTGCTGGGAGAATTAGTCACAAATCTGAGCGTTTAACCCAAGCTGATACCTTTTCAAGGACGATTTGAAGATGGGGTTTCTGATTTTAGCATTCCAGAAGTTAAGAGAAAAGGAGAAAGCAACATCTACAATTGCACACACGTTTTTCTATACATTTCTTTTTAAAAAAAAAAAATATGATGGACGCAAACCCTTCTGATGAAATCTGGGGCGGGTGCTTCCTGCGACCTGTCCCCACAGGAACAATTACAGCACAGAGCTCTGAAAGCTTCTCAGAATGGCTTTCCAAATATTGCCATCTGGTGGAATTTTAGGTAATTGTTCCTTTGTTCTAGGGAGCCCCTGGAGGTAAGCTTTGAAGGCATTATCAGGCAGAGATTTAGGGTACCTGTGGGAAACAGCTAAAGATCAGCATGATCCAAACAAACCGGAATCTGAAAACACAGAGGGGCTTTCAGGGGCTTTGCCGGTGTCCTAATATGTGCATTTATCCCATGTTCCTCTCTTCTCTCCCTCCCCTTCTCTTTCTCCCTCTTTCCTCCCTCTCCCCTTCCCTCCCTCCCTTCCTCTTTCTCTCTCCCTCCCTCCCTAAGATTCACCTCATATTCATAACAATAACAAATAACACCCCGTTTATTTAAAAATAACTAGAAATGTTGCAGGATTATTTTGACCATATCTTGATATTTCTCCCTCCAATGGCCACTAATAAGGTCTCCCAAATCAAACTTTCACTGACTTGCCCATGTTTCAGAGGACTGTTTGTTAGCAGTCACACTTGGGAAGGAGGGCACCATTTCAAGAGCAGTGCCTTTGTGGAGAACATTTACTCAAACACTGGCCTTTACCACGCAATGGTTTCTAAAAGCACACTGGCCATTTAGGCCGTAACATCAGTCAGTCCAACGTAACTCACAGACGGAGTCTACCCGATGGTCACAGTGAAACCTTACTTTGAACATCCAGGCGCTCTCCCTGGCTGTTGAAGTGAATGGTTCTTCTGGGAAATGGGACCCTGGAAATGGGACAAAAACAAGGAAAAGAAATGAGCAAAGTAGCGTCATGGAAACATTGTAGAACAATGGAAAAGCAACTTAAAGAAAGCACATTCCACAAATACCCCAAACTGACTGATTTTGCTTTGAGTATTTGAAATTTTAGTATAATGGCAGATCTATGAAAAGAACTATTTTCATCTCGCAACCTCCCTAGCACTGTGCAATGAGATAACAGTCCTGTGACATCAGATGACCCAAACGCAGCCCCTCCAGGGCATGATGTGACTGTATCAGAGTTCAGACTTGCTCAAACTTGGCGTGATTCACAGGTTTCAAATTTATTTTAAAAATATTTGTTTTAACTTAGTATCAATATGGGCTTAATGTATGAAAACCAATTTTGGCTAATTTGGACAATATAAGCATTATAAGCAATGTCAAGCCAAACTTGAAGTGATACAACAAACAGAAACTTATTTGCTTTCTGTTCACTATTCCCTCTAAAACACCACCTGGTTGACCAGTTGATGAGTAGCCAGTTCTAGAGAATGAGTGATGTGGGGGGTTCTGGGTTCGAGGCCCACCACGGGGACATCTGTGGCTATTGGGGAGACTGCTAATGGTCCCACTAGATTCTGCTGCAGGTGACCTGCTAGGCATGTCTTTCCCATCACACCCAGCAACAAGTGAGAGAAGACCCTTCCTACCTTCTACCCACCCGGATGCCCTGATCAATCCTCTGCTATGTTTCCTTGGCCAACTCAGAAATGCTTCTGATATTTATCTAGAACCCACCACACAAAAATCAACTTATCTGCAGCAAATCTAACACGATGTGGTCGATCCTGGACAAAGTTCTAAAGTTACTACTGCTGGGTTTTAAAGGGGGACTCGGTAGGAATTTTACAGTTTTCATATAAGGGTGGTAAAAAAGAAGAACAAAATGCTAACAGCTGAATGACAAAAGCATGGGTAAAGACAGCTGCTGGATGTTATTGTTTGGTTTTGTTGTTGTTGTTTTGTTTATTTTATTTATTTACATTTCAAATGTTATCCCCTTCTCTGTTTCCCTCTGCAAACCCCCTATCCCCTCCCCTGCTTCTATGAGGGACCCCCCTCCAGTCCTGCCTCACCACCCTAGCATTCCCCTCCACTGGGGCATAGAGTCTTCACAGGACCAAGGGCCTCCCCTCCCATTGATGCCAGATAAGGCCATCCTCTGCTACACATGCAACTGGAGTTTTGTTCACTTTTGTTTTCCCTGTCTGTCCTAGAACTCACTCTGGGGACCAGGCTAGCCTTGAACTCAGAGATTCGCTGCCTACCTCTGCCTCTGGAGTGCAGAGATCGAAGGCGTGGGCCATTACCACAGAGCCAGAGTTAGATTGTTAATGTTACAGGGAGCACATCCCCCAGTCTAGGAGGCTGAAAAGGCCCAAATCTGAACACCCTTTGAATGGCAACAAGATGCCACAAGCACAGCATGTCACATCCTGAAACTGTTTTATGTAGACAACTATTTAAAATATAAAATGGCCTCTGGGATATATGCCCAAGGCATATATGAAACACAATAAATTGTGTGTTGAACATGGGGCCTAGCCTTAAGAAAACTCATTATGTGTATATAAATATTAAAAAATATTCAAAACTGTTTAAAATCTCATATCTGGTGCCAAGCAGATAAGAAAAACTTACCTGTAGGGTTCAAAGTTCAGATAAAAACTTAATCTTCATCATATTTAAAAGGCAAAAAATTTCATAATAGTGCTTTTAAGAATTAGATTCAAATAAACTATTTTATACACACACATAATTTTATATAGAACAAGTGGAATGAAATGTATATATATGTTTTATAATAGAATTTTCATCTGTGGGGGTATTTTACATGTTTCTGTAATTTAATACTAGTTTCGTAAACCAAAATTCAGATTTAAAAATCCAGTTCTCATCAATTTTGATTCTTAAAGTCTTCCAATTTTTCAGAAATCTTAACAGCATCAGAATAAAATTTTCATTTACCTTCTTTATTAAACTACTTCTTGGTAGCTTTGTTACCAAACAAGAGGTTTGGTACTAAGCTCAGAGGCAGGAGCATAAGCTTATCTACAAACTAGGTAGCTTGCCCTTAGAAGTTTCTGTCTCATCTATACAATGTGACCTTTTTCTGTTTACTCAAAACAGCCAGTTGCTAATTTCTCAGAAGCTGTGACAGAGCAGATTGGAGAATCGTGAGCTCATCTATGGACCCCTGTGTGTGCTAGACAGTTCACTATCTAATTTACTTTAATTTCTTAGCTCCTTCCTTCCTCCCTTCCTTCCTTTAACAATTTTATTTATTTAATGTATATATAAGTGCTTTGACTGCATGTCCATATGCACACCAAAAGAGAGCACTGGGCCCCGTTATATCGTGAGCTGCTATGTGGGTGCTGGGGATTAAACTCAGAACCCCTGGAAGAACACCCAGTACTCTTAACTGCCGAGCCTTCTCTCCAGTCTGAAAGGCACAGCCTTTGATAAAGGTGACCTACATGAACCATGCAGGAATTTCCTTGACAGAGAATTTAAGGTTTTCTCTGATGTAATCCTTCTAAATTTCCATTTTCCACTTCTTATGTGTATGAATATTTTGCTCTCGGGCATGTTTGGGCAGCATAGGAATCTCTGGTTCCCATGAAGGTCAGGAAAGGGGTGGGGTGCTGGGAACCCGACCCAGGTCCTCTGCAAGAATAGCAAGTGCCCTAACCTTGGAGTTTCCTCTCTAGCCTCCAGTCTGTCCAATTCTTCTAAACATTGACACAAATGCATACAGTGAAGACTGAAAGTTTGTTCTAAACACCAGTTTGATACTTCATGCATTTTAATGAATCTATATTCTCCGAAGTTCACACGGAGCAGTATTGCCTCTGCATTCCGCATCTATCTACGGAAGAATAGAATTTCATTCTTGCCGGGATTTTGTGGACAAAGCAGGTGGTCTATTTCTAAACTTGACTACACTATGTCCCTCATTTTATCCTATCATACAGACTGTGGTCTTCTGTTATTTTAAGCACCAGGTAACTCTTCTCCAGAAACAAACAGCAACAAGCCACCTCTGCTCTCTATGATTTTTTTTAAATTAAAAAAAAAACTTGTTAGGATACAAATCATGGCAGGATCAAGTAAATCACATTTTCTGTTTCATAGAAGTCCACTTTCTAGAAGTTTCCAATCTTTTTTTTTCAACAAACTCAGAATTCCAGCATCTTATGTCCAAGGTATGCCTACGGAATATCTATTTCACCTGGGAAGATTTCCCACCTCTGAACTCAAACAACTGCTGTCTTTATGCCTGGCCATAAAACGGTGGGAGTATGAGAGGCACATCAGGAGGAAGCACGGATCTAAAAGTATCTCCAAGCATGGATGTCACCAGATATCAATTTGTCTGTTTCTGTTCTGTAGCTGGCCAATATAGCTTCTGGCCTACATAAGGTCAGATCAGATCATTCTGTTCTAAGAGACAGCATCAGGCCTCCCCAGCTGCCCCCAGCTTTTTCAAGAAGGTGTCATGGCTGGGGCCTGAGGCTGGGTTTCCTCCCAGGGTTTGACACAGCCTTCCAAGGTCTTCAGGAAGAGTCGTAGCCCGAATTTTCAAACGTTCTATTGCATTCTGACATACTGCGTGGCTCCAGCTGCAGATCATGTTCTATCCACTGGGAGGTCCATTGCTTTCTAGGAACAGGGTATCTTATAAACATTAGCAGAGAGGCACATGCTATTAATCCTGGGACTGATCTTGCTTGATACCAACTTCCAGCAAGCACCACATCAATTAGTGGTCTTGAGCTGGGATTGTGGCCTCTCCAGGGGCAGCCCAAGGCTGCTCACTGCCGGGAAACACAGGGCTCAGCACGCACCAGAGTAACCAAAACCATTGGTGGAGGGGGGTATGTACTGGCAAAGGAGGTCAGGTTACACGGGGCGTGGACATCAAGTCTGGTATGACTCATGCTCCTTAAGAAAGACAAATTGACAAATGATCCATGCTGTGTATTTAAGGACTTTAAAAGTATTGCTTGATGATAAAGGGATTTGGGTGGCATACACTGGAGGCGGTAATGGTGGTATAAATTTCTCAGGGTCACATGCGTTGGTTTCCATACACTGAAAGGACAATCCCAAGTGATAGCTACAAAATTGGCTCCTTCCCCTCCAAGCACAGCGTAACCATCTCTTCTTGGAATCCTCACTTCTCCATCTGTTGCTTCCCATGTGAACTAGAACAAAACTAATTTTTAAGATTGCCCTTTCTGTTTTAGATATTTTTTAAAAGAGTGGTACTGTGAAAGTAAAATTCTTAAAACAAAACAACAAAAACTCCCCCAAAACAAAAAACAACCCCCCCAAAACACCAAGGCAAACTACACCCATAAGAAATATAGCATGCAGTGTATGTAACCCCCTAAAATGCTTTTTATAATTGCACCATTGAAGCCAAGCCTTTATCCATTTTTAATCATATGTCACTGGAAAAACAGTAAGTAGAGGATAGCCCTTCCCCCTGTGTGACTGATAACAAAGTAGAGCAAAGCAGGAGTGATACCCGGAGAGCTTCAGTTTCATGTTTTCTAGCAGAGCTTATGATACAAACTGTGTTTGAGACATGGTAGAAACTTAAGACATGCTTTCCACGTGTCCTGTCTTTGTAGTCTGTCATTCTCCTGGCCCACCAAGGAAGCCGCATATTTAAAGTATTCCAGGGCTTTGACGGGGTAACAGAGATCTTAGGACACTGGTGCTGAGGCGGGCATGACCTCCCCTAACACATGGACCTTCACCTTCCACTCTGTGCTTTGTGAAAATCTTTTAATACTCTCATTTTAATCCATAATATTTTCAGAGTCTGTGAAACATGTTAGTAAGTGACTGGAATTGTGGAAATGTTGGCACAGGGTCTAGACACAAGTTTCTTGTCCACGTCAAGCCCATGTGAAGAGCCTGGGACTGCTCTTGGAGCCTCTGCTGTGGGCTTTCCCTTGTAGAGGAATGCACTTCCAAACGTTTGAGAGTTCTATAAGTAAGTCCTAGAATGGAAGATGCATGCTGAACTCCATCTGACTAGGAAATACTCCAGGCTGTGCCAGAGGTGAAGCCAATAACACTCCCAGGGAGAAGCTGTTTAAAGGAGGAAGTCTAGCGTGGAAATACTTGCATCTGCGTGTATGTTCACACGTGGGTGCACTTGTATGTTCACGTGTATGTGGAACATAGAAGTCACCCTGAAGTGTTGTCATATTTCAGGTACCATCTCTCTTATTTCTTTGAGATGGGGACAGCTCTCTTTAGCCTGAAAGTCACTGAGTAGGTTGAATCTAGTAGATTCTTGAAAACCTGAACATTACCATTTTTGGGGTTCTTACGTAGTTTCTGGGGATTGAATCCAGGTCTATATGGGATTGAGCATCTCACCAGACCTACTTGGAGTTTTTTGTTTTTTTTTAAAGAAATTTTCTCCCATTATATTTATTTTTCTATAATTTTTCCTTCATATTTTTATGTGTATGAGTATGTTGTCTGCATGCATAAATGCTTATCATGTGCCTGGCATGCCTGCGGAGGCAGAAGCAACTACTGCATCTTTAGAACTAGAGCTATAGGTGTTGTGATCCAAAAGGCGGATGCCAGTCACCTTTTGTGAGGCTGGGCGTTGATGTGTAGCCTGTGTTGGCCTGGAAGTTGCCATACCTAGACCAGGCTGCCTTCAAACTTGTAGTGGTCTTCCTGCCTCTGCCTCCTGAATGCTGGGATTATAGGCAAGTGCTCCTACATCTGGCTACTGAAAAACATTTGCAAAATGTTAAATATCAACTTCCAAATTATAGCTCCCCCACTGCCTCTCTCGGAGGTCCTCTGGGATGTCTTTTGGTAGGAGTTTTTCTCTCCTTGATGGCATTCCTGTGGGAACTCTCTAGGGCTCTGACTTGTAGAAATAAACTTCTGACTCAGTGTTTCTTCACTTTCGTCATCATCTTCTCTCTCACCCACCCTGCCCCCACTTTCAAGAAGCCCCTTTAGACACTAGTCCTCTGGCCATTTCTTTCATACCTCCAGGATACTGTGTTAGGCTAGGGGTTCTCAAACAGTGGGTTTCAATCCTTGTGTGTGTGTGTGTGTGTGTGTGCATGCGAGAGAGAGAGAGAGAGAGAGAGAGAGAGAGAGAGAGAGAGAGAGAGAGAGGGGGGGGGGGGAGACATATCAGATATCCTGCATATAAGATATTTACATTACAATACATAACAGTAATAAAATTATGGTAATGAAGCAGCAATGAAATAGTTGGGGTCACCACGACATGAGGAACTGCATTAAAGGGTTCCAGCTTCAGGGAGGTTGAGAACTCCCTGCTTTAAGGAATAAGATTTTGTCTGTTGGGGTGAGATTTTCATCCCCACAGAGAGCACATGCTTGAGCCCCACTGGTCAATCCTGCACTGTGGCCATCTCCTCTGAGCTTGGTACTACGTTAAGAAGTAGGTAGGGATACAGGCACGAATAAGGTCTGATTCCCTACACTGCAAGCTGCAGGATGTTTCTTTCTGCAACAGAAAGAGGGCTTTGTTGATTTTTTTTCTCTTCAGGAGGAGAAACCAAGACCCAGAGAGAGGGACCAGCTGATGCTGATGCGGCTGTGCAAAGGTTGGTCTCCTGGTTCCAAAGCACACACATGCTTCCTACAAGTTCATCCTGAACCTGCTTACCCTTCACCTTTCTTGTGTTACAGTTCCGTTGTCCGTTATAATTTAAAACTCAGTTTTACGTATGGTAGCAGTTAACAGGACACCAATTTCTCAGCTTTAGCACTTTCATACGAGGTTCCTAGTTTTCCATTTGTCCAGTAATCACCGAGCACACATGAATCGGTACCACTTAAGAACAGCTTCAGCGCACAGGGTGCTGTGTTAGTACACTGCATCATTAAGATCTTTTCTTTTCAAATCCCAGGAGAGGGGTGTGCTTCTCCATGCCTTATGCATGCAAGAACTGAGGCTGTGGCAGGGTTGAACCCCGAGCCAATGTTTATCAGCCTATGACATTGCACGTTTTTCTACCACCATACACACCTGTCAGATGCCAGGCACTGTGCTAGACAAAGATCTACACGGCGTGGCCAGAAGACTTATAGGCTGGTTAGGTGGCAAACACAGAAATATACAGTTGTAATTGAGGGCCTATGAATGCATTGTTACTGACAGAGAGGGTGGGCACATTAAAGGGGAAGATTTATCATTGCTACTGTCTTGACTAGTGTGCAGGGTGTGACTGCTACTGTCTTGACTCGTGGGTAGGGTGTGTAAGTCATTTGTGTTTTTCACTCTGGAAGTAAGCATCTTGCCTCTCAGTGTTGGCTAAGGCGGTGTTTTTCAGACTTTATGATTCACTGGGCAATCTTGTTAAAAGATGCGGGTTGTGAGTCAGTAGCAATGGGTGGGTGGAGGAGGCTAGCATTTACCCCCCTGTAAAACACTTCCATGTGACTCTGATGTGTTGGCCTGAGGACCACCCCTTGAACTGCAAGGTACATGACTTCTCGCAGGGCTCGTTCCAAAACCTGCTACTATGGTAACCTAACGTCCTTGGCCAAGCACATCCATTCATAGTTGAGTCTCTGCAATGGACCAAAGCAAAACTAAGGTGGAAAGTCCTTCCTGGGGCATTAGTGCTCTGCCGCACCTCTGATCCTTCAGGGTATGTCCAGCTTGCAGGTCCTCAGGGAAAGTCCTCCACTCTCTAATGATACGACCGCAATTAGTTAATTATTCTGCAAACACAGAGATTGTCTATAATTAACTTCTATTGTTTCTCTTCTGCTGACCAGAATGGATAGCTCTGGATCTCACTATAGTACCTTCAGTGAAATAACTATTTTCCTTGGGCATGTCTGTGTGCATGCATATGTATGCCCATGTGCATGCATCTGCGGAGGGTAGAGACTGTCATGTGTGCCTTCCTACATGCTTTACCTTATTTATTTATTCTTAAGACAAGGTTTATTATTGAACTAACTTATTTATACTGGCTAGCCAATAAGCCCTGGGACACCCCTCCCTGACCTCATCTCCAGTGCTAGGCTTATAGGTGTGTGGGGTCTTGGGTCCTGTTTTTTGTTTTTGTTTTGTTTTTAGGGTAAGGGGATTTAAACTCTGGTCCTAATGCTTGTGAGGTAAACACTTGCCACTGAGTAATTTCTTTGGCCCTATTATTTTTATTTGTGTGGACAGTGGAGACTGTAAACCACCACATAAACACTCACTGTATTTGAGAGATGGGAGCAGGATCAGGGGCTTTGATGCTCTGTCAGAAGCACGCAGTAAACTAAAACCTTTTCACTGTTGTTTCCAAACCAGTTGTACTGAGGTTGTCCTCGTGCCCGCCCTGAGATGACACGCTTGTACCATCAGTCTGCCCCAAAGACCTGATTCCAAACACCTTCTGAGATGGGCTGCACTTTCAGCCAGATTCCTGAACTGCTGATCACACCCTCTGGATGTACTGGGAATTTGCAACAAAGAAATAGCTATGAGTTCCAGAAGGCTACGGGGCCCTGCCTATGGAAACTCAAATCATCTTCATCTCTTCAGTGTGAAATGTTATGGAGTTTTCTGAGAGAAACATGAGGTCATTGGAGGTTGCGTCACTGCTACAGTTCAGTAACTTGATGGATTAAGAAGACTTCTGAATCCCTGAGAACCCAGCTATGGTAAATAATCCTGTCTGATAGAATCATTGGAACCACTGTAAAGATCCTTGGCTTCAACTTTTCCCCAATTATGTGACTTTAGGCATGCCATTTATGTTCTGGGCTCTTGTGTTTATAATTTTCTATAAAATTTGTCTACATAAAAAATTGCTGCTGTATATAAAAATTCCTGAGCTACCATAAATATTTACATAAGTAGAGAAGACAACTCTATGATCATTATTAGACAATTGGCATGCTGGAAAGATAGCTCAGTTGGTAGAGTACTTGCTTTGAAAGACTGAAGAGCTGAGAACCATCTGCAGAGCCCACAGAGGAAGCTGGGTGTGTTCCTGCGTGCCTGTAATCCCAGTGCTGAAGGGGTTGAGACAGTCACGACCCCAGGCTTGCTGGAGCCTAGCCTCTTGGCCACCAAGAGAGACCTTGTTTCAAACAAACAAACAAGCAAGCAAACAAACAAACCCTCCAGTCAACAGCCACAAGCAAAGTGGATGTCGCCTGAGGAATGACAGGTTGTCTTTTGGCCTCAATATGAACTCATATCATAATTGCACCTACACACACACACACACACACACACACACACACACACACAAACCATGCATGCACACAAGCATGCATGCACATGTATGTGCACACACATAAAAAATTGCTGCTGCATATAAAAATTCCTGAATTGGAACGCTGTTCTTGAACACTGGATCAGAGTGTTGTAGAGTCAGAAGCAGTCAATAAAAATCACCTATAGAAAAGCCCAGAGCAGATAGAGGGAATCCCTTTAAAAACTTTTCCTTCAGAGGAAACCCCAAATTTCCCACAGACCAGGGAAGCTAAGCTATATCTCTAGCCCCACAACATCGACTCTTAAGGGATCTAAGACAGCTTGACCGAAGGAGCCCTAATAAATTCCTGGACAAGAATCCTTACTGGCTTTTCTCAAGGTGCATGGGAGCTAAGATGACTTACCAGGCACCTTCAACAGCAAGGTATAAACTAAAAGTGCAAAACCACAGGAACTTCTAGGTGATTATAGTAGAAAATTCTCCATGGCTGTTTCTATCTACAAGACGAGGATACCTAGATGATCCTCTAAGTCACCAACCGCTTCAACTTAGCGTGAACAATGCAGGTCCATGATTCCAAGAGCTGTGTGCTGACCTGAGACCCTCTGCTTAGCACTCTGATTATGCTGTTCATCCGGGACAGGTGCATCACAACTAGACCTGATCAAGCCCAGCAGAAGTGGCAAATGTCCCGGGTAAGCTGACAGAGTGCAGACACCGTGGCCCCGGAAAGGAGAGGATAGCTTGTTCTGTGTCCCTGGCTAGGCTCCTGGACCACAGAAAAGGCAACCACTTAGCTGTCTGGTCACAATTGTTGATTCAGGACTTCCACATACTCAGGACAACTCAATTCCAGCCTTCGAAAGAGGAAACTCTATTTTTTTGCTTTTCTTTTTTTTTGGTTTTTTTCAAGACAGGGTTTCTCTGTGTAGCCCTGGCTGTCCTGGAACTCACGTTGTAGACCTGGCTGGCCTCCAGCTCAGAAATCTGCCTGCCTCTGCCTCCCAAGTGCTGGGATTAAAGGCGTGCGCCACCACTTCCCGGCCTCTATTTTTTTAAAATTTAAATTAGGCTAAAGGAAATGCTTTACCAAGCTTGGTTTACTCCTGTGTTTAAAGTCTCTTCGTGTCCTTGCATGCACTGGTGCCTTGCGGCAGGTGGCATATTAGTATCTGGGAACGCAGCAGTAACAGGAGACCAAGAGACGCAACCCTGCTTGCTTTCTTTGTATCTTGAGGGATGAAAGGCACGGAGCTCGATCTGGTCACTAGTTCCAACTTTTCCTTATCTTCTCTCACCCTCGGCGGGCTATTAAACATGGCGTCTTTATTTCTAGGCCCAGTTGATTGATGAGGGAGGAGCCAGCGGTGACCTTTCATGGAAACCCGTTGCATGGGCAGGAATGTGGGAACAGCTGGGAAGTTTCTAAGATGTTTTTGCTTTATTGCTGATTATTATTATTTTTTTAAATGGAGTCTCATTGTATAACCGAGGTTGGCCTGGAATTTACTATGTAGTAAGGCTGGCTGAGAACCCACAATATTCCTTCATCCTCCCCACTTGGGGTTAAGGTGTATGCTACCACATCTGCCTGTAAGTGGATGATTTTAGTATTAATGTACATGCCCTGCTAGAAATCATACTGCCTTAGCTTTTAAGAAGCTGGTAAGTCACTGTATATCTATTAAATTATTAGATAGTTGAACTTACTGCTTCATATTCCAGTATAACTAAATAATTCAACACACTGGCAGATTATTAAAGCTACATGTTTTCCTTGCGCTTAGAAATTAATTTATGGACACTTCAAAGGAAAGAATATATTACTTATTATATTTTACTATAAAAATGAATTACTAACCATGTTTTAGAGCACAGAGATTTTTTTTTTTTTTTTGTGGACAGAGTACCAGTAAAGGCATGATGCTATCATTTCTTGATAAGACTAGAACCCACAATGGTGCACTGAGCTGTCTGGAGTTGCAGGGTATGCACAGCTATAACAAGAACCATGTCTCCTGACCACCAGGTCAAAATGCCTTACATTGACTAAGAAAAACAGATGGAATGGTCTATCTGACTTGAGTAAGTTCTGAATCAAGATCATTGTTTTGAGCTAACATTTGAGCAAAGGGTGTGGGGTGGGGGTGGGGGTGGGGGTGGGGGTTAGAGAGGATCCTTTCTGATCCTAATTCCTGCTTTCCTTAGGGCACGTTAGTAGATGCTCCCTTTGCCTCGTTGCCAATCACTTCTATAATTCTCTTTGTCATCAGTAGTTGTTTTAATTTTAAAAATCTCTAGCACCTCCGTTTAGGGCAACAAACATAATTTGCAGAGAAATGAAGGTACAAAGTCTCAGGCAAAGGCAGAAAAAATTACTATCAACATCTTAGAGACAAAACCCCCAACATTATTATATTTAAAAAGGAACCAACCCCCCAAATGTAAAAAAACAACAACAAAAAAAAATAAACAAAAAGGGAAAACATTCAAGGAGCTTTCAGATTCCAACAGCAAACTCCACAACAAAGCCAACCCCCACAAAGCGGCCAGTTAAGAATTTCTTTCCCTTGGGATGGGCTCTTAACCCCATGGGAAAATATGACTCAGGTGATCTGGGCTTGCTGTTTCCAGACACAGAACACAATCATTGTTCTACTCCAGCTGCTGGCTGGCTCACCTGCATCGGATTGCCTAACATGCCACACTCAAAAGGTGTCAAGATGACTCTTCCCAGCTCCACCCAAAGTTCCGGGTCTGAGCGAATTACCCTCTAGAGTGTCACCACACACACTGATAGGATAAAGTTGAAGCTAGGAAAAAAACCCTAAAGCACTCTTCTCCAGAGGTTGCGGAGCCCGACTCAGAGGCGAGAGTGGGCAGCAGCTGGTGTTCATAGTGATAGACAGGGATAGCAATAGACTCTGAAGGAGAAAAGGCCACAGATACTCGAATACATTACACTACTTTTCCGTCTGTGTGGCTGATTGTGAGTGAAGTTGGTAAGTAGTACCAGGAGGCTCGGGTTCCTTTCAAATAACATAAACAATAGCGCTGTCTAACAGATGCCTCTTGTTTGGGGCGCTGAGTCCAGAGCCCTAACTGGCCCCTCACTGCTCAAAACAGGGGCTAAGGGCTGATCTTCCCTGGCTCCATCAAATTGTCTGTCCCCAAGTCCACAGAGCACTCATGCTACAACCAAAAACCAAGTTATATATATTTAAGGCATATTTAGAAACACTGGTGTAAAATTAGTTCTGACAACCTAGCATGAGGCTCTTTGAAAGTTGTGATGGGTGGGTCAGGATCAGTGGGTGGAGGCAATGGTTAGGGACTCGAATGTGCTTCTTGGAACCCAATCCCACAAAGGTTTATGTCTCTAATGGCCCACCGCAAATGTTACTGAAGGACAGATTCTCAGTTACCACAGGAAGACTAGTGGGGAAATCTGCTTTGAAGTCAGTGGTTCACACAGCAGCTCTATTAGCAATCCTAGACCGTGTAAGTGCATTTATGACCTTGAGTTTTGTTTTTACAGCCAGGCTTACGCCTGTAATCCCAGCACTCTGGGAGGCAGAGGCAGGCGGATTTCTGAGTTCAAGGCCAGCCCGGTCTACAGAGTGAGTTCCAGGACAGCCAGGGCTATACAGAGAAACCCTCTCTCAAAAAAACCAAATCCAAAAAAAAAAAAAAAAAAAAAGGACTTATGTCAGTTACCCCAAATTTTTACCATAACACTTGGTTGAATTTAGCGAAGGAAAGGTCACTCTGTTTCCTAAACCATAGGTGGACAGATCTGCAAGGGATGAGGAGGACTCCAGCCATCCAGATGGTGGCTCTATTTGAAGTGAAACTCATTTTGTAAACTCTTTATTTGTGGCAGTAACAAGTCATCCAGAGGAGGAAGTCCCCTGACAGAAGGACATCAGGAAACAAGATGCCAAGACAAGTTCTGATCAATGAAGTTACTCTTTTCAATATGCCTTCTAGAATCCTAGTCAGCTGTAATCAGTCCAGCCCCATTGGAGGGACTCATAGGAATTCCTGGATCATTATATTATTATATTTTTGAATTCGCAAAGTCTAAAGCAATTGCACATGGCATGATGTAATGATGTATTTAATGTCAGCCTCAGCAGAGTTATAATGCTATATAGATATTATTTTCTCTATTTTTGACTTCAGAAAAGCCATTTCCCCAAGCTTCCCCTCTACACTTTAAGTGTATAAATTACTGCTGCATAAATGTCTATAGCTGAAAAAAAAGAATCTCAAAGTTAGGTCTTCATATGCTGGAGCAGTAAGTATACATGTCCAGGTGCATGCCTGGAATCTAGGAGCTGGGAGGCAGAGACCAGAAGGGAGCTGCACTGTGAGAGAGGACGTCCCCATTACTAAAGAGCATGAGATTACTAGGGAGCTTGCTTTTATAAAACAATGACAAGTTAATTTTGTATCATCTGGGCTTACTTAGCTTGTATTATTTGAGTGTCTGTGTTTAACTGTGTTAGCAGAGTCTACATTATTCAAGAATAAACCATTCTTACAAAGTAAATATAGATACAAGAAAACATGAAAAAAATACTGTCTTCTGCCTTTAGTGATTATCTGACCTGGGTTTAGTAGGTTTTGTTTAAAATTAAATAGCAAGGGTTTATGTGTTAAGTGCTTATTTCGATTGGAAAAGACAGAGTTGGAACAAACTAGATGCCTGCCTGAAAATTTTGATGTTAAAGTTCAGTAAGTGTTCTGGGCTTTGTAAATAACACAGCCTCCATACCACTCTCCCACTATACATAGCAGTGGAAATGAAGCTGCTGGGAATATGGAAATACACAGTCCAATGAAACTTGAGTTTGGATCCAAAATTTTGAGTTTCATGGTATTTTCAAGGGTCTCTAGATTCTTTTTGTTAGATTTTTTTTGATTATGAGAAGCTATAAAGATTAATCTTATAAAACAGATGGTGGGCCATAATCTGTGGATCCCTGAATGATATGAAGCTGTGAATTTAAGTTTATTTCTATCTCTATGCCAAGGCATAGAGTTGGCCAGCAGTAATTACGTGATTTTTTTTTAAATAGAATTTGTGCTTTGAGAGTTTCACACAATGTTTTTATCATATTCTTTCCCTTCTCCCATCTCCTCCTAGATTTCCTCATCGCCCCCATCGAACTTCATGTTATCTCTTGCTCTTAAAAACAAACAAACAAACAAACAAACAAACAACTGCCTGGGTGGGGGCATACTCCTTTATTTCCACCAACCCAGAGGCAGAGACAGGCTGAGTTCAAAGTCAGCTTGCTCTACAGATGGAGTTCCAGGACAGTCAGGGCTACACAGAGAAACCCTGTTTTGAAAACCAAACCAAACCAAAATAAAAACTAACCAAACAAACAGAACTCAAAAGAAGAAAGCAACTAGAACTATTTTGTGTTGGCCAACTGCTCCCGAGCATGAGGCCTGCCCTAGACTCTGGTTAGTACAACCAGTGTCACCTGAAAAAAACTGACTTCTTCCCAAATGCGTTGTGGCTGGGGTGGGGCTTTAGGTCCCCTCCCTCTCCTTGGTGCTGGGATTCGTGTCTGGTGGGACCTTATGTGGTCTTGTGGGCACTGTCACAGTCTCTGTAAGTTCATATGTCCATCTACCCTTTTGTGTCTGGAAGATGCTGTTTCCTTAAACAGTCCCCACTTCTAGCTCTTATAATCTTCCCACCTCGTCTTCTGATTAGATCCCTAAGCATTGCAACCCCCTAATTTCTAACAGCTCCCCAAAAGACAGTCAAAATTTCAGAAAGTTCAAATGGATCTATTACACTCTATCAGCCTTTGGAAAATCCTATAAGCCTTTATTTACTCAGGGTAGGGGTTGTACCAGTCGAAATAAAACGGAATTCCTACTTTTAAATATATGGAAGCACACTTGTTCTTGTGCGTATATACTTACTGGTCATTGAACGTAGGTCTTTGAATATGCTAAGCAGTGTTCCACACTAAGCTACATTCATGTTCTATTTTAAGAAGGTCGGTAGGCAGATGAGAATAGAAGCAGGTTAACTATTAAGCTATTCTGAACCCACTCCTTGATTAATGAATTCCTGCGGCACTTACAGGTGGACCTGCTCCCTTCCTGTGAGAGTGGATGTCTGTGAAATGAATTTCAGATGTGAGCTTGGCTTATGACTTTTTTTTTGCCATCTTTTAAAAAATTAGCGTATAATTTTTATTAAAGTTAGCCTACAAAGTCGTGGTCCTTTGTGGCATTTTCATACATACCTCGTTCTGTCTGCTCCTCTAACCCCTCCCCCCCCCCCCTCCCGTCGTCCCGTAGCATCCTCTACATCTCCGGGAAGACCCCTGTCCTCATGCCCCATGTAGGCTGCTAAACTTTCCCTTCCTCTCTTCACATATCTTCTTACACTCTCATGGTCACCTTTCTATTTTGATGATCCCCCATATACCTACAAACATATAAAAATTAAAGTCTAGGATCTGCATATGAGAGAAAAATGTGAAACGTCGTTTTTTTTTGTTTTTTTTTGTTTTTTTTGGCTTTCTAAATCTGAACTGTATAGGTTAAATGCCTGTGAGGTTGGAATGTGTGAGGCTCAGCACACTCTAGGTTCAACTCCCAATGTACACAGGAGCACTCGAGTCACACACACACACACACACACACACACACACAGAGGGAGACAGGTTTGATCAAAAGCAAGCAAAATTTCATATGAAATGTTAGGGATAGTCATCTCTATGTAAACAGCTTATTGAATTCAGCCCTGAACGCGTCAAATAGTAGGGCACTTTAAAAAAAAATTGTAAACACTTCAAATTCCTCCTCTAGATTTCTTATTTCTGAGATAACCCAAACTACTTAACACTTTCCCAAGAGCCTTTTAAAATGTGCCCTCCACAGAGGAAAGGAAGGCCAGGCTGCCTAGCAGTCTTCAGTGCTCCTGTTCACAGCAGCTAGCACTATTCAAAGCAGGTAGGGAGGAGGGCTGGAAGAGGGAGAGGCAGTGACAGGCAAACATCCTGGTCAGATACTGAGCTGTGCTTTCAAAGGAGTGGAGTGTGCGCCAGTCAATAAAGACAGGCCATAATTACTTCCTATTCACTGGGCAGGCAGGCGTTGGAGCGCAGCCGGCTGACTCACCAGGCTGCCCATGTTTTATTTCTGCTGGGTTTCCCTGCTGCCTGCTACACACGCGCGCCGTGGCCAGAATGAAAGTTTCTATCCGTCTCCCTTAACAACGGTGCACACACTAGGCATGGGCAGCGAACTCACAAATATCCAGCAACAACCAGACCCAAGGCAGGGAAGGGGAAAATATTGTTGCAGGGAGATGACACAACTTGCCAGGCCTCCAGATGACAGTCACCTGCCCTACAGAGTGAGTCACTGACACCCCAGTTTCAGTGTCTTCTTTCTCTCCCACCCACTCAAGTAAAGTGGCTTCTTAAACTGCTGTGCAGTGGAATCACCTGGCAGTTTTGTTTAATATCAATAATGCTGAGTCCCCTCCCCCCAAGTCCCCAGTAACAATCCGGCTTAAATGGTTTAAAATGGAATATAGAGACCAGGAGTCCCAAAATCTCCACAGGTGATTCCATGACGAAGCCAAATTTGGAAACCAGAGCTTCGAAGCAGCATCTTTTGCCCATGTAAAGGAAAATTTCTTGTGAAGCCTACCCAAAGACCACCCTGTTTCAGAGATCAACGGATGTTTAGCTTGGTAGACAAAAGTGACAGCGAAGCGAGTCGTTTCAAGTGGGACGCTGCCTGGGCGAGCACCGCCCCCCCCCCATCTTTGCTTGCCAAAATCTAGTGTTCAAAAGAAGCACCCCACTTTACCTTTCTGATTACCCGTAGATCTCTGATCTGTTTCATCCTAGCGTCCTGTTCCGCCAAGTCGCACCCCCGCGGTCCCCTCAGATTAGAAGCAGGTCCTTCAGATCTCACTCAAGACTGGACTTCTCTTGCACCTAAGCTAGGGCAGAGCCTCCGCCTCGCACCGCGCGGCCCCGGGGCAGATACTTATGCTAATCAAGAAAGTTCCAGCGACTCCTTCCCTCCTTGCACGCGGGCATGCGCTGTGTGAGCATTCACTTAACCCTTGATTTTTGCCCTGACCCCTCTGTAGTACTTTTGGCATTATCTTTTTGCTTAGTGGGTCAGGATCACTTCCTTTCTTTTCTTTTATTATACACTCCCAACCCCCTCCAGGGAAGGCTTGGACGTGAGGAGGTGGTAAACACCCGCTGTGAGGAGGGGGAGGAGGGGGCGGAGGGGAGGGGCAGCAGGACCGTCTGTGTGCCGAGGTGAAGGGACAACTAATGTTCAGAATATTAATTACTCAGCAGGCCATTGGCCAAGGAGGACTACCAGAAGGGGACTGGAGGTTAAGACAAAGGCTCCTGGTCCAATGGCTGCTGTCCCTTTCCTCCAAGGCTGCAGCTGCGCCTTTGACACTGGTTTGCGAAAGTTACTCTAGGGGTAATCAGACCCTTTCGCTCCTTCAGAAGTCCGCGTTGCCTAAGGCTCAGGTTCAGAGGGAGGGTCTTTTTGAGCCCACCCCTCTTTCTAGGCCTTTGTAGCATCACTTCTGGCTTCGGCGCTGCACTCGGAAGGGTAGACTGAAGAATGCGCCTCTAAACCAGTGAAGTGGTCTCCTAGTAGCTATCGTTCTGCACGCGCTGCTTGCCAAACAACTCAGGAGCAGACTAGCAACCCACTTTTCCTTGCCACACATCTGGATTCCAAGCCTCAGATCCAGGAGTGATCGGTCCCAGTCGTGAGACCCCTGTCTCTGCACAGGGCACACCGGAGGCGGCCCCAGAGTTTGGGGGTTCGGGAATACACTCCAGACGGTGGGCGCTCGCGGCACTTCTAGGTCTGTCCCCCAAAGTGCGCAGCTTCTAGCAGCTCAGAAGGCTCTCAGTCCGGGTGGTGTCCCAGTCCTTCAGCAGAAGTGGTCGAGCACAGGAGGCGCCCACCTCCAAGTCCCCTTCTCCTAGGTGTCCCCAGCCTTCACTCTTCGGCCAGGGCACTGTGTCTGCCAGCGTGGCAGCCCTCACTTGCTCACTCTTCCACGGGTTTACCGCTCTAGCCCCCACCACCCAAAGAGAGGGGCGACCCATAGGAGCGGGGCTGCGCGCACACCCTGGGCTGGATAACTTCTTGATGGGCTTGGAGACCCCGGGATCCGCTTGCTCCGCGATCTGCAGACAGCAGACCCAGGCGTGGGTGGGAGAGGCGCGGCCAACGCCCCGCCTGGGAGGGACCGACCCAGGGCAAAGGGTGTAGGAGCACGCCAGGGCTGTACAGCTTTGAACGTACTTGACTCACCTGCTCCGGCGTTGTCGCCTCCTTCTTCTGCTGACAGCTGGGGGCTTTGTTTTCTCCACCCCCTCAGCCGGCCACGCTCCGCCTCCACAGACTCACGTGACTCGCCGTCTGCCACCGTCAGAGTCCACTAGGGAGAGCCCCCTTGGCGCCGCCTCTTCCCCGGGTGCAGGGTGCACGTAGAGACCCCAGTTGGGGAGGGGACCCTCAGGTACCAGGTGGTTCGTCGAGGAACTCCGGGTCAGACCCTCTAAACTAGTGGCCGAAGGAAAAGTGACTGGAGGGAAATGGAGATGGCTGATGGCTGTATCCAGTCAGGGGCAAGAAGGAGGGCGAGGCTTGCAGAAAGCATTCAAAGGTGATGCCCCACCCTGAAGTGCCCCGCCTGGGGTCTGCACAGCACCCCGAAACTATTTGCATTCATTCCTAGGATCTGGTGGATAACGAGAGACAAACTAGTTTTTTTTCCACGAATATTAATTAAAAGAAGCGTCCCTTAGTCCGATAGCGCGATTAATGACATAACTACATGGAGGTTCCAAATCTACCTTCTGATTCTGTTGATGTTCGGGTTCTAGCTGGAAAATAGATTCCGGACTGGGGAAGCTCATTCTGGACGCTGATTGGTGCGGGCACTTGTCCATCTGGAACAGCAGCAGCTGGTTTTAATGAAAGAACTGAGAAAATGTTCTGGACTCAATACCGGGCTCAGTATCCGCCGCTCTTGGAAGTGGTCCCGACCCCTGCTGTTCACAATACTCTCCAGTGTCTGACATGGAAACAAATTGTGGGACTCCTTCCTTTAGTTCCCCCCCCCCCCCCAGAGCAGGGTCAGTGTTATCCTGTGACCCCCACCCTTTCCTGCTAACTTGGGGGGGGGATGCATCTCCCCCAGTGTTCATCAAATGGAGTCTTTGTAGGAGTTGACTTTGCACAACACCCATCCAGCTTCTTCCGCAGAAGGATTCTCTGGGGATCTTGTTAGGAACCAATGCTGTTTTCAGTGGTGATCCAGCACTGAACTGAGATTCTGAGCGTCTAGTGAACTCCTGTGTAATGTAAATGCTTATTCGAGGTTCAGGCTTTAAGTACAAGGTTTACAGCACACTCTTGGACCCTGGCTAACCTTTGTTATGTCTTTGCTGCCCAACTCTCAAGCTATAAGACGGGACTGGCATTAATTATTCTCCATGTTGTGTTGAGAAAATGCCAGCAAAGGCAACTCAAGGGAGGGGTCTTATTTTCCATAGTGACAGGGAAAGACTGAGCACAGGAGCGCGAGGCTGCTGGAGGTGAGGCAGAGCCCGGCAGACGCTTGCTCCTCCTGGAATCACAGCCACGGAATGGTGCTACCCACGTGAAGTGAAGGGTGGATCTTCCTAGCTGGGTTAATTCAGCCCCACAGACATGCTCAGAGATTTGCCTCCTAGGTGATTCTAGATCTTGTCGAGTCGATATTAATCACCACAGCATACACAGTCAGCTAGTTCATTGCAGGTCCAGTGAGAACAAACCAGGATCTATCCTAGTGGCCGATATACCAAAATTTAGAAAGTATGAGTAATTAACTGGTGGGGTCATCATAGCAGATGAAAGCCAGTACACTTTCAGAAGGAATGTAGAATCACAAGGGGTGTAAGAATAAGGCAACCACCCCACAAACAATGACCATTCCCACAGTACGCCAGACTTGCAGGGGAGTAGATGTTAGTGAAATGAACAAAAAGTGGCCACAGGGCAGAGGAAATTACACTTCTTCCAAAAGTTCATTTTCTGCTTTAAATTGTGATTTATTGGTTCTCAGACATTGAATTAAAAAATCGTTTTGCTTTTCATTACAGATAATGCCCAGCTGCCTGTTGGATGGGTCATCTATTTTAATACCGGGCAAATAAATGGATTGTTAAGAAGATGTACATTTTCCCTCCTCATTAAAAACCTTGAAATTTAAATGTAAATGGCTTTATTAATGAAGATCCGATATTCTCAGTTCTCAGGATGAATGGGTATGTCATCAGACTTCCCATTCCTTGCCTGTCCTCCTCTCTGTGCATCAAAAGTAGGTGTTTCTAAGATTAATTCTTCCCCTCTCCAAATACTTGCTATGCATTTTCACTGAGTTTCCCAGGAGCCTTTAGTGTGCTCTAAATTCATTTCCTTCCTCTCATAGAACAGATATCTTCCATGTTTTGAATCAAGATGGCGGCCTGTGTTGGGCAACCTTCCACTAGTGAGCTAGAGATCTGGCAAGCCTATGGAACAGACAGCATGATTTATCTCCATTATCTTCCAGCTGTTCCTTGATCTTTCCTCTAGCCTTTGTCTTCAACAGTGACACCAACAACTTCCTTGTGAATGTGACTTACAGGTGTCATAGCCCCATGAGCAGCTTTGAAGTGAAGTCTGGTCAGGGTGAACAGAACTGGACAGGGCAGACTCAGCTGCTGTAACAAAATCACGTCTTCCCAGCCTGCTTCGTCCCTTCGCCATCTCCACGAGCACACCACAGGAAAGGGAGCAGGAAGCAGACTCGAGGGCTTTCCTTTAAACGATACAAGTCTTTTCTCACGTTTCTTTGCTTAAAGGAAGTTATCTTAAGTTCAAACTTTAAGGAACTATGCACACGGAAGGAATAGGAACATAGAAGATTTGTGAAAATATCACCCACAGTGGTCTACTTAGAGAAAGTTAGGGATAAAATTAAACTGGAAATAGTTTAACTATGATGACCGAGGTTAACAGAAATTACCAGTTGCATGAATGTAGTACTGGGTACCCTTTTTTTTTCAGAGGTGGGCAGGGCAGGGAGTCTGTTAATGAAGCGCTGTTGTAAAAACAGCATTAGCAAGAAAAACACTGTGAGTCTAATGGAGGCCTGTCAGATCTGTCTACTTCAGGCATTGGTCATGTGGTCATCTGTGACATACTGTCATGGTAGTTCCCCAGATAGCATGTCTACCTCAACTGTGTAAACATTCCAGGTTACGGCAACACAGACGGTTCTCTAATTTTGATGATGTTCGTGATTTTTTTTTAAAAAACTTGGATGAATGTATGTGTGTAAAGAATGAAGTCTTAAAAAGGGGGGAGGTAATCAGGATAAAATTATCCCAGGTCACCCATATGATTGTTTGAACTAGGCCTTTGATCAAGACTTTTTGCTCTTGTTCATGGGAACATTATACCAGAGCCTTTCACAAATGAGGAAAATTTCTGGTAACAATGAAATGAAATGGTGTTCAGAAAGCTTTGGAGTTTTTGCTAAAGGGCTAAGATTGAATCAGCTACATTAGCCACATTTATCTTTCTGTACTTCATACATCATAAGAGATAACCACTAATGTCTGCTATAAACTCTACAAAACAGTGCAGATATAAGATAATATATGCTGCTGGTTACTGAGTCACGGTTTTTATTTCAATCTTGTGATGTCTCTAAACACATATGTCAGTGACTGCACTCTATAAAACTATTTCCCTACAAATGTTTTTGTAAAAAATAATCATCCCTGATATTGACAGTTTCTACTGCATATTTCTACAAATATCTCACACACAGGACTTTAAAGGAGACACAGTTATTAATTAAGTTGTGAACTTTTTTCCCAGTCCCTGGCTGACTAATCCTCACCCTCTTCAGTCTATGCTGAGTTATAATGTTGCCTTAGATATGATTTGTAACCTCAGGAGATAATGCCACAGAGAACCACTTATAAATACATGGCTAATAGCATGTAAACCCAAGATGGAAGGGCTCATTACCAAGCTCTGATGGTGTTTATTAAGATGGATGGTAACAGTGCCAAGAGGGATGACAGCTTGTAGGAATCACTGTCTGGTGATGTGTGAAGCACCTAGTCCCTGCGAGTTACAATAAAAGCCACCAACTCCAACACACATGTGGCTCCCTGGTAGCGATATTTGTGAGTTGCCCAAAGAGGGTTGTGAAGTCCAGGTTAAATGTCTCCCCAGCTTCTAGCTTTCCTCATTAGCCAACCGTGCAGCCTCCATAAAGAAACGGTAGAAGAGGAATATGCTCATTACATAATGTGTTTATGAAACATGGGCTTTGTTTAAAGTATACCAACAGATCAAAAGTCATTCTGTGCCAGAAGTGTTCATCATTTCATGACACGCCGGAAATAATTCACATACAGAGAATTAAGGTGGTGCATAATTTTTAGTGCTGTATAGAACAGATATAGCCAAAAGCAATCCATTGATCCTGTTTGATTTTTTTTTCTTTTTACCTTTCCCTGCCTCCATTTTGTTTCCAGTTCTAGAATAATAGTCAGAACCCTGCACATGCGTTCTACCGCCTAACTCCAGCCCTGGTCCTTGTCCTTTTGCTTGTCTTGTTTTGAGACAGGTCTTGCTAAGTCACTTGATTTGACTTTAAGTCCCCAGTGTAGCTTAAGCAGGCCTCGAACTCAACATCCTCCTGCCATAGCCTGTGGAGCAGCAGGGACCCCAGACCTGAATGACCAGAACTGTCTTATCATAGTGCACATTAAAGGCAGAGGTTCAGTTAATTCATTAATTTTTTTAAGAGAACTTAAGCTTTACAAGTAAGTAGCATAGACTGACACTGACCCCGACTTGTTGGTGTGCAGCTCCACAGAGGAACTTAGCAAGCTCAAGGAATTCCAAAGGGAACATTGGGACCCACAGTATCAAAGGAGTGTCCCCAGTTCTCTGCTAATTCTTAAAGGAAACTCCCACTCACCAGCTATGTAAATGTACTTAAAAAGAGCTATGAGTTACATTGTCTAGTTTGACCAACTCAACCTGTAAAGATTGATAATTTAAACTGACTGAAGAAGCTGGAAACATTATAAACATTAGGAAATTCCCACAAAAGACCTTTGAACCTGGGGAGTGCCTTAGAAAATTGAAAAAAATATAATTTCATCCAATATCATCCTCCCTTCCTTTGCATCCGTGGCTCCGTGGGACGCATATGTAGAGGTTCTTGGAGCCATCATGCTAAGCGTTGAGATTAAGCACACTTACTCAACTCATATTTGTTCAGTGACTTTCTCACAGTACAATTTCCCCAAGTTAGCTAGGCACGGTGAAGCCTGCCTGTCACCCCAGTCCTCAGGAGCCTGAGGCTGGAGAATCTCAACTTGGAGGCAATGTAATGAATTTGATGACAACTCTGACTGCTCAGGAAGACACTGTCTCAAACAAGGAAATAAAAACTTCCAAGATTATGAAACCTATTTACCTACATTAATCTCATCAAACAATGTTTAGGTGATAGCAACAGATTTTGTCTTCATACCAAGAAAAAGCATACAAAATAGGACTTGCTCCATTTTCATGCCAGGCTTCCAATTTTACATTTTGTAATATTTTTATGTGCCTAATATGTGACTATACTGTTCTACGTGTTTGTATTATTTACAAATGAATATATATGTGTGAGATAAAAATTTTTACTTAAGGAATATGTAGGCAAAAAAAGAAAGAAAAGACAGTATTAGAGGAAAGGCATCTTGGATCTGGTCTTTCAGGAAGATGGCTTCAACAGTATGGAGTGAAGTCTGGAAGAGCAGAGTCCTAAGGATTACACGATTACCTGGCTTCAAACCGTGGCACCATGAGAGCATAGGTCTGCAGTTTATGTGTGTGTGTCCTGTGTATGTGTGTATATATACACATGTGTGTATGTGTGTGTATGTGGGTGCATGTGTATATGTATGTGTGTATGCATGTGTGTCTGTATATGTGTCTGTATGTGTATATGTATGTGTGTGTATGTGTGTATACATGCGTATGTGTATACACACATGTGTGTATGTGTGTGTATGTGTATATGTATGTGTGTATGCATGTGTGTCTGTATATGTGTCTGTATGTGTATATGTATGTGTGTGTATGTGTGTATACATGTGTATGTGTATACACACATGTGTGTATGTGTGTGTATGTGGGTGCATGTGTATATGTATGTGTGTATGCATGTGTGTCTGTATATGTGTCTGTATGTGTATATACATGTGTGTGTATGTGTGTATACACGTGTGTGTATGTGTGAGTGTGACTGTGTAGTTATTCGCAGGTTTACAACCTGCTCATCTGAATGGGCAGTGGAAATGGAGATGATGAAATGGGATATTAGGCAAGAATCAGAGTTCAGTTCAGGACATGCTAAGTCATAGGTGCCTAAGGGAGTCCAGGAAGAAATCTAGAAATATGAAGTATACAGAGCAGCAGACAGGCTGAATCAGAAAAGAACATCCCTTCTGCACAAAATAACCAAAACATTAATGTACAGAGCCATATTGGGGCAGTCATGCACAAGGTCAGAGTTTGACTTTGGTCAAAGACAATCCCTGGCTTCGGGCAGGAATCTGCCATTAGGACATAATAGGGAAGTAGGTTAAAGCAGGAATTTTTATCCTTAGGTGGAGAACTAAGAGTGTACTTGACTATGGTCAAGGTTAACTTCTCCCAGATAGCCAGGATCCTGCTCCACCTAGGGTGGAGTGCTAAGTTGGAGGTGGAGGTTAAGTTCAATGTTCCTCCAGGTCTAGGAATTCATGAATTAAGCAGGTGACCCACTCAGCTGCCGGGCGCAGTCTAGACGAGGACCTCCAAGAGAAGCTAGACAACTTCCACTGGAACTCAGCCCGGAGTCTGGGGGGAAGGGTTTGCCCAAACTGTTAAAAGGTCTGGCGCCATTAAAGTTTCAGGCTTTGATCAGTGAATATTGTCTTAGCCATTCTTTTCACCCCTTCTCTATTCATCCCTCAGCTTCTGTTCCAGCTACCCGCTTCGTAATAGCTGCAGGCAGCTATGGAACCCAACACACTAAATGTACAGAAGAAAGAATATTAAAAGCCCAAGTAACATATGGAGGCAGACCTATTAGAATTACACCTGACTTCTTAATAGAGACCCTAAAAGATAAAAGGGCCTAGATAGGTGTTCTACAAACTCTGAGAAACCACAGATATCAGTCCAGACTACGATACCAAGCAAAACTATCAACTGTTGCTATGTTAATCCACCAGAAAACACACACTCTTATAGAGGAATAGAAATTCTGTATTGCTGCTGTTGGTTGCATGGGGTACTTGCCCAAATCATGCAGCCCCAAGCCTGATTCTTTGTCGTTTATGTCCAAAAGCTACATCCTGGTTGATGCACTTCAGTTAGCAAGAACAGTTAGTGAGAAGCAAAACTACAGAAGCCAAAAATCAATATTTGTACATCTAGGATCTTTCCGGGATTTTAAAACAACGAAGTCTTTGATGGATTAGATCTTTGTCTTAGTAGGAACAAACACCATGACCAAGGCAACTCCTATGAAAGAAAGCATTTAGTTGGAGGTTTGCTACAGTTTCAGAGGTTTAGTCCATAGGGAGAGGCACACAAGCAGACATGGAACTGGAGAAGGAGCTGAGAGTTCTATATCTGGACCCCCAGGCTGGGGGGGGGCATGGGGGATGGAGGAGGGAGGGAAGGATGGAGGGATGGGGAGGGAGGGATGGAAGAATGGGGGAGGGAGGGAAGTTGAGAGAGAGGGAGAGAGAAAGGGAGAGAGTATGGGATTGGCATTTTGAAACCTCAAAACCCACTCCCAGTACACACTTCCTCCAACAAGGCCACACTTCCTAATCCTTTCTGATAGAGCCACACCCTGGTGACCAAGCATTCAAATCTCTGAGCCTATGTGGGCTGTTCTTATTCAAAGCACTACTACAGTATTTATTCCCATGTTATTAGGTGTTGGGGCCTTTACGCTGTTTTAACGCTGACTCCAACATGGTGTCAGTTTTGTTAAGGTCTGTGAACCTATCATTCAATCACAATTGACAGAGGAAGAAACACATTCCATAATAAAACCAAATTTAAGACATTTCTATCTACCAATCCAGCTCCATAGAAGGCACTAGAAAGAACTTCAGTCTAAAGAGACTAATCACACTCCAGAAAATTAAATGAATAGATAATTCTAGCCCAGTAAATTGAAAGATGGGGAAAAATCCACACTATAATAATAAAAACCCCAGGAATCAATAAATACTGTTTATTGATAACTCTCATTATCAGTGGTCTCAATTCCCCAATGAAATGACACAGGTTAGCAGGATTAGAAAACGATTAATCTTTCTGCTGCATCCAAGAAACACATGCCACCATCAAGAATAGACATCACCTCAGGGTAAAAGGATGGAAAAACATAGTTCAAATAAATGGATCAAAGAAGTAAGCAAGTGTGGTCATTTTAATATATATCAAAATATACTTCAAATCAAACTAATCAGAGGAGATATGGAAAGATACTATACACTCATTAAAGAAAAAATACACCAAGAGGATATTGCAGTTCTAGAAATATGTACTAAATACAAAGTGATCCAAGTTCATAAAAGAATCACTACTGTAGCTAGACTCACATATTGACTGATCTTCTCATAGCAATAATGGGTACCTTCAATACCCCACTCTCCCCAACAGACAGGTCATTCAGACAAAAACTAAACAGATAAATGTTGGGGTTAAATAACATCACTAATCAAACAAACCTAGTAGACATCCAGAGAATATTTCACCCAAACACAGAAAAAAAATATACTTTCTTCTCAGCAACTAGTGGAAATTTCTCCAAAATTAGCCACAAAGACCAATTTTATAAGGACACAAAGCAATTCTTTTTTTTTTAAAAAAGATTTATTTATTTATTATATGTAAGTACACTGTAGCTGTCTTCAGACACCACAGAAGAGGACATCAGATCTCATTTCAGATGGTTGTGAGCCACCATGGGGTTGTTGGGATTTGAACTCAGGACATTTGGAAGAGAAGACAGTGCTCTTAACCACTGAGTCTTCTCTCCAGCCCCACAAATCAATTCTTAAGAGGTAGAAGGCAATTGAAATAACACCCTACAGCCTATCTGACTGTCATAAACAAAAGAACACAGATGATATGCTCTCACTCATAAGTAGATATTAGCCCAGGAGCTTGGAATTACCCAAGAGAAACAAGGAAAGGGGATAACATTTGAAATGTAAATAAAGAAAATATCTAATAAGAAATTTTAAAAAAGCTGGCAATCAGCAACCACAGGAAGTATACAAACTCATGGAAACCAAACAATGCGCAGGCCACATGAAGCTCAAGAAGATGGAAGACAAAAGTGTGGATACTTCAGTTCTTCTTAGAAGTGGGAACAAAATACCTATGGGAAGAAATACAAAGACAAAATGTGGAGCAGAGACTGAAGGAGAGGCCATCAAGAGACTGCCCCACCTGGGAATCCATCCCATATGCAGTTACCAAACCCAGATACTATTGTGGATGCCAACAAGTGCTTGCTGACAGGAGACTGATAGCTGTCTCCTGAGAGGCTCTGCCAGTGCCTGACAAGTACAGAGGTGGATGCTCACAGTCAACCATTGGACTGAGCACAGGGTCCCCAATGGAGGAGCTAGAGAAAGGACCAAGGAGCTGAAGGGGTTTGCAGCCCCTTAGGAGGAATAACAATATGACACAACCAGTACCCCCAGAACTTCCAGGGACTAAACCGCCAACCAAAGGGTACATATGGAGGGACCTATGGCTCTAGCCACATATGTAGCAGAGGATGGCCTTGTTGGACATCAGCAGGAGGAGAGGCCCTGGGTCCTGTGAAGGCTTGATGCCCCAGTGTAGGGGAATGCCAGGTCAGGGAAGTGGGAGTGGGCAGAGGGAGGGGGCACGGAATAGGGAGTTTTTGGAGGAGAAGCAAGGAAAAGGGATAACATTTGAAATGTAAATAAAGAAGATATCTAACAAAAAAATTAAAAAAAAAAGTTGGCTATCAGCAACCACAGAAAGTACACAAGAAACTCATGGAAACCGAACAATTTACCACTGCGCGAAAAATGGCTCAATCAGAAAATTAAAACCATTTTAGAGTTGGATGAAGATAAAAGCATATCATCCCCAAATCAGTTAAGGAGTTCTCACTGCCTACATATAAAATTGGAGAGACCTCATCCTAATAAGTGAGCGACTCTCCTGAAAGCTCTAGGACACAAGAAGAAATAACACCACTAAACGAGTAGATAGTAAGAAGCAATCCAGTTCAGCCAAAAGCAAAGAGATAGAAACAAATGAAAAACTATAGAAAGAATAAATGAAATGAATGGTTCTTTGGGAAAATCAATAAGATTGACAAATGCTTAGACAAACTAATAAGGATAGAGGACATTACACTAGATGTAAAGGAAATCCAGAGAATCATATGGACATACTTTAAAAATCCGTACTCCACTAAATTGGAACAGCTAAAAGAAGCCTCATGCATGTAAACGTCTCGGAAAGGCCTCACCAGTTCCCCTGTGACATCTTTCATGAAAAAGTTCATACTGGAGAGTAATGATTTGCGTATAAATCGTGTGGGAAACTGTTCATTCCATCTAGTGATCTTACCAGGCACGGACAAGTTCCCTCAGGAGGGGTGCCTCACGCACGTTAGCATGCCGAAAGCCTTCAGCCTCTCCGCTGGTTGCAGGTGTCACACCAGTCAGTAGCTTCAAGCTTTCCACAAAGTTCCACTTAGCACAAGATCGATAAAAACATTCTCAGAAATTCAAGATGGCAACGGCCGCCAGCACTCTTGTTAGGATTGTGGGGCCACTCCAAGGAGCCTTGGAAACACATGAGGCTTCTCAGGGAGACTCGGCAACAGAGGATGGTCCTGCAGAGGCATGGTAAAACTGGAACAACTAAAGAAAAAGGTCTCCTTGAAAGACTTCTGTGCTTTGCGCGGCTGCTGGGGGCTGTGTTGATGTCTGTGATCAGTGCTGCCTCCAGAGACCATGTCTCTGTCCATGATCCAAACTACCATCACAAACCATGTTGAAGTCAGCAATCCATGCTGCTGCCCCAAACCATGCAGAAGTCCACGATCCAGCCACAGCTTGCTATGGTCAAGGAAACTTCTTTTGCAGTGTTATTGATGGCTCCAGACTCAAAATTGGCAATGAGAGATGTTGAAGGCTTCTGTGACTGCAATCCCCACCCAGCCCTGCCTGCTCCCCCCAAGAATCAGGATAGGAAGCTATTCATCCTTAAAATCGGTGATAAAGGTGCTGAAGTGTAGCTCTTCATAGTTGGTGGCTTCTGGTGGGGTGTGGGGTAAGGGGTGTGGGGTGTGGGTGTGGGGGAAGGATTCAATTTTCTTTAAGGTCTGCTCACTGAGAGTTTGACCATGCTCCAGCAAGTATATAGACAACACAAATCGTACTTAATGGGTTTTGTTGGTTTCGTTTTGTTTTGTTTTTTTGAGGGGGGAGAGCACACGAGTCAGAGGATGGACACTGGAGGAATGAGAAACCCTGGTCGCGGTGCATTGTATGAAATTCTTAGATAATTCATAAAAATACATTGGGATGAGAACATTTACATTGTTGCAGAACTCCCCCCACCTCCCTTTGGAAAACACTGGACAACTTTCTTTGTTTTTGTCATTTTATCAAGCATAAAAGATCTCACACTGGCGAGGAATCTTATCAGTGTTAGCATTGTGCGGAAGCCTTCCCCACTTCCAGTCGCCAGGATGTTCAAGAAAGCGCTCACCCTGGAGACAAGCTCTGCCTGTGTAATCATGTGGAAAACCTTAAACGGTCACGGTGGTTCCTGTCATACTCACTGAAGAATTTCACATGGAATACATGTAGGAAATAAAAGAGTACTTTGAGATTTGCCTTACACCTATCAGAATGGCTAAGATCCTAAACAAACAAACAAACAAACAAACAAACACAAATGACAGTTCGTGCTGGCAAGGATGCTGGGGAAAGGGAACACCAATCTGGTGCTGGGGGTTGGAGTTCAACCTTGCCAACTTGTGCAGCCGCTGTGCACATCGCTGTGACGGTCCCTCAGGAAGATGAGATTAGAGCTGCCTCAAGAACTAGCTATCCTAGCTATAGTAGACTTCAACCCAGACCCTCTGGCAAAGAGAGTCAGCTTTTCTCCAATGAAGTCTCAGTGGGTAGATTAAGCACAGTTCCAGGAAGTCCCTGTGTCCGGGAATAGGTGAGGGACAAAACAGCTCTCTGTTTCTCTCACTCTTTGAGGATGAAAGTGAAAAGACATAAAGTTGGGTGGCTAGGGAAGTGGGGAAAGAGCTGAGAGGAAATGGGGAGGGAAACATGGTTAAAATATATACATTTTTTTTTTTTACTAAAACAACCTATTCCTTTAAAGTTAAATGAACATAACAGTTTATGTTATGTTCATTCACTGCCATCTGTAATGAGACAATGATTTTGGGGACTCCTAGTGCCTCCACTGCCCCACTGGTCACAGCCCATTGCCAACAAGTGACTCTTGGGTGAAGTTGACTGTGGGAAGCCATCCTGAGCTATTCGGACTATTGCTTACTCATGGCCCTAAGGTGGTGGCTGCTAAAATATAAGAACAATTAACTAGAGCCTCTCCCGTGGGCATTGGTTTAGTCATTGTCTCGAAGATAACTACAGAATGATCCTGCCTGCACCATCACCCACCGACTCCGGTAATTGCGATGGAAGGAAGTCCTGAGATAACTGCGGCAGGCTCCGGCCTGTGCAAACACCTGTTGTCTCCACCGGAGGACCCTTATCTCCTCCTGCTGAAACTGCTAATTGCCCTTCCTTCCTTTGTCCCTACCTTGGGGTACGCCCCTCCTGAAAGCCTTATAACATGGGTACCCCAGAACATTAAACGAGGCTTTGACACAACTCAGATTGGCATGTCATTCTTCGTGCTTGGCCTCCGTCTCTCTCCCCCCCTTTTGACCCGCAGGTAGCACCCCTTCGGAACCCTGGAATAACTGACCCGCGGGACGGGTTACAGTGGCGCCTGAACAGGGACCCGAAGTACGGTCAACTACCGGACGACGGAGGAGAAATCCCGGGAAAAGGAATGAAGGACCCCACAGACCGCATCGCTCGTGCGTCGCTGGAGGGGCAGGTGAGTGGCCAAACATTGTCGTCTGATTGTCATTGGGGAAAGAAAAAAAAAAGAGGCTAAAGAGGCTTGATTCATAGGAGAAATCAAGCAATCATTCAGGGAGAGAGGAGTAAGAGTTAAGGAAAAAGATTTAATTAAGTTCTTTTGTTTTGTCATGAGAAATGTTCTTGGTTAATTTTAAGCGGACCTGATATTCACCCGCTAACTTGAGATAAGGTTGGTAAAGAAATTAATAAGATTTTAAAAACAGGTACAGGTGAACCAATGTTTGATACATTCTTTAGTTACTGGAGGCTCATTCAGAGTGCGAACGAGGACCCTGCTGAATATTGCCTCCGCCCTTTGTCGCGGGCAGCTTCTGTGACCTCACTTTCCCCTAAAAAGAACTCTCCAAAACCTTCCTTGGTCGTTATAGACAGGTCTGAGTCCCCGCCATCCGCTCCTGTAACTTCTCTTTATCCTCCGCTCCTGAGGGACCCATTCCTTGCTGATATGTCATTAAGTTAAGAGACCCCCGGGGAGAAAGCCAACTTAGAGGAGAAAAGTTGCAGAGAGCAAGCAGTCCTCTTAAAGGAGCTACGAAGGACAAATGGTCATTCTAACTTCAAGATTTATTTCAAAGTCAAATGCCTAGAAAAAGCCAGAGCCAAAACAAGCCCCTCCACGTGGCCCATCACCCTATACCCGGCGATAGGCATGCAGCGCGGGTCCTCTCAGCCAGATTCCTCGGACCTTTACTGGGTCCAGGCAATCACTAGAGATCGTCCTATACTCAGCCTTAAAATAAATGGTAAAAGCTTTGAGGGCATCTTAGACTCAGGTGCCGATTCTACTGTGATCTCGCAATGTGCTTGGCCCCCTGCTTGGCCATTGCAAGCCTCTCTGACCCATCTGCAGGGGATTGGACAATCAAAAAAAAAAAAAAAAAAAAAAAAAAAAAAAAAAAAAAACACTCTCCAGAGCTCAAAGTTGCTGACTTGGGAGGACAGAGGGAAATACTGGCTCTACTCAGCCCTCCGTGGTTCCTGGTCTGCCTGTTAACCTCTGGGGAAGAGACATTCACTCTCAAATGAAAGTCCTTATGTGTGGTCCCAATGAGGTTATTGCTCAACAAATGCTCTCCCAGGGCTATCTCCCTGGACAGGGACTAGGCAAAAATGGACAGGGGAGACCCATGCAGGTAGAAGTCAGAGACTGCTGCTGAGGCAGCCAGAGAAAAACTGCTCATGGGCAGCATGTAAGACCTGGACTGCAGAGAAATTCCTGGGCTCTCCTCCCACCCCTCTCCACAGGTGTGTGTGTTCGACTAGGCATCCTCCTTCCCCCTTGTTAAATCTTAAACAAGAGAAAAAGCAGGTTACAGAAAAGCAGTTTTTCCATGTGTAGGATACGGTATCAAAAATAAATAAATAAATAAATAAATAAATAAATAATGGTTAGAAGCTATTTCAAAACTCTCCTGGAAAGGAGAAGAAAACGGGAGACGTCCTGTTTTCTCTCTGAAACCTACTGGAGATCTCCTTAGTTCAGGTTAAGATATTTGGATCTTTTGGGACATGAAGTTCCCTCGTTGTCTATTGTACGTCTTTGGTGCACCAAAACTTGTCTATATGTGTGTCAATTCATGTTGTCTGTTGTTTTGTTTGGCTGAATGATTGGTTGTTTTTATGTTTTATGTAAAAAAAAAAAAAAAAAAAAGGTAAAAAGGCTTTATCTTGCTGGCAGTCCTGCCAATTGTGGTTTACACAGAAGAGGCTAATTTGAGGTGCCTCACATTCTAAGGTAAGAGTCTAAGACAGCTGGGAAAAAAAAGCTGCTTCTTAAAGGGCCAGGTGCCGGACAAGTGGAAATGGTTAATTCTCCTAGAAAAATTTCTACCATGATGATGATTGGGTTCAAAGTGCTTTATTCCTCTGAAGTTACAGCTAGAAAAAAATATATATTTGGTTTAAATTTATGAGATTTGTATGATCGCTTCATTTTTATTTCTAATTAGTCTTAAAGTTATAAATGTTTTACATATCTTGGCTATAGAGTTATAAATTAATTGGTTATAATTTAAAAGGTATAGTGTTTTTAAGAAAAGGTTAGTTTAAAACTGGTGATTTAGTGTCAGAGCCATCTTAACTAGCTACACGTGACATGACGCAACCCAGGAAATACAGGCCTCTAAGATGCTTTTAAATTGACATGGTATTTTGTGTGAATATTGGCCTGGAGATTGGATTTATAAGAAATACGATTTAAAATAATGTCTCTTCAAGAAGTTACAAAGTCATACATTCAAACACAAGATGATGGACAAACTTTACAATGTAAAAATGTGTTTACCATTAATTTTAAGGAGAAAAGATTGTTTAAAACTGAGTTTTGCTTTCAACAAATTGTAGTTATGCTTTGATATTACAGGTTCCTTTTGTTATTTGACCTTCATACAATGGGGTCTGGTTACTCTTTACAGGACCGGTAGGTGTAGGTCTGGCCTTAGAGATAACAAACTCAGATCAGGAGATTTACATTTGAGTTAATACAATGCTCAGAGCTTCCTCAAAGCCGCTCAAAGCTGCAGAGGACTGAGAGATGCAGTTTTGTCTTGCAGGCCTCACTTAGAGAGTTTCTGGCCAAAAGAACATTTTTAACTGATTCATACAGATATGGTTCAAAATAAAGTTCACACTTAGATCTGTAAAAGATAATAAGGCTATGTAGAAATTATAAAGGCATTAAAATTTGGCCTGTCTACTCCATAGAAAATTATTATAGGTATAGAGGGTAGTTTTTTGCTTTACATTCTGATAATTATAAAAACATTCACTTCTAACTTTAAAGGAGCATAAGCTAACTTTAAAAAACCAATAAAATAATTTCGTTAGAAAGTTATTCCTCAAGAAATGGCTTGCTCTTAACATTGGGCTTTTAAAATTTTTAAGAAAATGATTTTCAAAAGATGTTAAGATAAATATTTTGCCTAAGACACTGCTTTAAGTTTGTCATTTAAGCTTCTGATGTTCTCAAGATAGATACAAAACAAATACTGAGAGACAAAACTTGGAGAAAGCTACCATAAGTATTTGTCAACAGTTTATGATATATGTTCACTTCCATTCCTTAACAAAGAGAACATTAATATAAAATCTCTCCAAATAAGGTTTTGACATCCTCCAATAAAGATTTGATATAATAATAAAATGTTACAAAATAAAATCATAAAAATATTTTTAAAAAGAATGTTTTAAGAGCGTGATAAAATGTTTGTTCATTATTTTAAACAACAATCAAATTGATTATTATTAATTGTTAATCTATTACATGACAAGCCTTTTTGACAAAATTAATAATTGTTATCTAAAAGATAAATTGTTAAAAATTTGCCTCTATACATGTTTTTATATTGTTATAGATTTATACATGCATCCTATAAAAGTGCATCTACTATGGGAGTAAAGCTCATATAATTAGATCACATGTTTATTCTTTTGAGTGTCCTCTTGCTTCAGCACAGATAATTGAACTAGGTGCTGTAGCTGTTCTTTTAAAATGTTAAAAATCAAACTTTTGATTTTATTATTAATAATATACATATATAGCTCATGGCTTGCAATTGCTTAAAGTTGTTTCTTTTTAATGATACTAATTCTTAACTTTTACAATTGTTTATACAAATACAATTCAAAAAATTAATCAAAAATATACATACAACTATTGACAGCTTTTCAAGCTTTCTAGTTATAACTGTTTTAACATAAGAAACAAAATAAAAAATAAAATTAGTCATTACATATGTTATTTATTAATACTAAATGTTCCAAATCAGATTAAGACAAATATTATAACTGATTATTATAATCAGTCATTTGAGATGTCTTATTAACAATTTAATATTAGTCATATTACTGAGATTCCTCATAATTAGCAAAGACAAGATATCATAGAACAAGCCCATAGAACTTTGCAATATTTTTATAATAAAAGAGGGGAGAATAACATCTCTATATACCATAAAAAATTTTAAATTTTAATGCTAGGGAACTCTAAGTGTAGAGAAGAGGTATGTTTGTGTTCTTTCTACAGGATGCTGAAGGAACATGCCAGCTGCCAGAGTATGCTGATGCTGAGATTTCACCCTGGCTTTCCACCTTGCTCTCCAGCCTTTTGGGGCCCCTCCTGGGTCTTTTGTTTCTTTTGTCATTTGGCCCCTGGGCCTTTAACAGATTAACAAGTTTTGTTAAATCACAGATTGATTCTGCCTTGACAGACGTGGAGGTAGCAACCATCAGCCTTCAGTTCTCTACCCTTGCTGCAGGCACAGAGCTTTCTTGGTTCCTAAGCAGTAGAAACGTCAATGCCAGAGAGGCTGACCTCTGGCTCCTAATAGTGGCTGAGGGCCATAAGCTGTGGAGTAGCCAATGACGGGAAATATTGTGGTGCCACAAGCCAGATGCACACCGCCTATTGGCTGCAGGGTGACTCCATGACGGGATTATTGTGAGTCCGCTACCTGGATCCCCTTCACACCCACCAAGGTCCTGATTAAGCCATTGGAGTGGGATGTGATGCCAGGAGTGGATGCAACTTACATAGCCTAAGACAGAGGCCCTGCCCTACTAGGATCTAAAAAGGCCTAGTTACTGCGGTGCTGGACGTGGGGGCAAAACCACATAGCCTAAGACAGGCTCTCCACCGACCCTCTTTCCATAGCCACCCCTCAACTTAAGAAAGGAAAAAGGAGGAGTTGTGGGAAGCCATCCTGAGCTATTCGGACTATTGCTTACTCATGGCCCTAAGGTGGTGGCTGCTAAAATATAAGAACAATTAACTAGAGCCTCTCCCGTGGGCATTGGTTTAGTCATTGTCTCGAAGATAACTACAGAATGATCCTGCCTGCACCATCACCCACCGACTCCGGTAATTGCGATGGAAGGAAGTCCTGAGATAACTGCGGCAGGCTCCGGCCTGTGCAAACACCTGTTGTCTCCACCGGAGGACCCTTATCTCCTCCTGCTGAAACTGCTAATTGCCCTTCCTTCCTTTGTCCCTACCTTGGGGTACGCCCCTCCTGAAAGCCTTATAACGTGGGTACCCCAGAACATTAAACGAGGCTTTGACACAACTCAGATTGGCATGTCATTCTTCGTGCTTGGCCTCCGTCTCTCTCCCCCCCTTTTGACCCGCAGGTAGCACCCCTTCGGAACCCTGGAATAACTGACCCGCGGGACGGGTTACAGTTGACCCATCTCTGGAATGCTGCATGTCCATGTGACTACTTGTTCCTCTGGTGTTTTTTCTGTTTTTGCAAGATAGACTCTCATACTTTGTCCTATTCCCTTCCCCCCACTATAATCTTGTTATTCAAGTCAACTTTTAAACAAATATAAAGTAGAAATTATAGAGACTGCAGACATTTTCCTAGTCTGTTAGAAAACCAAAGCACCACGATGTCTGCGTTAACCTACAGTCTTCTCCACATTGCTCGTGAGAACTTGTTCTTGAGAAGTTGTGACTACGAGTCCATGTCATGTGTGGTTCTTTGAATAGGAATGGCCCCCATAAACTCCTGCGTTTGAATGCTTGGCCCACAGGAAGTAGCATTAGGCCGTGTGGCCTTGTTGGGTAGATCTGGCCTTATTGGAGGAAGTATGCCATTGTGGAAGTGGACTTTGAGGTCTCATGTATATATGGTCAAGCTACGTTCAGTGTGTAAGCCAGTTTCTTCCTGGCTGCCTTTGGATCAAGATGTAGAACTCTGTCTCCTCCAGCCACATGTCTGTCTGCAAGCTGCTATGCTTTCCACTGTGATGATAATGGACTAAACCTCTGAAACTGTAAGACAGTTCCAAATTAAATTTAATGCTGTCTTTCGCAAGAGTTGCCTTGGTCATGGTATATCTCCATAGTGATGGAAACCCTAAGACACCACACTATGCCACTTTTCCCGTTCTTTACTTGATATGATTGCAAATGTCTATCTGGTCTCTCTCTACCCGTGCCTCCCAGCAGAAAGCCCCTAAAACCCTCCTAATTCCCCAGTGACTGGAGTGGGCAAAGCCTCCAATTGCACTTGTCCTAATAGTCACTCTTTGACACACACTGATTAACAGAGCGTCTATCCCTTGAAGACAGGAGCATCTCTTGTTCTAGTGAGGTGGCCTCCTGGATGACACAGGTGAAAAGAAAGACCAAGCCATGAATGTAAATGGCGGCTTTCAGCGACATCCCCATCTTCAGGAGCGAGAGAAGGGTTATGACTTGTGTTCATAAAAGTTTCTGTCTTTGTTATGGAGCCTCCATAAAGATACCAGAGTGGACGGGAATGCCAAGATGGTGGCCGAGCCAGGGAGAGCAGGGGACCTTCAGCTCCTCCCGCTGTTCTTTGATCTGTGCCCATCTATCTGACTTTCCGCCTGTAGCCTTTGCAGTGAACTAGTAACTGTAAGGAAACTGTTTTGTTTTTCCTAAACTCTGTTAGCCATTTTAGAACCTAGTCAAACCCAGGGAAGAGATGGTAGGAACTCACTTTCCAGATTCGTAATGGTTGTTCAGACAGTTTGGAAGCCTGGATTTGAGTTTGGGGTCTGAAGTGGGAGGGGTCTTCTAGGATGCACAGTTAGTGCTGAGATTTGATGGTGTTTCCAAACGGGTAAGAACTGACTTTGACGGGAGGGAGGCATGAGCTGATCTCCTTAGAGGATGGCTTAGGACTGAACAGAAAGATGGAGCCGTGAACATAAACTAAGACTTCCCCCAGGTCGAGAGACAGAAGCATTGGAGATTTACGTAGAAATTCCCACTCTCGAACTTAGCTGACTAGAAGTGTGAGGGTGTTGACTGTGTAAAGGAGGAGAAGGGCTTGTGATCCTGCATCACCTCCTGCTAACTAGGCACCAACCAGGCAGGAAACTTGCAGATGAGTTTTTCAGGTTTCATACAATCCCTTTCTTAACCACTTATACAGTTTTGTGATTAAGTAATGAGAAACGCGGTTATTTAAAATTTGGGATTTCAAGCTGGAGAGATGGCCCAGTGGATAAGAGCACTGGTTACTCTTCCAGAGGACCCAGGTTCAATGCCCAGGACCCACATGGCAGCTCACAGCTGCCTGTAACTCCAGTTCCAGGGGATCTGGTATCCTCACACAGACATGCATGCAAGCAAAAAACCAGTGCACATACAGTAGATCTTTAAAAAAAAGTATTTAAGCCGTGTGTGGGGCCAGCTGTCCTTTACTACCTCACGCAGTTTTCCCTTATTGGAGTTTATTTCATTGAGCCTCACGTGACTGCCCTGGAGTGCAAGGCTGCTAGGGACAAGGATTTCTGTGATTGTGACCCCTGCTCCATCATAGAGTGCAGAGCTCTGTCTGAGTATGACAGATGCCAAATAAGCACTTTTGAATAAACAGACGAATCCATAAAAAGGGGACATAAATGTCTCGATTTGAATTATTTTCCTTTCTGTGCCTCTCTCCCCCCAACATAATATTTGTATTGATTCTTTTGGGGATTCCATAGCATTTACCCCTATCACATTCAATTCCTAGTTCTTTCATGTCCCCACCCCCAAACGCTTAATAACTCTGGGGGTGGGGGACCATCCAATGTGTTTTGTCTGTGCACTCACTGGGGCAGCCTGCTCCCTAAATAGAACTGAGTCCCTCCCCTCCCGCATTGCCCCTGGAAGTAGTCTACCGTGGAGGACAGCACTCCAGTATCCTATCTTAGTTTTAAGGAGTTCTCTTTGGTGGCTTCCTGTCTATGCTGTTACTATTTTGGGGGTGGGGGGTGGTGGAGGTACGGGTTGTTACAGACGTCTTCCTCTTTCTCAACTGTGCATCTGCAGTTATTGATATCACCATGAAAGTAGCTTATTTTCTCCTTATGCATCAGAGGAATGTGGATTATGAACTTTCACACGGTTTCTGGCCCTAGCAAGATCACAAACAGGGCTTGTGGTTGCCGTAGAGCCAAGGACCGGGTCAAGGGCTTCCGATGAAGCTGGGATCACAGACATCAATGTAGCTTCCGGCAGCAGCATAAACCACGGACCTCCAACCGGCATTCAGTAGCAACGTAGGCCACAAATATCAACACAGATCCAGCCAGAATAAGACCACAGCCCCAGGCATGTCCCTCAGAGGCAGCACAGGCAGGCCAGGATATCACCATGGACCTAAGCGGCAGGGCAGGCCACCCACATCGTGAGGTACCCAGCATGGATTCACGTTGCAGCACAGTTGCACCACACGTTGCACCACAGACATCCGTATGGCCCTCAATGGTAGCTCAGGCCATGGCCATCAACACAGACCCAGACACTTTAAGGCCATGGACCCAGACATGACCCTGGTTACCACTACAGTCTCAGGTGACAGTGCAGGGCACTCACAATAGTATTGCTCCCTGGGGCTGCCTGGCCCACGGACATGAACATGGACAGAGACCACGACACAGGCCAGTTATCAGGCTACAACTTAGCTCTCAGACATCAAACCAGGGAGAGAGGGCATCCTATGCATTTTCTAACCAAATCTTCTTTGATGTATTTTATTTCATAACTTAACAGCTACATTTAATTATTAAAACGACCTTAGTATAAGCTTATTAAAAGTAATTTTTGTAGGCTTATTAGATGCACATAGACATGACATTTGTATGTCATCAAGTTTTCAAGCTACCATTGCTCACATATTTTAAAAGTAATTTTTGGTTAGCGTATAAAGAAATGGCTTCATTGTGACATTTCTATACACATCATTAGACTTGCTTTTATTCACAGTTGGATCTGAAGCAGGAGATAGTCTTTTGAGACTCTGCCTTTAACCTGTGGGACCTGATACTGCTACCTTCAAATATGCTGAGCTGACTTAGATTGTAGGACACACAATTGTAGTCTTCTTGATGCACAGAAACTCTCCCACCACTAAACTTAACCACCAGAAGTGTGAGGGGTTGATGGTGTAAAAGACTCCTTTACTGGTTCCCTTCCTCTTGTCCTACAGTTCCTGCCCCACCCACTCTACTTTCATAATGTATAGATTTCATTATCCTCTCTTCTTTCTCCCTTTCTACTGCTTTGTCTTCTTTACGTTTAAAATAGTAATTTTCTTTAATAAAATTATCATGGTCGTGCGTGTGTGGTGTGTGGGTATGGATTGGTGTGCGCTGGATGCTCCTGGTGAAGCTAGAGGCTTTATGGATTTGGCTCTCGCCTTCCATCTTTATGTGGCTTCAGAAAAACTCAGGTTCTGGGATTACACGGCAAGCACTTTGCCAGCTGAGCCGCCCTGCCAACGTCTATGATAAGAGTTTTTAAAAATACAAACTTACTTTGTTTCAGCTAATGAACACATTGGAGACCACAGATGTAGTAGTGTGTCTACTGCAGCATTGAGGTAGGAAGATTAAGATTAACCCCCAAATTATAATTCAGAATGAATAAGTAACAGTTTTATTTAGAATATGGAATGTAAGTGATAAGAGAAAAAAATGTAGCATATATGAGAATACCCGAACTGACAGCCTTGAAGGAAGCTTCTGGAAACCATGACTATCCCAGAGAAACAGTACTCACGCTCCTCTTAAAGCACTGCTTAAATCATACCTAATCCACACCCTCAGACAAAGTCTTGCCTTTACCAATACCATTTAAAAAATGTTTATCTCTCTCTAAGTCTGAGACGAGTAATTAGAAACAATGCCCCCGACCTTCTGGGAAATCCAGAGGCTACATATGGCTCTGGGGATTTGGCTGAGCTCCCTGAAATAGGAACAAAGGTTGGAGAGTGAGCCCTGTGGTGGTGGGAGTCTGGCCTGACATTACAGGTACACCAACCTGATTGCCTCACCGCCATGTGTTTCCTGTCCTTCAGACTGTCTATTCTGTTCATTGCTTATGAGTGCACATGCAATTTTGTATCCTAATTAAGAAGGGAAACAAGTGACTTCAGAATGCATGGAAAATGTTTGTATTGAGATTCCCCGAAGTCTCATTTAGAACTCCTTATTGCGTATGCTGATTTTCTTTGTCTTAAGGTTAGAGATTTTGGTCGTGCCACAACACTGATTTGTTACTTGAAGAGAGACGCATGTTCACAGCAGCCACTCAGGGGCATCACTATCGCAAAGACGGTCCTGCCGGGTGCTCATCTTCATGGTTTAGTGTTAGTTCTGAAGCCAGGTCAGACTTATTCTAGGCAAAGGCCAAGTTGGCAACATGTTGTTTAATAATAATGAGCTGCAGCCTGCACAGGTGGGACCAAGTATGGCATGTATGACCTGACCTCTAGAGACTTCAGATTATAGACTCAGGGCCTGCTTGGCTTCTCCAACCCCAAGAGAGGGCAACGCATTTAAAGGTTAGAGAGAAGCCATCAAAACTCCCAGATACAGTCAACAGTTGGGCAGATTGTAGTTCAGCGGTATCATCTATTGTGTGACTGCTCTGAAGAACCATGCTAATATTTACAGACACATTACTATATAAGGGACATAAACAAGATTCAGAAGTTTTGAACCTTGCATATCTGGCATGGTACAATTTGGGCAAAATAAGTTCCTCTATATTCTAGGCATAAAGAAATAAGTAACTAGATAAATGAGATTGAAGAAAGTATTTTAGAATGGTAACATTCCTGGATTGCTGGGATTTCATGCTTTCCAGTTTTTAACTTAAAGAACCCCTAAGCTTCCCTTTCATTCTGTAGATTTTGTGTTTTGATTACTATGTGGCAGAAGGATTTTATTTTCTGGTCCAATCTGACTGATGTTCTGTAAGCGTCGTGTGTGTTTATAGCCCTCTCTCTCTTTAGATTGGGAGAAAATTTTTTCTATGATTTTGTTGAAAATATTTTCTGGTCCTTGGAGATGGGACTCTTCACTTTGTTATACTCCTATTATTCTTAGGTTTGGTCTCTTCATGGTATCCCGGATTTCCTGAATGCTTTGTAGAGGGATTTTTTTTTTAGATTTACATTTTTTGACTAATATATTAGTTTCTTCTATCTTATCTTCTACTCCTGAGAATTTTCTCTTTCGTCTCTTGTATTTTGTTGCTGATACATGTGTGTGTTTTTCCTGTTCTCTTTTCTAGGTTTTCTATCTCCAGGATTCCCTTAGATTGTGTGTGTGTGTGTTTTTATTGATTCTATTTCCGTTTTCAGGTCTTGAACAGCTTTATTCATTTCTTTTACCTGTTTAATTATACTTTCCTGTATTTATTTAAAGAATTATTAGTTTCTTCTTTAAAGGCATCTACTTGTTTGATTGTATTTTCTTGTAATTCTTTGAGGGATTCATTCATTTCTCATTTAAAGGCATCTATTATCTTTGTAAGGCTGGGTTTAAGGCCATTTTCTTGGGCTTCACTTGTGTAGGGTACCAAGGCTTGCTGCAGTGGGACATCCCTGCTCTGAAGATGCCACGCTGACCTGACTCTTGTTGTTTGTGTTCTTACTGGGGCCATTAGCTATCTGGTTGTCCCTGGATGTTCCTGGTGTCGCAGATTTCAGAAAGGCAGGACTAATATAAATGTTTCCTGTGCAGCAAGTCTCCGGTGGGCTGTCTTGGACTGGGTGTTCTCAGTGTAGCAGGCCTGATGGAGGCTGACAGAGCAGTGGCCAGATAATGGAGCTCCAGGGAGAGACCTCAGCTATCTCAGGGCAGCTGGGCCTGTCCCAGGGGATGGGCAAGGGATCTGGTGGGGGGGTGGGGGATGGGGGGGTAGGGGGTGGGTGTGGTGGGAGGGTTGTGTGTGTGTGTGTGTGTGTGAAAGGAACCTGTTAGTTCTTTGTTCTGCTGGCCTGGATGTTCCTTGTTTGGCAGGATTGATGGAGGCCAGCAGAGCAGCAGCCAGATAATGGAGCTCTGGGGAGAGCCTGCAGCTAGCTTCTTTCCTTCCTTCCTTCCCTTCTTCCCTCCTTCCTTCCTTCCTTCCTTCCTTCCTTCCTTCCTTCCTTCCTTCCTTCCTTCCTTCCTTCCTTCCTTCCTTCCTTCCCTCCCTCCCTCTTTCCTTCCTTCCTTCCTTCCTTCTTTCTTTCTTTTTTTCTTTCCTTCCATCCTCCTTCCTTCCTTCCTTCCTTCCTTCCTTCCTTCCTTTTGTGCATTTTCTGTTTTGTTTTGGTCTCTCATTTTAAAAATCATTTGTCTTTTTTGATTCTTTGTCTTTTTATTTCTTTATTTTTGGTTGTTTATTTTCCCTGTTTTGTTAAAGAAAGGCTAAGCGTCACAAGGTTCAAGCACTCAGTCTCCCTTTCTTTTAATTCCGCTTGTAGTCTCTCTCAGCCACCACTCCCAGTTCTCTCAGGGGTCCGCGTGCTTTTCGTACATACTGTTCATTTTCTCACCAACAGTTACAATTCAGGTGAGAGGTGAACACGGGAGTCTTTGTGATGTACAGGGTCAGTAAGGTGACTAGCAGAGGGAGTGAAGAAGACAGTCTGTGCTATGTAACTCAGTGGCCAATGTGGGGTCAAACTATTAGGAGTTTGACATAGAATTGTTTATTTTAAACATATCTAGAAGCGCTATAATCTGGTGAAAACTATTCTTGTGTTGATTAACACAACCACACATGCATACCTAAATCTCTTCAAAGAATGAAATAGCTAAATACAGATTAGATGTAACTGCATTGAAATTCTTTACATATACATGAGACCTTCCATAAACATAGGTTCAATAGACTGACTAAGAGAAACAATATTTTGAGATAGGCCTGAGGAGGATTCAGTGACGGAAATCTTTGGCCACACAGCTTGTGCAAAGGTCACCAGACTAGGAAGCGTATACCCTCCAGCTTTCTTTTGCATTCCTTCCCTTGAGGGAAGAACCCTGTGTGTTTAACAGTCCAGATTCCCCTACAGCATGTCCGTGAGCACAAAGACCTCTGTGCCACCTACTTGAGGCAACTTTGTCACACTTGGTTTGGAGATGAGTTTTAAATTCCTGCTTGAAATGTTACAGGAAAAGCCCCCCGCAGAGGAGAAATGTAACTGATGTGGGGCTAGGTGGTAGTGAGGTGCACGCAGAGCAGGCACGACACCTAAAAATCAACTCTAACAGCTCGATGTTCAGTTATGCAAACTCCTTTTTCTTTCTTCTCTGCTTCTTGACAGTTTCACACATGCCTTTTATTCTTCTCGTGAATATTGTATTCAGATGGCGTCTCCTCCGTTACCCTCTCTAGCCCCTTCCCGTTGACCCTGGACCCCTTATCCTCCCACCAGGTTGCCCTCCTACTTTCCTGTATTTTTTTCTTTGTGTGTGCACCACTGCATCGAATTAGAGTTGCCTGCATGAGCATAGGTGTGGAATAAATAACACCGTGCCAGTGGCTACACCATGTAAGGAAAAAATACTCTCCTGCTCCAGCAGCCATTAAATACCCGGGCTCCTCATGTCTAAGGAGCCCCTCCACTACCCATGCTAGAATGTTGACAGGCTCTTGTACAGGCAGCCATAGATACTGTGAATCCAGGGCACAGAGTCCATGTTCTAGTCAGAGAAGATGTTTCACCGCTGCCCTCTTCCCCTCTTGTCTTTTTCTCATCGACTCTTCTGCCATGCACCCTGAGTCTCAAACTTCCTTTCGGTGTATCTACTTTTTTGTTATTTGCTGCCACACTTCTGCAAATGTCAAGTATTTTCTAGATTTTTAAAAGATATATTTTATTACTATAATTTGAAAATAGCTAGCATATGCATTGATCCTATAACAAGAACTTTTTACCTCTAGAAACCCTTGCAATTATATGTCATACAATGCCAATTGTCTTGACATGTCAATGTCAAGAACTTTTTACATCTAGAAACCCTTGCAATTATATGTCATACAATGCCAATTGTCTGGACATGTCAATGACAATGTCATTGTCTTAATTTCATAGAAGTATCTTTCATAGTGTCCTTATAAAAATAGTGCTTAACTAGTTTAGAAGTGGTAGTATTTTTAATATCTATTTTCTTTTCCTGGATTTATGGTTTTGTAGTACTTTGAATTCAAATGATTCCAAAATCAGCTCTCCTACTAGTATAATTTCAAGTTGTTTTATACATAATTATTTAATTTATACACAAATATTTAATAATGATAATAAAAATTATTTAAAAGGGGGAGGGCTGGAGAGAGGGCTGGAGAGAGAACCCTGATTGCTCTTCTAGAGGTCTGGAGTTCGAGTCCCAGCAACCACATGGTGGTTCACAACCATCTGTAATGGGATCCAATGCCCTCTTCTGGTGTGTCTGAAGACAGCAACAGTATACTCATATACATAAAAATGAATAAAAAAGTATTAATAATGGCAATTCATACATTGAATAGATACATACCTAATATTAAAGAACTCAAGCTGATTCTCATGATATTCATGAGTTACGCAGGCTACCATGCTCCTTTTGTATTCAGGAGACTTGTCTACGGTTAGAGTAGTTAGTAGTGGAGGTGGGACTAGAAAGAACTGCTGACAAATGAAGCTTTGTAGTGTGAATTTAGGACAAGTGTCATCAGCAAAGACTCAACGCAGCTTTGGAGTCTTTGACCCTGGTTCAAGGTTATGTCTATTACTGATTCATGACAGCCTTTTTGCTCACACATATGTTCCTTCCACTAAAAATGACCATTGGTGGGCTAAGGTTACTGTGATTCCCTAATTTTTAAAGGCCCATTTATTTTCGGACAGTACACACTACAATATAAGTAATTCAATGGTGTACTACTTCAAGAACTAAAGTCTCTCTCTGTGTCTGTCTCTCTATTTTGCAGTACCGGGGACTGATTGAATCTAGGAGCTTGTTAGACAAATGCTCTACCATTGAGCTGTCTCTCCAGTCCATGAAAGCTGAGGTCTTCAGTGCTATTATAAATTTTTAGATTAAGTTAGGTTTTAAAATGGTTAAGACTATGTTACATTGATGAAAATTGATCAACCATGTCTATTATATTATTTTGTCATTATAAATTATAATTTTATAATTTTAAATTATAAAAATATATAAAAATAATAATATATGAAATTTGTTTCAAAGATTTATGTGCATTTTTATGCCAACAAACTCAACCAGCATCTGTAATAAAATCTGTCCTTTCTAATAGTTATTGTCAATTTCAATTCTCAAGTCAGTGAATTAAAAAGAACTGTTATGTTCATAGAGACTTCATTTTGAGATATGTTGCCTAATGTGTTAATTGCATTAAGATGTTAATGTGAAATAGTTTTCCTGGTCTTTAAGTTATATTTTTATGTTTACGCACATATGTGTGTGCACCATGTGAGAGAAGGTTCTTCAGAGGTCAGAGGAGGGCCTCAGATCTCCTGGAACTGAAGTTACATGCAATTGTGAGCCACTATGTGGATGCTGGGAACTAAACTCGGGTCCTTTCCGAGGGCAGCAAGTGCTCCAAGCCACTGAGCTATCTTCACTTTTTTTTATTTTTATTTAATTTGGTAATAGTGCTACTTTTCTGAAAAAGACTTAAAAACAGATAATCATGCATTCATGAATCCAAGAAGCATTCTTTACACATGACACACTCATTTTGTAGTGTCTGTTATTTATGTTATATATTATATATCATTCTTCAGAGTATTTGTAACTATTTATAGTTTATGTTTCTCCTGATCATAGCAAACTCACAAAACATAAAGATTTTTCTATTTTGACTATTGTGGCATAATAAATATTTCAATCAGTGTCTAGAATAGGAAAGCAATTGGTAATCATTTTGTTACATCTGTAATATGTTGGGGAGTCACCTTCTCCAATTTCCATATTGAACACCATCTCCCAAGCACCCCCTAAACAGTAGACATAGAAACAGATGCCTAGAATGTTCCAATCTAGCGAAGTCTACAAAGGGGGAACCCTAGCATCCTATGTAGCAGAAAAGCCAACTGTCTGGTGTTTTGATTTACATAAAGTGTCAATGAACTAGATAGATGAAATATATTTGTTTTTAAACTTCTTGCTGGCTTATTGCTGTCAACAGTATAATAACTTTTAAAAGTTTGGGCATTTAGCCGGGCGGTGGTGGTGCACTCCTGTAATCCCAGTACTCTGGGAGGCAGAGGCAGGCAGATTTCTGAGTTCGAGGCCAACCTGGTCTACAGAGTGAGTTCCAGGACAGCCAGGGCTATACAGAGAAACCCTGTCTTGAAAAAAATCAAATCCAAAAAAAAAAAAAAAGTTTGGGCATTTTATTTATTTTCTTTAGAAACCTATTTATGTGAATTAAATATAACTATTCAGTGTGACTAAGGCACAGGATAGCTGCTGTGCCCTGCTTTATTAGCTTGGCTGCAGTCAGCCAGAAGATTCACAGAAACAAAGACTCATCTCATGAGGTTACAAAATGTCGTAGGTAAGTAAAGTAAAAAAAAAAAAAGAAAAGAAAAGAAAAAGGAAAGAAAGAAAGAAAGAAAGAAAGAAAGAAAGAAAGAAAGAAAGAAAAATCCCTGTGTTCACCCCAGATACTAAGCATCAAGTCACTCTACTCTTTAAAGATATCGATATTTCTCTGATTACAGTTATGAAGATTTAGTTGATTGGGGTAACAGAGAGACGGAGAGATGATAATCTGAGTTTGGGGACAGGAGAAAAGCAATGAAGATATGAAATGTCTTTCCTACTATAAAGTCTGTGTGGGGAGACACAGAGAAGACCCTCAGCATAGGTGTATTAGTCCAAGACTCTCTAGAAGAAAGGCCAATAGTATACATGTACACACACACACACACACACACACACACACACACACACACACAGTTTGTTGGGTTGACTTACATGATTAGAGGCCGGGCAGTCCTCGGTGGCTGACTGCAGGTTGGACAGCCACAGGCTCAAGAAGCTGGAAGCCGTGGATGCAAGAGGGACCAGTGACACCAGCTTAAAGGCTTGAGGTTTACAGCCCGGAATCTCCAGGGAGAGCCGCTGTGCAAGCCCACACAGAAAAGGTGAAGAGGTGAGAGACTGATGCCCATGACAAACACAGGGGCCAAGATATCGGATGATGCCTCTATGTTCAGGGACATCTTTCCCCATCCCTCCCTCATGACGTTTATTTCTGGAAATGCTTTTGTAGACACAGTCAGAAGTATGTCTCACTAATACAACCTCAACTTAATCATTGAAGTTTAGTAACATTATATCTTGCAGCTGCAAAGTCCAACTGGGTTCCGTCGATCCTGTGCTGTTAAAGTCCTGTTCTCCAATTTGTTCTTGATCTGTCAATAAAGAAAGTCATGGGCTAATTGTTGGGCTGATGTTACAGATGGGTCTTCTGGGTCCCTGGAAGAAAAGGGAGATGCAAGGAAGGAGAGACGGGAGTTCCCCGTGCTTTGGAGAGAAGAGAAACAAGCAACCATGGGAGGCCTCAGGAAGAGAGGTGGCTGTGACCAGGCAGGCAGTCAGAGATGTTTACCAGGGACTAGATTCAACTGAGCAACTAAGGGCAGGTGGGAGAAGCAGGGGTTAAGAGTTATGATAAGGGCCCTTTTCCCAGGTGGGAGATAGTAATGCCCAGCAATTGTGCCAAGAAGGCAAGTTGAAAATGAATAACTGTGTGTGTCTCTTATCTGTGGATTCAAGGGAAGCTGGGTGGGGGCTGGTAGGGTGGCGCCTTCCCAGAGCAAAGGCAGGGAGCACAAAACTACATGCAGCAGGGTTCATCTCAGTATCTCTGAGGGAGTTACCCTTACAGGACAAACAGGAAAATGATTTCCCAATGAGTCAGACAAGGCATATAGACAATGAATGACCCAGATACATCTTTGAGGGACTCAAAATACACACCCACGAGAACTGGAAATCCAAGACAATATTTGGTGATGAGATTGCCCCCTATAAAACATGGCAGTCAAAATGGGTACAAGCATGGACTCTCTGTATCCCAGCCTAATTAAGGATGAGTCTTTTCGTTGCCCTTAAAACCAAAATTTTCCATAAGGCTACTTACCATTGTTCTCATTTTTTTTTTTAAAGTAATTGTATTAATGCTATGAATCTAAGCTCTAATTTTCCATGAGCTTAGTATTCAGACATAAAAATATAATTGTTCAGTTTACATATCTATCTAATATTTAAAAAATTAATGAGGGCAAATATAAATGTACCAAATCAGACATTTTAAAGTAATAACCTTATTTGAGCAAACGGTACCTTCATAAGCATTTACATCATTCCTGGAATCTGTTATGTTTATAAGCACTAAGAATATGTAAATTCTAGTTTTTCTAAAGTTTTTCTATTTGTGAGTTAAAAATTGTTTAAATTGTTTATGCAGTTTTTAAAGATAACAAGCCTGAAGTAATTACTCAATTTCACATTTAATATTGAGTCACAAAATTTATCAAGCAGATCCACTAGTCCCTTGATTATTACTCTCAGTTCCAACTAGGATATATTTTCTATCATGCAATACAGAAGGAACATGTATTTACATTTTCATATTATTTCTCAAATTGAAATTTCTTTGAGTAGAGGAAAAGGGGGTTGCATTAGCTTTTCTCCATTTTCTGATAAAATATTTAACAATGGCTTGCAAGGGCATTCCCAGAGATGAATGTCACGAGGGAGGCTTGGGGAAGGATGCCCCTGACGATAATGGCATCATCGATAAGCCTGACCAAGAGGGGACAAAATCTCGGGGCTGAGGAAGCCAGCCAGCATGGCAGCCTGATCCTTCCCGTGTCTGCCATTAACCGTAGGCACCAGTCTCTCATCTCCTCACCCCTTCAACATGGACCCTTATGTGGTCTACCAGGACCTCAGACGGTGGCAGAGATGACTGGTTACACTGTGTCCACAGTTGGGAAGAGGACAGGACATAAAATCTCAAGACCTGTCACCACTGGCTCATTTCCCACTTTGTACAGGGTCCCCAACCTTCCAAACAGCAACACCAGCTAGGGATCAAGTCATCACACCATGAACCAATAGGAGTCATTTCATATTCAAATCTCAGCAAGGGGTGATCTATCCCCAGGGTAAGTGTGCCCTATTAAGACCACATAGAGAGTCTGTATATCTGAGTTACATATTTGACTCATAGAGTAGCATGTTTTTAAGCTCCGGTGAGTCCCTCAGTAGTGTGAGCCTTCTGTGCCATGAATGGGCCCTTTTCTATTTACAAAGAGTCTTACAGACAACTCAAGACTTACACATTCTTTTAATACAAAAGTCATTTCTTCCTTATAATCGTTCTAACAGTTGACAACATGAAAATTATTTATTTACTCTAATTTTCTTAATTCCTAGTTTATCTATTTTAAATCAATTTCATAGTTTTCTTACATAATAGGGTCCAAATCTTATAAATGTTTAAACAACATCTGATTGGATTCTGCATAATACTATGGAACTGCCTCGTTCTTTACCAACCACTTTGTTAACTAGCACACATTGTTAACTAAGACAATCTGATTATTTGCATGTTCCCCAGTAGAAGGCCCTAAGACAGAAATGGGGTTTTTGTGGGAAACAGACATTGAAATGAGGCAGGAGAAGCTAGACAGTAATTGTTTACGAGGTCATTATTGGGAATTGGAGATTAGTACCAAGGGGGAAATTCTTGGAGCCAGAGTAGAACACGTTTCAGTGTCATCCAAGGGTTGAGGGTTATTTATGCAGAAGCTCCTGAACTCCCAGTGCTTTCAACCTACTGCACGGAGGTGGGGGCAGAGTGGACTTGGCAGCCGGGGGCAAAGAAAGGAAGGAGCTGTGGAGCTGTGATCACCAGTCTCTTGGTTGTTTGCTTCTTTCTAACAATTGCACTTTCAGGTCTAGAGTCCGGATCTGCTTCTCAGGGCTTGCTATCTTCCAGCCTTCCTAATATCACCCTTAGGAGAAAGATGTAAGTATGGAGAAGGAATATGGGAGATGAAAGAAACATCTGGAGGAGAACTGGGTTTCATACAGAGGTGCATTATCTCACCAGTTAGCACTGTGAGCTGTTGGGATCTAGACATAGTAAGAGTGAGGGTAGGGTCCTCAGGAGCTTATATATGCACACTGCATTGTTTATTTTCAGCCTCCAGGAGAGGGGTAGAGAGGGGAAAGAGAGAGAGAGAGAGAGAGAGAGAGAGAGAGAGACAGAGACAGAGAGAGAGAGAGAGACAGAGAGAGAGAGAGAGAGAGAGACAGAGACAGAGCGACAGAGATAGAGAGACACAGAGAGATGTTTACTTACTAACTTCCTTCTGCTTTGATGGGCAGGAAGGATGCTACTTAGATCTACTCTGAACCGGCAATGAAGTAGCTAGAAAGATCTCTCAGGGAGAAGAAATTCAGGTGCTAGACGTAGGACGCCAGACGCTGGTGGACTGAAATGTTAGGAGTGGGAGGATATTCAGAAGCCCACAGGCTTACTTGGCTGCCCTAGAGGGTTTTACTCTACTAGAACAGTAGGTGTTTAGATAAAATGAAAATGCTTAAAACGGAACTTAGTAAATTAGAATTCCCCACATTGTCAAAACCCTTCAAACAAAAGCATCTTCAAAACGCTCACACCTAGGATGACTTTGTTAAGAAAAACAGATTTGTTCAGCTGCTCTATTTAAGCTAAGTTATTTAGTTTGCTTCTGCTAAATAAGCCTGCCTGAGAGAGGTAGATGTGAGGGAGAATAAACATGTTTCTTGGCTCACTAGAACAAGGAAAGAATATGAATCACGCTTATGTAGACAGGCAGAGATTTGTTTAGAGAGGCATTAGTACAGCTGAGTAGAAATGTATCTATTTTAGGACAAATAAATAAACCAGCCTTGGGGCCTAGAACCCTTTGGTAGCATAAGACAACATTAGAGAAATTAGAAATGCTTTACTTTAATATTTAACATAATGGAAATATCTCCTTTTTTTAAGGGAGGAAAGGTTTATTTTGGCTCCCGGGTTAGGAGATACAGTCCACCGTATTCGGAAGGCACGGTGCAAGGACCAGCTCCTGTGTGTGGTGGCAGGAGGCTGTTTAATATCTTATTAGATCAGGAGGCAGAGACGGGGGCATACTGATGTTTTGGTTGCTTTTCCCCTTGCTTTGTTTATTCAGTCTGAGACCCAGCATGTTGGGTGGGTCTTCCATATCTAGCAAACATCATCTTCCATTCATTAATTCTCTCTGGACGAGTCTTCCCTTTACTGCCCAAATATGTGTTTCCCTAATGTCATGGATCTTTCTTTTTCTCTTTAAAAATATTCATATATTTATTCTTCTTTCATATAGTATATCCTAGATAGAAATAGTTGAAAGGAGAGGATTTGGTAGAGATCTGGGGGGATGTTACTGATGCTACAGGAGCAACTGTTGGGCTTACATTAGTGTGATGGCCACATTGAAACAGCCCACATAACATAAACTGTAAGGCCGGAGAGATGGCTCACTGGGTAAAGGAGTTAAGCTTGCTGCCTAGGCTGACAGAGCTCAGTGACCAGAACACACATCGTGATATACTGAGGAAGCACAACTCCTTACAAAAAAGTGCTCTAACTATAGACTAAGTTGTGGTGACAAATAATTTGTGTTGTGTGTACGCAATGGTAGAATCAGTTTTCTGATTTCCTACACACTGGGTGGCTTATGCCCTCACACATGAAACATTTGGTTTCTATTTATCGCAATCAATACTGCTGTTAAAAATGTTTTATATGCCAAGTGTTCTACTAGACTCCATGGAATATAAAATCAAGTTCAGTGGTGAAAGCTTGTGGGTAATTAGTGACCAAGAAGAGAGAAAATCCCAACTTAGTTATTGAAAACACAGGAGGCTCAGACTTCTATAGAGAATTATTATATTGTGTGCTGTTATCTGGAGAAATAGAAATAAATTTCTGCTCATCCAGCTAGGGCCCTGATTACAGACCAAAGAGGCAATTTCATTTATGCTTACCTTAGTGAGTTTGTGTGTTTACTGGGGTTACAAAAGAGGGTAAGGGGAGGGGTGACTTACAGCAGCAAGTGGAACTCAAAGACAACTACATCAACATCATGTGTGATGACCCATGATAGCTCCCCCTCACCCCCCACCCTGGAGCTCCCCACAGGACCTCCGGGCAGCCAGGCCAGTCAGGAGCCTTTCACTCTAGCAATTACCTACTGCCTAGATAGCTTTGTGGAGCTGTCTTTGAGAATCGAGCTTCAAGACTTGTTAGTTTGCTTCACTTCTGGAGACTTTAGAAGCCTCCTTCCACGAGAGAATAGTTGACTGTGGAGGAAACAGCAACTATACAACATTTCACTTTGCAGGACGGCTCAGAGACTCCGCCATAAAATTAGTATGTCTAACATACCCAGGCAGCTATGAAAAAAGTGATTGGCCATGCATAGTTAGTGAAGTGATTGAGAGTTTCTGAACTATCTTTTAAAGTATGGTAGATCCACCCCTAAGGGAAATTCTCTTAGGCAGACAGTGCTTCCCATTAGGAGAAGAAGCTCGTTTTACCTTTGTAGCCTCTCTGAGAGGCTACAGATGTGTGTTAAGTGGACCATGAAGCGGTACACGGTGATGCCTACGAATTCTAGTAGCACTGGGCCCATTTTTTTTTTTTAAGCAAATATAAACTCCATGAAATGGGTGAGTCTCTGCTGGGTCCTTGGCATATGTGAAGCTGTGTACAGGAGCCACTAGACACGACTGCAGTCAACGGTTGTGGCCCATTTGTTTGACGGCCAGCGAACAGTGGATAAAGGGCTTGATGATTGTTACTGACAACATATCCTGGCTCATTAAGGACATATTTTGTTTTGACGACATTTTTTTTATATCATCAGCATAAATGTCCACACAGTATTATTAGCAAATAATGTCTCACATTATTGTGAAAATAATGTTGATTTCATAGATCCCTGAAAGGTCTTAGGCCACAAGCCGCTGGTATACATAACTGCACAAGAAATAGAGGGCCCAACATTGATAGAATTGAGGCAGGAGAGATATCTCAGCTGGTAAATTGCTTGCTGTGTTAACCCTGGGGACCTGAGTTCAGATCTCCAGCACCCACATAAACCTGGACATGGTATCCCTTACCTGTAATCTACTTCCCACTAGCCCAAAGCAAAAGTTAATTAGTTTTGTGATATTAACTGTTGATCCATGAGAACATGGCAAAAAGAGAAATCCTCCTGAGGACCATTATTGTATCCTGAGGTTGCTGCTGTCTTTGTCAGACAGGGTTTCATTCTATAGCAGAGGCTGGCTTGCAACTCACTATTAGGCCTGCCTCAAACTCAAGACAATCCACCTGCCTCAGCCTCCCACATGCAGGAGTTATGGGTTGGTCAGCTTGTTGACTTAAGGTGAAGAATGCTTCTATGAGCTATACTGTGAGCTGAGGTAGAAGTTTTATCTGTGACCTACACTATTTTGCTTCAAGAATGCTCTGAGAGGAATATTAAGATTTAGCCTTGGGCCTTTGGCTTTGGATGTTTAATAAATGAGTGAATGGTGCTGGGTATTCTGAGGAAATAGCCAGCAGCACAGGCACCAACAATAAAAACACTTCAGATGTGAATTAGAACTTCGGGAATCTTAAATTTGCGGAAATGAAATGAAATGCAGCTTTCTGATACTTTTCTGATAAGAACGATATTTATAAACACTACCTTAAAAGCATGTAAGAAATGTATTGATATTTGGAAGGTGACTTGATTTGTTTGTCAATTAGACACAAGCTAGAGTTATCTGGAAAGAGGAACCTCAGCTGAGAAATTGTCTCTGTCAGGTTGGCCTGCAGGCAAGCCTGTGGGCAGTCTCTTGATTAATAATTGATTTGGGAGGGCCCAGCTAGTGCCTGCCCTGGGCAGGTTTTTCTGGATGGTATGAAGACACAGGCTGAACAAGGCGGGGAGGGGGGAGTAAGCCAGGAAGCGATGCCGCTTCGTGACCTCTGCTTCAATTTCTGCCTTGGATTCCCTCAGTGTTGAACTATGGTCAGCTGAATACACCCATTTCTCACCTATCATAGCAATAAGAAAATAACCACTACAGAAGGTCTGGTTATTTTATGACCAACATTCTCCAAGTGCATGAGATCATGAAGTTCTATTCTAAATCAATGGGCTAGTTTGACAGGTTCTTCTTAACTAAAGGGGAGATTCACTGGTGGATTTCAGATCCCACATGGTGACTAACCTTTAAGAAACAAGTCATTTTCTGAGTTTAAGCACAGCACGACGAATACTCGCAATTACCTGAGAAGACTCTTGAAGCCTTCCACATTCCGACTACATATCTGAAAAGGCACATCGCAGAAGGGGCCAGAACTGAGTCCAGCCGTCGTCTGTCAACTTAGGCCTTAGGCAGGTTTGCAAAATTATAGGACAATGCTACTCTCCTCTTTGATTTTTAAAAATATAATTATTTGAGTGTTATATGATTAATATATTTTGGACTTATTAGTTTAATTTTAAAATAGATACTTAGTGGTTTTTTTTTCATTTTTAACTTTTAGAATGATAGATATTGTCCACAGAAACAGTGTAAAGGTCCCCAAGTCTATGATATTCATATTTGTCTTGATTAAGCATTTCCACCAACTGGTAGCACTGGATGTATTTAGTATATACATTCTGGTCATGGAGAATTCAGAGTGAAAACAAATTCATTTCTGAAACAGAGACTGAACTTCTAGAAATAATTCTAGCAGTAGTCAAGAATCTTCAGAGAAATCCAGGAACACTTCTAGAGAGACAAGGATACTCACCAGGAAAGCAAGGCAAAGCTACCTTTCTACCAAAAGGGCCAAGGGTGAAAGTTGCCATCACATCTTTTAATTTCAAGTCAGTAAATGTGTGTGTGTGTGTGTGTGTGCATTTAAGGGGCTTCTGACCAAAACTCCTTCCCCTCTGTGGAAAGGACCTGGTCAGTCATTACATTTCCCTGGCTCAGTGAATGGTAACAGATGCCACTAAATAAATGAGTTGGCAATCAGCTGTGTCCTGCTTTAATTAATCTTTAAAAGATGGTTGTATTTGCCATTTAAAAGTGTGTTCTGGGCAACATAAGCCATGTTGCACATTTAAAAGCTAAGAAGTGAAAAACTTTATCCTTACCACCTTCTTCCCGGAAACAACTTATTTTCATACCACATGCTAAATGTTAATTTAGATTTTTATACTCATAATTTCTCTTCCTCTTCCAGCCTATGACTGTTCAGCGTCAGTTTCTACTGAGTAGAGATTCCCTTTCCAGAGGCTCCTAAGCTTTCTAATGCTGCAGCCCTTTAATATACCTCATGTGGTAACTCCCAACCATAAAATTAGTTTTGTTGCTAAGTGTAATTTGGCTACTGTTATAAGTAGCACTGTAAATATCTGATATATAGGATATCTATACAAGTTGAAACAGCTGCTTTAGAAGTAGCGATATCCATCTGAAGGTTTATAGAAATTACTAGAAGATGTGAAAGAACCAGTGGTGTAGGCTTAGAACACCCCAAGACCAAGTTCTCAGGCAAAGGAGATTGATTTGCCTGAGAGGGACAAAAGGCAGGGATAGAGGAGGAGGAGAAGGAAAAACAAGAGAGGCAGGGAAGGGATATTTGTCTGGGTTGGGGGTGGGGGGAAGGATGGGAACACAAAGGACCCCATGGGAAGGGGGAGGTGTGGGGGAGGGTGACAGGACACGCGCAATGACTACAACAAAGGACTCCCCCTGGATAGAGAATCAGTAGGCAAGAGGCATAGTCCTTGGCAAATGGCCATTTATAGAGGTAAAGAGGAATCAGTGTTAGGATGAAGTATTTAATTTTGATTGGGCATGCTAATTCGGGCAGCCACAAGGGGACTTTTAAAAAATTAATTATTTTGTTTGCTTATATCCCAAATGTTGCCTCTCCTTTGGTCCCCCTTGGAGACTTCTTCCCCCCTCCCCCTCCCCTTCACCTCTGAGAGGACAGCCCTCTCCATGTTGCCCCTCACTGGAGTGGGGCATCAAGTCTCTACAGGACTAGGTGCATCTTCTCCCACTGAGGCCAGACAATGCAATTCTCTGCTACAAATGTGCTGGGGGGTAGCGGGTGGGGGTGAGGGTGGGGGTAGTGGTGGGGGGATGGGATTGGGGGGTTGTTTGGGGGATGGGGTAGGATGGGATTGGGGGGTGGGGTTGGGGGTGGGGTGGGGGGATGGGGATGGGATTGGGGGTGGGGGGATGGGGGTGGGATGGGATTGGGGGTGGGGTGGGGATGGGGGGTGCAACTTGCCTATGCTCTTTGGTTTGTGGCTCAGTCTCTGGGAGCTCCCAGGAGTCCAGATTAGTTGACACTGTTGGTCTTCCTATGGGTTTGCCATCCCCTTCTGTTTCTTCAATCCTTCCCCTAACTCTTCCCTAGAGGTCCCTCACTTCTACCCAATGCTTGGTTGTGAAAATCTGCATCTGTCTCAGTCATCTGCTGGTAAAGCCTCTCAGAGGACAGCCATGCTCAGCTCCTGTCATGCATGTCCTTTTGGGTCTGGGTTACCTCACTCAGAATGCTATTTTCTAGCTCCATTCATTTGCCTGCAAAATTCATGATGTCCTTGTTTTTAACTGCAGAATAATATTCCATTGTGTAATGGAAGTGATGAGACAGGCTGATTCCATGATAGGCTTTGAATGGGCAGTTCAGGAGATCAGACCCAGGCTTCCCACAGCTAGTCAGAAACTGCCCCGCCATCAGAAACTGCCCCACCGTCTGGACTGAAGCAAGGAATATTGGCCAGCAGTTTCCAGCCAGCTCTGACACCCCAGAGTAAGACAAAGCCCACCTACCCAGAGATTCCCCTGTGAGCTCACTTCAGGGTCTATCTTAGTAAAGGAAGTCCCCCAGCATGCTGGACTTCTCAGAATAAAGCACTCCTTGCATTTTACATACTAGTTTAGGGTTGGGTGTCATTCTTTGGCGAATCATTTACCGGTACAGAAGCAACCCAGATGTCTGTTAACTGAAGAATGGATACAGAAAATGTGGTTCATTTACAAGGGGATTTTTGATTGTTGGACTTCAATGTTTTGATAGCTGGGCCTTGGTAGTCAGCCTCAGGAGGAAGAAGTGGCCAAATAAAGGGAATGGACCTTGGTGTCTAGGTTTAGGATCCTAAGGTAACAGGTTTTAGCAAGGAGAGGGAATGGGGAGGGGCAGGGCAAAGCCTGCCACAGGCATGTTTGCCACGCTTGGGCTGGTTAGAGCCCCTTCAAGACGGGTTAGGTATGCGGCGTCTTCGAAGAAAAGATTCTTCTAGATGGATTGTTTATTTTATTTTATTTTATTTTATTTTTATTTTCACCATGAAAAGTCAGCTTTCAGCGCGATAAAACATCACTGCCCCAACAATGTCCTCTGACTGCCATTGGGAGTTTCCTGAGAACACAGGCTTTCAAGCAGTACACTAAGCCTATAGCATTGGAATCTGATTTGAAGAGACATCCAATGGATGCATAAACTTCATAAAACTTTGGCAAAGTATTGGCACAAGGATATACATCATATTTTTCTCCACATTTTAATTGTGTTTTCTTTTGAGTATTATTTGACTTTTACTTCAGTATAATTTAAAGGACCATGGTCCTCTTTTTAGACCTATTGACTGGAGTGTTATTTTGAAGCTAGAGAGACAGCTCAGATTGAAGGCACTTGCCACTTTTGCAGAGGACCTTGGTTTCTCCTAGCACCCACATGCCACTTCACAACCACGTGACTACAGTTCCAGGCAGGACCTTTTAACTTCCATGGGCGCTAGTAATGCATGTGGTGCACACACATACATGCAGAAGAAACACTCACATGCAAAAGAAATAAATTTACAAAAGTTTACTTTCACCAAACAATTGGAAATAGTGGTAGTTTCGGCTGTCTTGGCACTGACCATATCATAGCACCGAAAATGTCAGGCAGCTAAAGAAAGCCCAACTGCAGAGCTGTTGGTCTCATACAGAGGATTGATACAATTGCTTATTTTTTACAGTATTTTATTTTACACAAACCTTTCTTTTTCTTTTATTCATTTAATGTATGAATGTTCTGATGCATGTACCACCCCCACCCCACCCCCACCCCGCATGTCGGAAGAGGGCATCCGATCCCATTACAGATGGCTGCGAACCACCACGTGGTTGCTGGGGATTGAACTCAGGACCTTTGGAAGAGCAATCAGTGCTCTTAAGTGCTGAGCTATATCTCTCCAACCCTAGCTGAATATATAATTTTAAAATATTTTTATTCTTCGAGAATTTCATTTGATTTGTTTTGATCAAAGTCATTCAAGTTCCTCCCAGACCCCCTTTATCTTCCTACTTTTTCATATATTCTTTCCTATTTTAAAAATAAACTATCAGCTTAAGTCTGTGTTGCTCATAAACTACACGAGCGTTTCTTAAAGAAAAGCCTTTAACTTGTGGATTTTTTTCACCTAGCAATGCTGCACAGTCATGTGCACACATACACATACGCACATAGACACGCACACATATGTGCATGTGCATACATATGTATAAACACATGTAACACACAGACACACACACATCATTTCTATACATATCACACAGACACACAGACACACATGCATTTACACATGTACACAGATGCATACATGTACAGATATTTTTAGTGGTGCTAGGATAAAACCCAGGGCCTTGCACATGCTAGGCCAGTTCTCAACCTCAGATTTACTTTCCATGTCCCAATAACACAATATTTTTGTTGGAAAGCAATTGATTTACAAGATAATCTGATGATAGACACATTTAGACGTTCTTTAATACATTGTACTCGCTTGCCAGATACCAGTGGTGGGCCTTCCGGTTACTAATGCCCCTCAGAACTATGAAAATGGTGAAGTCACTTTCATAAAGGAATTGAGACCCATCATCCAAGCTCTGCTTTTACATTCCTCAGAAGGTGGCCTGTTAGCACGGCCAGCTCTCCCACCGCTGCAGTGTGTGGTAGCTTGCCTCGGGAGCTGAGCTCATTGGCAGACTTCTTGGAAGTGATGAAAGGTCTTTTTATAAAGCCAGACCATGTTTTGTAACAGCTGGCTATTTTTGCTTCGGAGCAGCTATCAGGCAAAGTGTAACACGACAACACAATGCCATCTTTTCATGCTCTGTGTGTTTCAATGAAATTGTCACATGGAATGTGCTGTCTTCTCAGTTGAAGAGGGGAGAAAGAAAGACTTAAATATTGTATAGTGACCTGGTACCTATGTACTCATGGCTGTTAATGTCAGCTGAGTAAACAACTGTACTTTATAAATATAAGACATAGATTAGACATCCCTGTGTGTCTATTTTAGTTAATATAAAAACATTGTATTAACTAAAAGTTAGAAGCTCACATCACGCACTTCCTGAATTTGGATGATTTCTCCCTTGGCTCTCATCTGCTTCCTTTTTCATGCAGCCCATGGTGAATGTTGAAGAGTGTGTGCTCTCTCTCCTCTGAGGTCAATCCCTGCCAAGCGTAAGAGCTTCCATCTTCCTATAAATCCCATCAGCCAGTGCTAGAGGAGAAAAACACGAAGCATTTATTGGCGAGAAGACTGGATTAATTCTCTGTCACTTTAAATCATAAAGATTGTTCAGGGGCAGGGGGTGGAAGGCACGCTGCTAGTTACTAAGAGTGAAAGATTGGCGATGTGTGTTGACTCCACGATTCCATTCGCTCCTTTGTCATCAAGCCTTGATTCTCTGTCTCTTATGCGCCATTCTGTTGGTGAGGCTTTTATTTTTGAGTTATTGGGGTTTATTCAGTATTTCCACCTCTTTATTGAATCCAAATGTCGTGCCCCACACAGCTTCATTCCTCCATCCAGTTCCTGTTCTCGACTCCACTCCATTTATTCCTTTCCTCTTCAATTTCATCCAGGCATTTATTTGTGACTCTTTGAATTCTTTGTGTGCTATTTTGGTTTGAACATTCTACAAGGTCTAAATGTACAGAAACATCGCATGATACCCTATGACAATGTTCACGTGAACATCCGTAACTCCAGCATACTAACTTTGAATTTATGGAAACTTAGAATTATTTTTAAAAACCAAAACAATAAGACAATTGACGCTTTTGCAACTGTGAGACCCAAAAAAGATTGCAATGAACGCTAAATATAGAAAAGCAATATGTATGGGGTTAAATGGGAAAAAAGTAAAACTGGATTGTTTATTTGGTGAGAATAGTTTTGAAATATATGATTACGTTAAACATAGAAAACCTAAAGTAATTCATCACAGATGTTTGTCTACATGAAAAGATCTAGGAAGTCTTTCATGAAGCAAGGAAGTTATATAAGATGGAATTGTGAGCATCATTTCTGTGTAACTTTGCTGGAGAGGTGGCTCAGCAGTTCAGCGCACTGGCTGCTCGTGCAGAGGACCTGAGCTTGCTTGCAACCATCTGTAACTCCAGGTCCGGAGTATCTGACCCCTATTTCTGGATTCTATGGGTATCCACCATGGACATTGGAAACGACACATGGGTATTTCTTGATAAGCTATGGTACTTGCTGTTTGTGTTGAGTCAGCAGCAGTCTATGAACTGATCTCTTGTAAAACTCTGTTAAGGATTTCTGCAGGGCCTAGAGAGATGGCTCAGTGGTTAAGAGCACAGGATGTTCTTCTAGAGGTCCTGAGTTCAATTCCCAGCAACCACATGGTGGCTCACAACCATCTGTAATGGGATCCGATGCCCTCTTCTGGCATGTCTGAAGATAGTTATAGTATCCTCACATACATACATTAAAACAAATCTTAAAAAAAATTTAAAAAGGATTTCTGCAAAGTTTCCCTCATCTCTTCCCCATGTGATGATGTTTGTGCTGTTCAGTAAGATACCCAAACACAGACAGACACATTAGACATACAGACACAGCATAGCATCCCAACAGGCATGATTCACACTTATACAAGGGACAGAGTGGGACAATAGATGACACGAGAGAGCAAATGGAGATGCCACATCTAGGTTGAACAAATGACACCAAGGGGAAACACATGGGTGAGTTTCCTTAATGCCACATTGACACATTATTGGTGACTGTGAGGTGTAGACTTGAGATTCTCTCTCTCTCTCTCTCTCTCTCTCTCTCTCTCTCTCTCTCCTGTTCTGTTCTATTCTATTCTCATCTGTGCAATGTTCCAATAAAATAAAATAAAATAAAATAAAATAAAATAAAATAAAATAAAATAAATTAAAAATGGATAAGACCCTCTTAGGCATTTATTCTCAGTTGAAGAGACTAAACATTTAGAGTCTCTGTTATTGAATACTACTGAGTCAGGTCAGAGTCCTAGTGTCCCAACACCCCAGAGATGAGTGGATGCAACTTGACTATCCAAAAGTGCACAAGAGCAGTAAAACTAAGCAGGATCCACCACAGATGTTTGGGAAGGCAATTCGTGGGAATGATGGCATTATTCTCTCTGGTCTCTTCATAGGTAAGCTATTATTTGGCATGCATGAAAGGAAATGTAATTGTTCTTTATGGCAACTTTGAAGAGTTTGGAGATATGTTAAGGTCAAAAGAGGAGGTAAGTGAGCTGGGAAGTCTTTGTCCAGCAAGTTAAATTTGTCCTCCACAGCCAATTCGCAAGGTTCATAGAAATTCTAGGTTTAGCTTGCATACAGGCCTGTGACACCCTCCTCTAGGTGTCTTGGAACCTGTCAGCCACCTGATTAGGCTATGAAGACATAACACTGCCTTATAAATATTATTAAGTCCTAAAAACAGAGATACACAACTGACTGGGTAATAGCTCTTGCTGCATAGGCATGAGGACACAAGTTCAAATCCCTAGAGCCCATGTAAAACCTCAAGAACAGTCACCTGTGCAGGGAACCCTAGCCCTGGTCAGGAGGTTGGAAGGGAGGGAGGCATAGGAGAATAGCTGGGGCTCGCTGGCTGTCAGCCTCAGTCAGGTTCAATGAGAGACTTAGGAGAATTGGGCCGAAAATGATAGAGGTCTCTCAACATCCTCCTCTTGCCTCCATGCATGCTTAGGTGCACACATCTCCACACACATGTACACTCCACACACGTGTATACACCACCCACACATGTATACAGTACACATACACACACACATGCACACACAAATGAACATACTATGTTGAGTTTTATTAGGAAGCAAAAGCACAGGACACAATTTTAAATACGAACTTCATAGCTCATGACAAAAAACATTCAGAAAATTACTGTTAAGCACGTAAAATTCTAAGTGTGTTTCCTTCTTTATTTATATATGTTTTTCTTTCTGAACTAGATTTTTCTAGCTATCACTAGTCTGTGGGTGCAAATGAACTTATGTGGCGAACAGTCCAATCACTACTGTTGGCATGATTTTTACCTGCTTATGCCAGACTTCTAGCTTCAGTGTCAACCTAATATCTTTCCCAATCTGCAGCATTCTTGAGCTTCCTTGATCTCAGTAGAAACTCCAAGTATCCAAGATCCAGGTGAACTTTTTATTATTATTATTATTATTATTATAAGCATGTGTTTCAGCTAGTCATTGACATCTGTAATAGAAAAGATTTATTTTTGATTTATATGTATAAGCATGTGTTTTAGCTAGTCATCGACATCTGTAATAAAAAACATTTATTTTTGATTTATATGTATGCTTGTGCCTATGTGGAAGTATGTGTACTACCTGCGTGCAGAGGAGCATGCAGAGTAGAGGGCACTAGATCTCCCGGAACTGGCGGTTTTGAACTGGCATGTGGGTACTGGGAACTGAACCAGGGTCCTCTGCAAAGCAGTAAATGCTATTAACCATTGAGCCATTTCTCTATTCTCAACATTTTTTAATATTGATAAAATGTTGTATGACTTTTAAAACTTTATTCTTAATCCTCAGGTGAATAATTTTTGTGTTTTCACCATCATTGTGGACATGTGCTGACTGATAGAAAAGTCTGTTACTTGGCATGATGTCCCCAGAGGAACAACCAAGGCAAATCCCTGTCTTCTTTCTTTAAGCAGTCACAGTGTAGGTAAGTGCCTGTCCTAGTTTCATGCCTATTATGATAAAATAAAAACATGTACTTATAGAATTTATTTTGACTTACAGTTACAGGTTGCAGCCCATGGTTGTGAGAAAGTCAAGGCAGAAACTTTAGCCAACTAGTCTCATCCTATGCACAGTAAAGAACAGAGGTAGATGAGCTAATGCACATGTATTACCTGTGCTTAGCTTGGTTCTCTTCTATTATACAGTATAGAACGCCCTAACTAGGGAATGGTGTTGCCCATAGTAGGCTGGTTTCTCTCACATAAATTAACCCAGTTAAGATAACCTCCCACAGACATAGTCACAAGCCAACTCCATGTATACAATCCTTCATTAAAAGTTCTTTTCCCCAGATAATTCTAGGTTGTATCAAGTTGACAATTAATCATCACAGTTTCCTTTTTAGAAGAGCCAACCAAGACAGTGCAAGAGTTCTCAAGACTCAAGAAAGCATGAATGTGTCTTATGCAGAAAGCATATGTCTTAGACAAACTTAGTTCAGGTTTGAGTCACTGCTACTGGCCTTGAGCTCCTTACAAGTAACTTAGCAAAATACATTAAAGGGGGTGTTTAAACAGAGATGCACATGGAACTGACAAGTGTATTGATCCATTCACAGAAATGTGATTGAGAGCTTCCAGCCTCTGACTCCCGCATTTTTCACAAAGCGAAACAGTCCTTTGTTGGTTAAGTCAGTGTTCTATCATGAATTCATAATTCAGGGGGAAATAAAGATTTAATGAAAAGATAACTAAGAACACATGTAAGCCATTAAGAGTAACACCAGGCATATTAACTGATGGAGAGGGGCCAGAAAATAAAATAAAAAAGCAGTCCAAAATATAGGAGATGGGATGTATTGTGATCTGAATGTGAAATGTACCTGATAGGCCTCTGGGCGCTGACATTATTTAGAAGCCTGTGAAGACTTTAGGACAGGAAGCCTTGCAGGAGGAAGTGGGTCACTGGAGCGGACTTTGAGCTTCTATAGATGGCCCCAGTTCCTGGCTTCTCTTTGCTTTTTGTTCTACCAAGATGTGGCAGGTGAGGAGCCCAAGATGCACGCTTGGCTGCTATGGAGTCACCTGCCAACACACCCTCTCCCTTCCAGGAAGCCCTCAAACTGCAAGCCAAAGCATCCTTTTCTCCTTTAAGATGCCTCCTGTTGGATACTCGGTCACTTACACAATACAAACTAGCAAGGCAGACGCATTTTTTGCCTTAGATTGTGGAGAAAGGAATAAGGGAGTATCATGGTAAGACAAGCTGGGAATGGCATAGCCGAGCAAAGCCACGTTCAAGGAGCCGAGGTCACCTCCTGAGGGTGACAGGATGGATGACAAGAAGTCAGAAAGCAGCTGAGCCACCCAGAAAAGCTCAGGTTGAAAACCAAGCTTCCACAGGTGTCTACTGTGGAAGAGTCAGAAACACCAGCTTTCCTTCTGGCTGGGTTTCTCCATGCTAATGCAGAAAAGCAAAGTTTGTCAACAAGATTTGTGGAAACCTTTGTGGAGTGCTTAAGACACCAGAAATGACATTTTCCCCAAGCCTTTAACCTGCTTCTAAATTTTATTAGTAGTGACAGAACTATAATTTTCAGGTCAAAAGTATATGCTCTTGATGCTAAATTAAGTTACGTGTTTTCAGGTGCCAGCCCGTATGCTGTTATAGAAATTTAATGATTTTTGGCAGCTCCCATTGAATAGTAATTGACATTTATTGACTACCTACAAGAGGCTAGGACCAAGAATACAGAGAAATGGTCCTATGAGATACAACTTCAGCCGTCAAGAGCCTTCCTGCTGCTGGAGTATATTACCGAGGGGACAGTTGTGTTTCAGAGTGGTGTGTGCTGCATTGGGATGGACACAGGTGCACAGGGCAGTTAAGTGGACCACACTCAGGCTAGAAGTTCAGAGATAAGAGTTCTGAGCTGAGATACAGGTTGGGAAAGAAGAGTGTTCTGGCCGAAACAATGATCCAAAGACACAAACCATATAGAACTGTCTAAACCAATGTCGAAATACCTGCTTTATCCTATGTCATATTGCTTTTTTATTTGGTTTATTGAGTTTTCAATTTTCAGCATTTGGCTCTTTTCAGACATTCTGTCTGTGTCTTCTGGCTTCACATCTGGGTGGATTTCCTTATTTCATTCCTCTCCTTGCTTTTGTCTTCTTGGAGTTGTTTGAACACACTTCAGATCATTCTCGTGCACTCTTTGTCTGGTCCTTCTTCCAGGTCATTTTCATTAGGTGCCATTGTTACAGGATTAGTGATTTGCGGAGGACATATGCTGTCCTGGTTTTCCTGCTCTTCCTGTTTCTATGCTGGGCTGCCCTTTGCTAACTGAGCTTGACCCCTTCCCCTCCCCCTCCCCACTCCCGACCATGGTTGCTTTCTTTCTTGTTCAAGTTGTCTTTCTTCTTTCAGTGGAAATGTTAGCCACATTCAGGAAAGAACTACGTCTTAGTAAAATAGAGATGTGCATTTTCTTCTGCGAGGCACAGAGAGGCAAAACCTCTCACCTCAGACGTGATAAGAAGCACTTTATTCTGGAACCAAGTAAGTGTGGCTGTGGTCCTGGAATTTCTGTTACCCCTGTTGTTGTTGTTGTTTTATAGTAGCAGAACTAGGAAAATCATAAATCAAGGCACTAGTGAATCTCGGACCCTGTCCGATGACATTTTTAGCCTCTGTGTGGGTGAGCAAAGTACTCTGTTTGGACATTCCAGATGATTTACCTGGTGGCCACAATACTATCAAGTCAGGTATAGAGGAGGGCAAAAAGTGGTTCTTAGGGCTAAAGGTGACACAAGATAATGTGGCTCTGGACTCGCAACATTCCAAGTTTTCTATAATCATAGAAGTCAAATATCACTTGAAAGTTGAGTTTGATGGTACGGCTACTTTCTGAGAGCTGCTTTTACAGGCTGATATAGGAAGTTTGGGGCAGCATATCCTGGGTCCCCGGCTGGTTGTAGGGGAGCATGAGGGGTAGGCGACCAGAACAAAATTCTTGGGAACTGCATGGGTATTAATCATAATGTCTTAGGAATGACATTGTTACTCTTTTAAACTTGACAGAGTCTCCCATTTTATTATCTTAATTTGTATGTGTACCATCCATTCTCTTGCGAGCACGAGGCCTGTGTGTTTTGTGTGTGCGTTGTTCAGTGTGCGACTCTGTCACTCTCTACCTTATTCCTCTGAAGCAGGGTCTTTCATCGAATCTAGAGTTAATCCATTGGCCAGCCTCCGCCAGCAACTTGCCTTTGCCTTGTATAGCACTGGGGTTACAGGAGCACATGTGGTCACATGACTCTGCCTGGCTTTTATGTGTGTGGTGGGGATTTGAAATCAGGCCCTCCTGTCTGTGCAGCAAGTTCTTGTACCCACTGAATTATCTCCCTACCCTTTATTGTAATTTTTTAAAAATTGGTTATAAATCATAATGGACTATGACAAATGTATGGATGCTATACAGAAAGGGAACGAGCATTTGCTGTGAATGCTTTTTCATTATCATTCATTCATCTATTACCACACTGTTTGAGACTCCCTTACAAAGCTGGTTTGAGAATCTGTCTGCCATATGGAACGGATTTGAGGTGAGCCCTTTCCTTGGCCTCCTTACCAACCAGCTTTTCCAAAGTGGTCTTTAGTATCCTTGAGCACTTTTTATAAGCCAATATTTCTCTCCCAAGGAAGGCTGTGACAAACCGTCAACTGACAAGTCTCAATGTTAAGGAGCCCGGCAAAGTTTGATGTTACAAGCACAGATATTTTTTGAGGGCTTGTGCATTTCTATAAATACTCCCTCATGAATGCTCTTTTTGGAAACGTGTATTTCAACTCAAGTAAATTTTACATTGGTCTTTTGATTGTGGTGTGGGAGGTATAAATGCTTTCAGATGTGTTGGGATTTTTTTCTTCTTCTTCTTCGGCTTGTGTTAAAATACTGCCTATAGAACATGCCTTTGCTGCCAGACTCATCTGTCTAAGGCAGTTTACAATTGCCTAAATGCCTTTAAAATTTCCCACACCTGGTCTTATTGTTTAAAAGCAATGTGGGGTCTCGAGAGATATGCCCCTGAGCTCTGTGGATGTATGTTGTGAAACAAAATAGTCATGTTCTAATATTTTAATTGATACTTCTACTATTTGTAATATTTTCTAATATTCTAATATATAATTCTATAAAATTCTAATAATTTCTAATATTCTAACTCTAATAGAATGGGAATATGTTGCTGGGAAAACAATATAGAAAATGTATGGTCTAATTATGATGTCATCAGACCTGTTGAAGACTAATGTGCAACACGAATGGTCTTTGAAGGTCTGTTATTGGCTAAAGGAGCACCTGTGTGCACGTGTTAATGACATGAGCAAGTGCTGGATTTCCTAAGAAATGTATTTATGTCAGAATGTCTCTTTGCTGCTGCTGCAGGGCCCAGCCTAAACAGATACCTCATATTGTCATAAATGGGTATCTGGGATAACATTTCTTAAAGTCATTTGATTGATAATTTGAACTGAATTGCTGTCCTTTTTTCCCCATTTTTTCATTTGCTCTTCAGTGTGGATTGTTGATTGAAAATATTGAGCTGTATAGTTTTATGAAGAGAATGGAATGTAAGATTAGTGAAGGAAATCATTTTAAGTAGGTTTTAGGAGCAGGAGAGAAGACAAACTACCACTTTATTAATTTGGCATTACAGATGTGAGTTAAGTGTTGGACTGCAGAAGGAGACCTTGTCTTTAGAACAAACGAAAACAAACAACACAAACTTAATAACGACAAAGCCCTAGAAATGCAGAAGAGAAAATATTCTAAATGGAAAAATATTTTTCCTAAAGAACTACTACTTCTTTTAATATGAATTAAACATTTCCAGAAGTAGAAATTAACTAAACGGATAACATATGGCTGGAGGTAAGTCAGAAAACATATTTGCCTTAGCCTGAAAGTGCTAGAAAGTGGGTGGAAAATAAGGCTTCCCTGGAATGATTCCTAACCCTTACATTCACATACATGATAGGCTTTCATTGAAAAATTCAAGCTGGAAAGATTCTCAGGAATTTTTATACATTGTAGTGGATGTGTCACACTATGGCCTGCATTTGGGACAAGTTGTGTTTCTATAAATGACTCACATAGCCAAAGCTAATTCATGTAGATTATATTGGGACATGTTTGAAGTCATTTTCTATTGTAAAAAATGTAAGCAAATTAAAAAAAATATCCCTGGTACTTTACTGCCTGCAGCACTGCAGCAAGTCGTACTTACTTACTAAATATAGACCTGTTCTGGTAACATACTTAATGACTGCTGGTCTAGAGGACCCTGGCTGTGCTAAATGCCAAAGTATAACGAGTTATCAGAAATTTGCTGTTAGCCATAAAAGTGGCATCATAGGACCTTACGTAATTGCAACATGCAGACTTTATTGGATTGAGCTGTTCATCAAGCAGCACAATTGATTATGTTTCTGAGATAAGTGTTCTTGATGGAATTTTGAAATCAATACATCCTTTTGCATTAGGACTTTAAATCATTTCTTATTTTTCAGTGGAGGTGCTGGTGACTCATCTGGGACTACAATTTGATAAATAATGGATTAGAATAATGACTATATTTCAACCAGGGTTTTCTGGGAGCTCTGGTTGAGTACCATTTCTAGAGCTTTAGAGTTAGGACCTGTGCATCACTGAGAGGATATGCTAGTAACAGCTCAGGGATTGTTTTCTTGGTCAGTGAAGGCGATGCTTTGATGGTATAAAGCTGTGGTTAGGATGACAGAAGTGACATTGGCAAAGGGGGACAGGGTATGGAAAGTGTCAGCTTTTGTTTTTCTCCAGTGGAGAAATGAGAAACCTATTACTTTACAAGTTGCCTAAAACATGTAAAAGGAATTTTAATGGAATTTCCCCATAATAGGGTAGAAAACGCCTGTTTCAGTTATGGTTTTTATTGCTATGAACAGACATCATGACTATGGTAACTCTTAAAAAGGGAAACATTTAACTCGGGCTGGCTTCCATTCCGTAGGTTGTGTCCTTTATTGTCATTGTAGGAAGCATGGCGTGCACACTGACGTGGTGCTGGGGATGGCGCTGAGAGTTCCACATCTGATCCACAGGCAGCAGGAAGAGAACTGAGACACATTTCCTCCAACAAAGCCACACCTTCTCCAGCCAGGCCACACCTCCTCCTAATAGTGCCACTCCCTGTGGACCTATGGTAGCCATTTTTATTAAGACTACCACAATGCCCCAACTAGACATTTAATACCACCAAGTCAAAATCTCAGTATGAGGAATGGGTTGCATCTTGCTAAATTATTGGCCAAAAGAGTCGCCTAGATTCCCTCAAATGTCACAGGCCATTGCCAATGCTATAGATTACCCTCTACAACCTGATGGTAAGGCTCACTTGCAGCTGGTGCCCAACAGAAGTTTCACTGATTACTGGCTAGTGTTCACAGTACTGGAAGGTACTCTGCATGCTACTGGAAGAGAAAATAATCTCCAGTCTTACTTTGCTGTGCATGCTGAGACCTATAACAATGACATGCCTGCAAGATATACTGGTAATAAGGGCACGTGATGACTGTAACCTACTACTTTGAGACAGGGTTTTTCTGTGTATCCCTGGCTGTCCTGGAACTCACTCTGTAGACCAGGCTGGCCTCTGAACTCAGAAATCTGCCTGCCTCTGCTTCCCAAGTGCTGGGATCAAAGGCATGTGCCACCGCCGCCCAGCTACTACTTTTTGATTGGATTTAAGGCCTACTCCATGAGATGGGACCTATGCCAGCCATTTAATGAAACCAAGAACCTAACACTAGGTAAGTCAAGGTCCCTAAGGGCAAACCTCCTAAATTAAATTAACACAGGGAAGAAAGGATTCGCAATGGCAACTTACAATGCCTATGGGTTACTAGATCACTTAGCTCTCATCAGAGAAACCTCTTAATGTAGTAGATGGCAATTAACAGAGTCTCACAACTGCACAATTTGCAGTGTGTGAGACTTTGGTTACTAGGTTCCAAATAGGATGTCTTTATTGAGCCCCTCCCCTCACGGCTCAGGGGTCTTTGTTGAAAAGGAGGTGGAAAGATTGGAAAAGCCAGAGATGGTGGGTGATGCCCAGGGAACAGTGCCTTCTGGACACAATAGGGTTGATGCACATACTGATTCACAGAGACCACAGCTGCACAAGACCTGCATGAAGAATTTAAGCTAGATAGCATCCCAGCACAGAAATCAGCAAGTGGACATGGGGTCTCATTCCTAATTGATTTATTTGCAATTGGTAAGTGCTGGAAGAGGGAAAAAAGGAGTTTTCTCCAAGGGAGTGACACCATATTTATCAACCACAGTCCACACAGGCCCCGTGCTCGGGAACAGTTTACCAAGACAAAATGGACTCCATTTCTGTGTCCTTTGTTACTGCTGCTATGGCTTGTTGTTGCTGTTTTGTTGGCCATTTTATTTTGTTGCTGCTTTTGAGAAACAGAGAATGAGCAGGTTAGATGGGTAGGAATGTGGGGGAGAATCTTGGAGGATTTGAAGAAGGGCAAGCAATAAGATCAGAATACACGGCTGGGCGGTGGTGGCGCACGCCTGTAATCCCAGCACTCTGGGAGGCAGAGGCAGGCGGATTTCTGAGTTCGAGGCCAGCCTGGTCTACAAAGTGAGCTCCTGGATAGCCCCAAAAACCAAAAAAAAAAAAAAAAAAACAACATTGTATCAAAAATTTAAAAATAAAAATTTAATTAAAAAGAAAATAAATTACATTGAAATTAAAAAAACACAATGCTAAATATACTATTTAATAAGAGAAACAAACAATGAAATAGAAGAGTTTCTTTGATACTTAAAGCTTAAGTGATTTGAACTCAGTGATAATTTTTCAACATTTACAATAAGGGCCACTGAAGGCCATGTAAAGACTTCCTGCTATTAAGGACATCCAAGGAACAATTGGTGCATTCTTTATTGTATTGTGAACTGGAAGAGCATTATGCCTTTGGGAACCATAAAATCTAAAGGGAAAATAAACACACATTTTTATGGGCAGTGATATTAGTGGTAACAGGCATTTATTGAGTTTCAGTCCTGTTCCAGGTACATTTTACCTACACAATCTTTCCTGGATCCTTTAAGGGATATCCTTTACCTCTGTTTGATAGCTGAAGAAACTAAGGCACAGAGAGCAAACTGCCCATGTCATAAAGTCACATAGTTAATATGTGACTGTAAAACCCAGTCTGCGGGAGCTGCTGAGATTACTCAATGGGTAGGCATGCTTGCCTTGACTGCATAGGACTTGAACTTAGGCACCAGTAGAACACTGGCCATGGCTATGCATTCCTGTAAGCCCAACCCTGGGGGGAGGGGAAAGGAGGATTCTTTTTGTCTCTTTCCAATAATTAATTAATTTACCTATTCATTTTATATTCTGATCGTGCTCCCGGTCACCTCTCACACAGCCCCTCCTCCATTCCCCTCCTCTTCTCTTGTGAGTAGGTGGGCTCCTCCCGCCTTGACTCTCCCCTGACCCTGGTACTTCATCAAGTCTCTACAGGGTTAGGTGCATCCTCGCCCAGTGAGGCCAGGAAGGCAGCCTACTTTGGGAAATGGATTCCACAGACAAACAACAGGTTTTGGGATAGCCCACGCTCTAGTTGTTGACTGACCCACATGAAGACTGAGCCACACACCGGCTGCATATTTTTAGAGAAGCCTTGGTCTAGGCTGTGTATGTTCTTTGATTGGTGGTTCAGTCTCTGAAAGTTCCTAATGGTCCAGGTTAGTTGACTCTGTTGATTTTCCCGTGGAGTTCCTATCCCCTTCAGGGCTGAAAGGAGGATTCTTTAGGTACTGGCTTCCAGCTCAGCCTCACCAAAAATAAAAGTGACTTCCAGGTTTAATGATGTACCTACCTTGTCTCTACAGAATAAGGGAGCCAGTGATAGAGGAGGACAGTTGATGTCCTCTTCTGGTTTCTGCATGTGACACAGAGACACATAGGCACATACCACACAGACACATACACAACACAGAAACACACACACACACACACACACACACATGCAAACACACACACAGACACACACACACAGACACACACACACACAGACACACACACACACACACACACAGACACACACACACACAGACACACACACACACACACACACCAGAACCAAATCTATATATTGCACTTTCCTCCTCATGCTGGGAAAGAGGGTTCTGTCCTTCTTCCCAACCCCATCTCTGTTTCTGTTTTTCTGTTTCTTTCTCTTTTCCTGTTTCCTCCTTTCTTAGATTTATCAGGCTATAATTGGCAGGTGGAAACCACACATTTCATTTAAGGTGCATGAGTTTCCTATGTCTATTCATTATGAAAAAATCACCACAATTTAGTTAATTAACATGCCATTCACTTCACACAGTGATGTGTCCCCATGAACACGCTAGGTCTATCTCACAGCAAGTTTCTATCATGTGATTTGGTCTTGTTGAACTACCTGCCACTGTGTGTATTATACATGGTGTAAACAAGACACAGAACTTGTTCACTGGACACAACCAGAACTTTATACCCATGACTGGCATCTCACTCCCTAACCTGACACCTGTGTTCTGCCATGTGCTTCTGGAGTGCCACTATTTTATACTTTATGTATAGCAAGGCCATGGCATTGGTCATGGTGTAACAAATGACAATGATTCTCTTCTTTCTAAAGGCTGAGTAATGTTTACCTCCCCTCTCACCCTATGTGGTGTGTGTGTGTGTGTGTGTGTGTGTGTGTTAGAGAGAGAGAGAATGTGTCCCACCTGAACGTTTTTTCTTTTTGGTCCACTGTGGTTATGGGAAAACACCTTTTTTTCTGAGAATTTCTTCTTGTAACTTACAAGTCAGGTTTGCTATGTAGCAATGAGATCTGCACACACTGTTGTGTTTCTCTGCTAGTCAAAGGGGCAAAGAGAACTGCCTTGTCTGGATATTTCATGCATCAACTTGTTTTCATGATTTTGACTTTGGGAAATTTTTGAAGAAGCCACACATTCTGAAGTGAATACTAAATAAAAGAATTAAAAACGGTAACCAACAGATTGGGAAAAGATCTTTACCAATCCTACATCTTATAGAGGGCTAATATCCAATGTATACAAAGAACTCAAGAAATTAGACTCCAGAGAGTCAAATAACCCTATTAAAAATGGGGTACAGAGCTAAACAGGGAATTCTCAACTGAGGAAACTGGAATGGCTGTGAAGCACCTAAAGAGATGTCTAGTATCCTTAGTTATCAGGGAAATGAAAATCAAAGCAACCCCAAGATTCCACCTCACACCAGTCAGAATGGCTAAAATGAAAAACTGGATGCTGGCGAGGATGTGGAGAAAGAGGAACACTTTTTCATTGCTGGTGGGACTGCAAGCTGGTAAAACAACTCTGGAAATCAGTTTGGTGTTTCCTCAGAAAACTGCACATAATACTACCTGAGGACCCAGCTATACCATACCTGGGCATATACCCAGAAGATACTCCAATATGTAATTAAGACACATGTTCCACTATGTTCACAGCAGCCTTATTTATAATAGCCAGGAGCTGGAAAAAACCCAGATGTCCTTCAACAGAGGAATGGATACAGAAAATGTGGTATATCTACACAATTGATTTTTAAAACAATGGATTCATGAAATTCTTAGGCAAATGGATGGAACTAGAAAGTGTCACCCTGAGTGAGGTAACCCAATCACAAAAGAACACACAGGGTATGCACTCACTGATAAGTGGATATTATTCCAAAAGCTCAAAATAAACAAGTTACAATTCACAGACCATAGGAAGCTCAAGAAGAAGGAGGACCAAAATAGGGGTGCTTTGGTTCCTCTGAGAAAGGGAACAAAATACTCACAGGAGCAATTATGGAGACAAAGTGTGGAGCAGAGACTGAAGTTTCTTTCACCCAGAGACTGTCCTACTTGGGGATTCATCATATAAGTAGTCACCAAACCCGACACTATTATGGATGACAAGAAGTGCGTGCTGAAAGGAGCCTGTTATGGTTGTCTCCGGAGGGGCCCTGGCAGAGCCTTACAGATACAGAGGCAGATGCTAGCAGCCAACCATTGTACTGAGCATGGGGCTCCCAATGGAGGACTTGTAGGGAGGCTGGAGGAGCTGAAGGGGTTTGCAGTCTCATAGAATGTTGCCAACCAGACACCCTAGGGCTCCCAGGGATTAAGCCATCAATACATGGTTCCAGCCACAAGTGTGGCAGAGGAATGCCCTGTGGGGCATCAGTGGGAAGAGAGGTGCTTGGTCCTATGAAGGCTCGATAGATACCCCAGCGTGGGGAAATAGAGGGGGATAGGTGGGAGTGGGTTGGGTGGAGGGGCATCTTCTTGGAGGCAGGGGGTGGGAGGATGGGTTGGGGGTTTTCTGGGAGGGGGGAAACTGGGAAAGGGTGTAACAATTGAAATGTAAATCAAGAATATATTCAATAAAAAGAATTAAAAAGAAAAAAGAGGTGGAGCAGAGGCAAAATTTGACTTTCTGCTTAGTTTAATGCGTTTCTGGAACTTTCTTTGAAGTTTATTTTATTTTATTTTACTCATCTTTTATCACAGATTATTGTGTTTCTTTGTCTCTGTGTCTCTCTGTTTTGTCTCTCTGTCCCTGTCTTTCTGTCTTTCCTTTGCTTTTTATTTGAGAAGGCTTTCTCTGTGTGGCTGTGGGTGTACTGAAACTCACTCTGTAGATCAGGCTGAACTTGAACTCACAGAGATCCACCTGCCTCTGCCTCCCAAGTCCTGGGATTAAAGGAGTGAGCCACTAGGTTGTTGTACTTTTCCAATAGCTCTTGGGTACAAACAACAGATCAGGTTTTCTAAGACTGAATCTGTTGGATCGGAGAACAGAATTAGAGGAAAGAAACTGTATAGTTTTATGGTGTTAGCAACAAGGTATTACTTAGTTACTGAGTTTTGATATTGGTTCATCTCTAAAGTACCTTTACTAGAGTATTATGTAATTGCATTTACAATAATAATTTACGAGGTTTAGAGTGGGTATCCCTATTAACTGTCACTTCATAGACCAGGACTCTGTGGCCAGTCTCACATGAGGAGGGGAATCCTAAGAATCACTTTCACAAAATCCTGATCATTTGTCAGATCTGGAAACTTTAAATGCAGAGCAGAGCTGTTATTATGGTTGAGGTGGGCCCACAGATGAGTTTAATTGAAAAATTATTTATCACTGAATGGAAATGAGGGTATGACCACTCCAAGGCGTGTTTGAAGGGAAGCTTTTTACTGTAGCTATGTGGGACAGAACAGCCAGAGGCATCTGGAGGACTCCAGAGCAGGGAGCAGTGGTAGACTAGACATGACCAGCAGGCTGGAGAGGACTGGAGAGACTGAGGGGAGAGAGAGATAGGGAGAGTGAGAGAGGAAGAGAAGAGAGGAGAAGAAAATGGATCAAGAGAGAGAGAGCCAAAGGAACCAAGAAAGCGTGTGGTCAAAATGGCTGGGTTACATGGGAAAGAAGCTGAGAGAAGGAAAGCGAAGGCCCAGACTGGAGAGGTTTAAGGCAGGGGGAGGGAGAGGTGAGAGAGCTGAGGGGAGCCACAGACACTGACTGGGCCTAGAGGCCAAGCAGACACTTTGGTCTGCAAATAGGCACCGCAGTTAGCCATTTTCCTGGGTTTCTTTGGGACCTGAGATTACTTCATATATACGATGGGTAATTTGCCTGCTGGAAACTGAAGTTAGAGCCTCTGGGGGAGCGCCAGTGCTCTTAGGGGCTGCATCTCTCTAGCTCTGTAGATGAGTTCTGACCTGGTTCTGTGACTGAGGATTTTCTCCCCTACCTCTTTTCTCTCCTTCTTTTCCCTCCATTCTCTCTCATCTTCCCTTCCCCCCTTTCCTTTTTATTATTACCCTCTTTCCTCATCCGGTTCAAGAGCAGTGCTCTAATGGCCTTTCGGCTCTAACGCTTCCCGGAGAGTGGCCAAGGCGATGGATAGTGTCCTCAACAAGTTGGGCATGAGAGAAGATTAACTTTTCTCTTTCCCACTCCCTCCCTCCCTTCTTCCCTCCCTCTCTCCCTCCCTCTCTTTCTTCCCTCTCCCTCCCTCCCCCAATCTTCTTCACTTTCTGGAATTTTGTAAGCTGGGACTACTTGTGACTCATTTCATAAATATTTACAATGCTTTAATCCACTTATCTGGAAGATTTTCGTTCCCAAATGCCAACCTGGACTCTCACACTAAATTCCAGAAGGCAGAACTGCAGCTTTAGATGGCTTGGTCTCTGTTTAGTACTGGTTGGCTCCTTAGCTTCTCCAATCAGTAGTATAATTAGGGGCATAATTTATACTATGAAGTGTTTAAGGCATTATGCAAGATATTGGGAATGAGCAGAAAAGGAAAAAGGCAATAAACCAGTCCTTAACAAGTTTGCTATGTAGTAAAAGTGTTGCAGGACCAAACGCTATGAGGCATCTCACGATTCTGCTTGTCTTATAGCCTCGCAGAGGGTGGAGCACCACCAAGGTCCAGGGGATGTAGCAATGAGTCCCAGTGTATGTGGAGTCTTCTAGGTATTAGGAAAGTGCTTGAATTGCATCCTCACAGATGCATTCTGGGGCTTAGTAAGGGTTTTATGGAGTAATAAAAGCATCTGATTTCATACTTTTTATTTTCAAATGCTTTATATTACTTTTTATTTGGGAATAATTTCAGCTTTATAGAAATGTTGCAAGAACAATAGCACATAAGATGCTCATGTCTACATTACATAAATTTCTTTATAGCTACACACAATAGTCTGTTGCTACCTCCTTTTCTGCCTGTGTCTTTTTTATTTTGTTTCGGTTTCTGTTTCTACACACAGATAAATAATATTTTGAGTCATTTTAGAGTGAGTTTCTACTATCATAGTATTTTACCCCTAAAAGCTTTCTTGTTTGGTTTTTGAGATAGGATCTTGTAGCTCAAGCTAGCTTTGGTCTTACTACGTAGTCCATTGGCATGAGTGTCTTCATAAGAACATTCCTGTACAGAAGCTGAGTGCTGCAGTCTTGGAGAGCAGAGGCAGTACTCAGTGCACTACATAGTAAGACCTTGCCTAAATAGGTATTTTTTTTTTTTTTTTACAAAACACAGTACAGTTAATATTAACACAATATCATAGGAGAATCAATCATCTATTATTTCAGTTTTGTTAGTTGACCTGAAATGTTCTCTACAGACTTTCCCTTTATGTACAGGCAAGTATGAGATTCTATATGGCTTTGAATGGTCATCTCTCCAGCTTCCTTTAATCTGGCGCATTTGAACAACCCTTCTTTGTATTCTGTGATGTGGTATTGGAGTTTGTGAGGAATACATCGCTGTGCATTTTGTAAAAGCTGTGTGAGCCTCGCTTTAGGGCCACCAGAAGATTCTCTGGGGTCAGAATGTGATGTGTGTCCAGGCTGGAGGATAAAAGAGAGTTGTACTCACTTTCTTAAGAGTGTCGTATTTGCAGGCACACTGTGCTGTCCATCTGCTTTATGGTAATGCTACTTTTATTGACCTGGTCTGAGTATGGTCCAGTTTCTCCTTCTCCTTCCCTTTCTCTTCCTCTTCCTCTCTGTTCTCCTCCTTTTCCTCTTCCTATCATCTCCATTCTCCTGTTCTTATTTTCCTTCTTCTCCTCTTTTTCATTTATCTTGAAACTAACAAGTTTCCCCAATTGAGAACTCACCCCAAGTCATGCAAATGTCCTGTTTCTCATCAGAAATTTCTATAGATTTTCTTGAAGCAATGCTAATTTACTGAAAAAGTCTTTCTCTTGACTGTGGCAAGAGGGTGGTGAACACCCGTGACCCTTTGAACATCAGCAGCCTGCTTCAGTTACAAATGGAAATCTTTCCCTGTCTTATGATTCTTCATTACTGATGTGGACTCGAGCTATTTTATTTTCCCCAATATTACAATTGGTGACCATATCTAATTGTTTTGGCACATTTTTACTTCTGAGCATAACAACATATTCTTCTGTGTCTCCGAGTCAGCCCTGGAATGAGCTAATTGTCCGAGGATTACTGGTACCTGCATGAATGGTGTTAGAGACCAATGTCTCAGTGTTAAAGTGTACACATTATGATTTTCCTGGTTCTGGAGAAGGAACTAGGGAACCTAAATACATATGCAAAAATAGATCCAGATGTGCACAATACACCCATGCACATCCATCCCCTAACATCTTTGCTTGTGTATATATTAGCATCCTTGTTTATCAGTTATGTTTTAAGTCATATATTGCATGGTGCTAATTATGACTAGCCACTGTTGGCATGTTCCTACTCTGCCCCTCGACACTTTGAGCTTGGCTCCCAGAATCTCTTATCTGCTCATGCGCACAAGCCTGCAATACATCTGAAATATCTTTGAAATTGCTTCTCCCTATTCTAAACACACCCATTGTGCTAGACGCTACACACATCTGAAGATATCTAATAGACATTGCATTCCAAGTGACATGGACTAATTCATATGCTCACACGTGGCATATTCTTCTTTGGAAAAGCACAGGGACTCATTTGCTTGCCTTTAGTTTCAGGCTTCCCCCTTTCCCATCCCTTTTTGACTTAATTTGATTTTTATATTACACACATGGCATGAAAAGGTTGGGAGATGGCTCAGTGCCGGGAGCTTTTGCTGTGCAGGTGTAAGGAGTTCAAATTCTCAGTACCTGGGTGAAAGCAGGCATGGCACTTACACCTGTAGCCCTAGCACTGTGATTGTGAGACATGATTACAGGGCTTAGCTGGCCCCCCAGTCCCTGGGAGAACCTCCCTCAAATGAATTAAGCAGAGAGTGGCAGAGCAGAACACCCAGAATCCTCCTCTGACTCCTGCATGTGTACACACACACACACACACACACACACACACACACACACACACAGAGAGAGAGAGAGAGAGAGAGAGAGAGAGAGAGAGAGAGAGAGAGAGAGAGAGAGTCTCACTGTGTAGCCATGGAACATGCTAAAATAGACCAGGCTGGCTTCAAACTCAAAAGAGATTGGTCTCCTTCTTGCTGAGATTGTGGGTGTGCACCACAATGCCTGGCTGTGCTTTTGCATCTGATGCAAAAGCTGTCTGGGTTCTGTGGAGTTTTCAAGCACCAAGTGCTTTCATTCCTTGTTTCCCTTGGACCATCTTTATTGAGTTTTATTTTTGGATGGTGATCTTGCTTGATACAGGACTCTTGCTTGACAGTTTATTTTAGCACCTTGGTTATTCCATCCTAGTGATTCTGTGTGGCAACAACTCAGCTACTAATTTTATAGAGATGCTATGTAAAGGCAAGTTCTTTATGCTTTAATTTTACCCCTGTGTTTGTGTTTCAAGGTTCATATGTTGAAAGCTGGTTCTTCTTGCTTGATACTATCTGGAGTATGTGCCTTATTCATTTATCATATAGTTTTAGTGATATCTCACTTTTATATTTTTCAAATTGTGTTTTACTCTGTGTTCTGTTGATCTGAAAAGACACCATGGCCATGGAACTCTTATAAGGGAAAGCATTTAATTGGGGCTTACTTATGGTTTTAAAGGTTTTGTCTGTTGTCCTTATGAGAGGGACCATAGCAGCAGGCAGGCAGACATAGTGCTAGAGAAGTAATAGTTGAGAGCTATACATGAGGACCCATAGACAGCAGGAGAGAGAGACATTGGGCTTGACTTGAGCTTTAGAAACCCTAAAGCCAGTGACACTCTTCCTCCAACAAAGCCACCTTCTAATCTCCTGTTACTCTCTGAGGACCAAACATTCAAACATTTGAGCCTATTGGGGCCGTTCTTACTCAAACTACCACAGATTGCTTTTTTCTTTTGTTAGATTTTCATTAGAATCTGATCTCAGCCTGTAACTTCATCTTTTCTCATTATTTTGCCTGTTTCCCATCGTCCTCAGTTTCTGCCCATAGTCTTTGTGACTCTAGAGCTTTTTCATATTTGTAAATGATCATGTGACCTAATTCATTCTGGAGTGTTGAAACACAATTTCTACAACTTTGTGGCTGTTTCAGGCGCCAGGATTTTAGCTGTTATTTTTATTCCTCTTCATTTGTGGTCAGGGCTCCCACTTTGATGACTCTCTGTTCTGACAGCTCACTGCTCTCTCAGGGTGGTATTTCATGAATGAGTGGATGTGTCAGGAAGGTGGCAGTTGGTATATTTTTGATTCTCTTTTGTATATTTTATTAAACTTGGTAGACGCTTGTTTTCATTTTACGTCTTTCTTCTGTCACTCCTGTGCTTCCAAAGATTACATCTTGATTTCTGAGATAATTTTTTGCCTGCCCCCTGCTCCCTGTCCTACCATGTTCTCTGCCTTCCCCTTTGTTCTCAGACCCCTACTCCCAGCAATCCTCTTCAGAGACTGCAGCTTCAGGATCTAAAGCCCTCCACCCCTAGCCTGTGCCTAGTACTAGAAATCTCCAAATTCTGATCCAAGGCTAGGTCTCTATGAATTTATCTTTCTGGCATTGATTCCAACAGTACCATGCCTAAGTTCTGGGCATTCCTTTGACATTTTCCTAGAATTCCATAAGGACCCTTCCCTCCTCTTTGTATACAGGCTTTCTTCAGTGGTGTGTAGGTGGTGGGAACTCAGCTGGAACTTAATTTTTTCCATTCACAGTTAATTTTGATGTCATGATATTTTCAATCATAATTCTGCTGAGAGGGCGGATTATGTGTGATATTATGATTCTGTCCCCATCATGGGATTTAAAATAGTGAGTTTTAAATCAATGGGTCACCATTAGTGAATTCTTCAGGCTTTATCCCATTGAAATCAAGACACCCTTTATCATGTATGTAATAAGAAAGTTTTGGGCTAGAGTCCAAGAGGTGTGCCCTTTCTTACAAAGTATGATAATTGACAAGATGTAGTGAGTTTTCAAAAAGGTTGTTCTTTCTGCTCTAGGGATAATGTGCTCAACGTGGCAAGTATGGATGGGAACAGAAGTGAAACTTCTATAGCAGTCTGAATAAGTCAAGAGCGCCAGAGTTTGGCTCCCAGCACCCACATAAGGTGACTCACAACCACCTGTAACTCTAATTCCACGATGTCTGGGGCCCCTACACAGATATGCAAAGATGTAAAACTAAAACCGTGTTTTTTAAATAAGTAAAACTAAGACATCTATACTGATTTTTTTTTTTTTAAAAATCTGCACTTTTATGAAAAAATAATATCTTTTACCATGTGTCTTAGTCAGGGTTTCTATTTCTGCGTAAACATCATGAATAAGAAGCAAGTTGGGGAGGAAAGGGTTTATTTTGCTTACACTTCCATGCTGCTGTTCATCACTAAAGGAAGTCAGGACTGGAACTCAAGCAGGTCAGGAAGCAGGAGCTGATGCAGAGGCCACGGAGAGATGTTCCTTACTGGCTTGCTTCCCCTGGCTTGCTCAGCCTGCTCTCTTATAGAACCCAAGAGCACCAGCCCAGAGATGGCACCACCCACAAGGGCCCCTCCCACCTTGATCACTAATTGAGAAAATGCCCTACAGCTGGATCTCATGGAGTCACTTCCCCAACTGAAACTCCTTTCTCTGTGATAACTCCAGCCTGTGCCAAGTTGACACACATACCAGTCAGTTTTCCATCAGGAAATCATGATTTTTATGGTTGAAAAATTAAATGCATGTCTAACTGTACAACATCACAGTGTGCAGGACATCCGACAGCAGACGACTCTTTCTTACCATTCTCATATGAGAAACAGCAGATTGGTTAGGAGTTGGCTAACTACCATTTCTAGATCAAAGTCCTTGTGCTTTTAATCCCAGCATTCAGGAATCTGAGGCAAATTCATTGTTGTGAGTTCAAAGGCAGCCTGGTCTACACAGAGTTTGCGGCTAACCTGGGCTACAGCGTGAGAGCCTGTCATAGAAGAAAAGAAAGAAAAAAATGAGAAAAGTAAAATTATCACTGTCAAAAACTTTGGATTTCTTTATTAGGAGATGAAAATCCTATTCATCGATAAATATCAAGTTATTATTATTACTTAAAAACAAAAATAATTTCATGTGTAAGGGTCTTTCCTCTGCATGCATGTAGGTTTACCGTGTGTATGCTTGGTACCCGTGGAGGACAGAAGATGGCACTGGATCCTCTGGAATTAGAATTTCAGATGATTGTGAGCTGCTATGTGGGTGCTGGGAACCAACCCTGGGTCCCCTGGAAGAGCAGCCAAGGCTTTTAGCCATGAGCTATCTCCTTCAAGAGAGTATTATCATTTGACTTTTGGTACTATACTATTTTAGTTAGTACTCTTTCCAATATATATTTTTTTAAATGATTATCCACAATTAGATAAAAATCATACTGACGCCTATACTGGCTTATCACTGTTTAAAAAGAAAAGGCTTTCCTGTCTGCACTCTCACTTCATTTCTGCAATCTCTGTCATCCCTATCCTTCTGTGACCTTGGCAAACAAGCTAGACATTTCCCATATCACTGGCAAACCTCGCAGTGAGTTTGCCATGGTACAATTGATGACTTGGCCAAGTCTCCTCACCACAGAGGATGTGTGAGCACACAGGTGCCGTGGAGAAGCAAATACTGTCCTGGAGTATCATTAGCAAGATATATTTTTTTCTCTCTTGCATGGAGACAGGCTGATGGCTTCTCTTGTGCTCCTCTGGAGCTGAAGGGTTTGTTTGTTAATTTAACATCCTATTTTGTTGTACAAGGGAACACCTTTCTGCTGCCTTTAGAGGGTACATGTTCAGACCTGAGATTGGGAGTGAAAACATGGGGTTGAAATGGAGTTTAGGGCACAGGAAAGTTTAGGTTCAAAAGGCCAAGAAAAGTAATAAGAAAGCTGTGATATAATATAGTAAGCTATATCAGCTGGGCATAGTGGTGCATGTTCATAATCCCAGAGGCAGAGGCAGAGGCAGAGGCAGAGGCAGAGGCAGAGGCAGAGGCAGAGGCAGAGGCAGAGGCAGAGGCAGAGGCAGAGGCAGAGAGAGTCAGAGTCAGAGTCAGAGGCAGAGTCAGAGGCAGAGGCAGAGTCAGAGTCAGAGTCAGAGTCAGAGTCAGAGTCAGAGTCAGAGTCAGAATCAGAGGCAGAGGCAGAGGCAGAGGCAGAGGCAGAGGCAGAGGCAGAGGCAGAGTCAGAGTCAGAGTCAGAGTCAGAGTCAGAGTCAGAATCAGAGGCAGAGGCAGAGGCAGAGGCAGAGGCAGAGGCAGAGGCAGAGGCAGAGGCAGAGGCAGAGGCAGAGGCAGAGGCAGAGGCAGAGGCAGAGGCAGAGGCAGAGGCAGAGGCAGAGAAATCTCGAGTCTCAGGCTAATACAGGCTTCACAGTAGTTCCCTGTCTCAAAGAAACAAAACCAAAAACAAAACAACAAACAAAAAAACCCAAAGCATAAACCCAAACAGACATAAATATGAATATATATATATGAATATATATATATTCATATATATATATTCACTTCTTTGTTTCTGGGACAGCAGCTAACAGCCTTGACAATGGGGCACCAGCAGAATCTTTGTTCTAATATTTGTTCTTTGGCCCCCATTTCTGACACACAGCCTCCGAGAACTAATGATTTCTCCAGTGATGGGGGTGTCCAACACACAGTTCCTAAGTCCTGGCATTTCCTGGGTTGACAGGAGCATTTTCTTTGGCTTTAATGAACAGATTCTTGGTGCGTGCCTCTGGAACCTTAGGATCTGTCTGGTTGCCAGGGAAACCAAGGGTATGATTAGAAAGTTGGAATTTTTAGCATCATCTTTTAACCTAGAGGAGGATGAGGGATGAGGATTGAGCAGATGGACAATATTATCAAATTGATCACCCTTATATCATTTAAGCCTCTATAAGTCCCCAGAAGGTCATGTTTTGGTGAACTGATGGTAATGAACAGATTCCTGGAGGGTGGTGCCAGAGACAGTGAAGGAGTAGACAATCTCTTTCCAAACGCCTTACCTGATGGCATTTAGTTATCCATGTGTATCTTTTGCTCACAATAATTGCGAAGTCTAAACGGGGCATGAGAACTCCCGGTGTATAGTCAGCTGACCAGAATCATAGATTAGGTGGCAAAATCATTGCCTATGATTGACATCTGAATTGGAGGCTGCCCTTTAACTAGGCCTCCAACTTTTGGGTCTGATGCTGTTTTTAGGCATGAGATTAAATGATAGAACTCTTGATTGATTGGAATGTAAAGAAAAAGCCACACACACACCTTGGCGACCCAATGTGAAGTATTCTTGTGTCTGGTGATGGATACCGTGAGCGCAGAAAGGGGGGACAGGAAATGAAGACCAAAAGCGTGAATAAAGCAGCTGTGTGGAGCAAGTACTCAGTTGAAAGACACCAGCGTGAGTGGAATAGGAGCAGGCCTGGAGTCTCCGCTGAAGACCAAGATCACAGCTACAGGCCTTTCCTTACAGAAATGCCAGGAGCTCTAAACTCACCTTCAACTGTTCTCTTTGGTATGTGCATGTGTGTGTGTGTATGTGTGTGTGTGTATCTGTAGGTCTTTGTGTGTGTGTGTCTGTATGGTGTGTGCTTTGTATGTGTGTGGTGTGTATATATCTGTATGTCTTTGTGTGTGTGTCTGTGTGGTGTGTGCTTTTTGTGCTATGTCTGTGTGGTGTATGTGTATGTCTGTGCACTTTATGTGTGGTACGAGGTGTGTGTGTGTGTGTGTATGTGAATGTCTGTCTGTGTGTGTGTGTGAATGTCTGTATGTGTGTGTGTGAATATCTGTGTGTGTGTGTGTGTGTGTGTGTCTGTGAGTGTTTCCCAGCGGGGACATTCTTCCTGGATTCACATGGCAGAAAGCACTCAGTCTGCTGCAAACTGAGCCCATCTTAGCTCTGCCATCCCCACTCCTCTGGGCAGCGGGGTGAGCCTAGACATCAGAATAGCAGAGCTGGGCCTGTGGATGTGCACACCCAGCTGCTAGCTGAACTGAAAGTCAAATTGCGATCAAAGGGATGCTTTCTGCAGCAGACGAAGCTCTTAGGAAACTGGCAGCAGCAATGGTCTGTGCCAGACAGACTACAAAGAGCTGGGCCAGGTAGCTGGAGAGATTTTGAAGCCTGGATTGCTGCTTTGCTGGGGCCTCTGTCTAGGGACAGAAATGTAATAAAAAGATCACAGTCTTAATCCGATTAACTCTCCTCTCTGATGGCTACAGCAAAGGAAGCTTTCTTTTGTTTGATTTAACTAAGGGGAACCCCCCACACGCACCTCCAAATTCTTAGTGTTAAGGTTCATAAAGCACAGTATTCAGTAGAGCATTGCAAGCTTGTACACAGGCACACTTCAAAGATTCCTAGTGATGGGTTGTGCTTCTTGGTGGCACCTAACGGGGTGGAGGGCCTTCTGAAGGGAATTTCCAAGTGAGAAATCAAGGTAATAAGAATGCACTGGAGGTGCAAGGATTACACAGATAGAAGCACAGAACATTAGTAATGTTCTTTAAAAATTAAAAAAAAATCTGATCTCCCTCTTCCTTTGTTTTGAAAACTATTTACAACTATGTTTTCTTAAAAGTTGGGAGGCTGTGAGACAAAGGTTTTTCATACGTAGCTCTAATTTTACTCTCTGATGGTACCATTGAAGGAGTAAAAATGAAGGGGAGAATATATAAGGGGTTAGGTGAGAATATAGGTGAGTTAGGTGAGTGTGGCTAGGCGGCGTGGGGGAAGGTGTCCAGGCGGGCCCTTGCCCGGGCACCTCTGCCCCTAAGGGACCACACACACACAGACATGGTATAGAATAGAGTTTATTCAGAATAGGGGATGGGAGTTAGTGGTAGAGAGGGAGAGAGGGAGAGAGAGAGGAGAGAGAAAGAGAGAGAGAGAGTGTGGAGGCGGCCGGCCATGACCACGTGGAGAGGGGGGAAGAGCCCCAGGGGCAGAGAGGTAAGCGTGTGGGAGAGCGGTGAGCAAAGAGAGAGAGGAGGAGCAAGTAGCCCTTCTTATAGTGGGCCAGATCTCTGGGGCGGGGCATACCTGGCTATTGCCAGGTAGGTGTGGGGTGGAGCTTACACAAAGCCCCAACAACCATTATTAAAAAAAAATTAATAAAAGAAAGCATGAGGTCAGCAAAAACAACTTTGCAAAAGGCACACCACAGCTTTATGAGGTGAGAAGAAGAGGAGACAGTAGAGGCGTGGGAATGGAAACCCTCTAGACTCTGGAGACTTGCTGAAGCCTCAGGGGCCCTGGCACGATTAGCAATGCTTCCTGTGATGATTGCCGGCATGTAGGCAGCATGCCTTTTAAATGTGGAAGAGCAGAGTCTCCTTAAAGCCTCAGCACATTAACCTCAGCCATGGCTTTTCTCCTTTACAGATGCAAGCCTGTGATTTCTTCGGAGGTTCTTATAGAGAGGCTCTAACGGGTTGATAGTAAAAGACAGGTCTAACTCCTTTGTGCAATTCTTGTGACCCCCTTCCCCCAGTGTTGCTTTATTGTGCTGTAATGCTATCCAAGGACACCAGAAGCTACCTTAGGCTCACTTGCCAAAGAAGCCAGTTCCTTTGAGATGTAATTTCAAAGGCCTCCAGAACCATTCAAATGGTTGCTTTGATGACACAAGTGTGACTTTTTCCAGAAGCATGTGTCTGGATTTGGATATTATCAACCTGACAAAAATCTAGAGTCATCTGGAAGAAAGGTCACTGACGAAGATATAAGTGGGAGCATGTAAGTGCGAGCATACCGTGATTGCCTTGGTTCAAAGGTTGAGGAAGCTGTGAGCAGTGAGCCTGTGTTCATTGCTCTCATTTTATGACCGTAGTTTTGGTGTGGCCATCTGCTTCAAGCCATGGCAGTCTGTGCCTTGGACTGCAAACTAAAATAAACCCTCTCTTCTTTAAGTTGCTTTTCTTAGAGTGTTTTGTCAAAGCACCAGGAAGAGCAAATAGTTTTTACTATCTTTTCCCCAAGCACCTCTCTCCCTTAATGCCAAAGTTGTATTAAAACTCATTCTTTACCATTCTTTTCTGTCTCTGTGTGTGTTATGTGCATATCTCTATGTGTGAGCATGTGTGTGTGTGTGTGTGTGTGTGTGTGTATGTGTGTGTGTGTGTGTGTTTGAGCAGCTGTGGAGCCCTGGGGTTGATGCTTGAAGTCTTCTTCAGTTGTTTTTCCACTATTTATTGAGCGGGGTCTCTCAAGCCAATCTAGAGCTAGCCAATATGAATTGTCTCCTAGCAGGCTTGTGCTGGGCAGGCGTCCCCTGTCTTTGCTTTCAAGGACAATGTGGCCACCCCTTCTCTCTTGACATTTACATGAGTTTTGGGGGATCCTAACTCTAGTCCTCATGCTTGTATTGCAAGCTACTTTAAAGCCCAGGCCATCTCTCTAGCTCTGTAAAAACACTTTCCTAAGGAAATCAGACTGTTTTGTGCTAACTTTTTGGGAAATTGCTCAGGTCTGAGAGCACAGCTAGATCTACAGGATCCCAGCATATGCTGTGTTGTTTGGGTTTGGTATTTTCTTTTATTCAGAATAGACTGACTGAAGAACAATACTGAGAAAACTTTTTACGTGTTGTGTTAGTTGTTTTTCTTGTTGCCTGACAAAATACCAAACAAAAGATACCTTAAGTGAAGGTTTATTTTGGCTCAGTTTGTCGGTCGGAAGTCATAGCAGAAGGAATGTGATCACATTCACTTTGTGGTAGATTCAGAGACAGGATTACAGATGCTATGTTTGATTCCTCCTTTCATTGACCCTGAATTCCCAGACCATGTGGTGATGCCTCTCACACTCGGGGTGGGTCCTCCCACCTCAGTCAATTCTCTCTAGGAACACCCATAGGTGTATCTCCTAGGCGATTCCCATGTAGGATGCTGATTCTTTTTAACCTAGTGTGATGTGGATGCAAAGTTTTCTCAGTTTGTAAAACGAATCACTGTGTCATGGATGTTGAATGCAGTGATAGAATGATCTAGTTTGTCATCCAGATTGATCTTCACAAATGTGCACAGAAGAATCTGGCTGTTGTTGGAGCCTCTGGTCCATAGTTCATGGTGGGCACTCATGTAGAAGGCACTTACCTGCACTCCACTATAAGAGTCAATCACACTTTGCTCCTCTCAAGTACAGCATATTGGCAGAGAATGCATACCACATAGTGTCATCTTCTATTTTCTATCTCTTTCTATGAATATCATCCTGGATATTACAAACTTCTGATGGGGAATGAGCCCCTTACCAAGCCTTTTGTTTAAGGATGAAGAAACCTAACTGAATTCGACTCATGTACAATGTAGTTTCTTATTAATTTACTACAATGAGACTGCAAAAAATTCTTTGTATTTGAAAATTGAATTCTGTTCTGTCACAAATGTTGAATCGATGGTAGAATAACTATCTCTTTTTCAGAATGAAATTTAAATAAAAATGAATCCACAGGAAGGGGGAAATATGTCCCACTGAAACTAACTACAAGAACTGGCTTATTCATTTTTATTGACTCTTTCAACATATCCAAGAATTGGCTGTAGTACAATCCCCTTGACTTTGATTGCTGGCTGTTATTTGAACAGATTTACCAAGGATGATGTCAGGACTGAACGTATAAGCAAGAGAGGAAAATTATTATTTCTAAAATAAGTAAGTAGATAAATACGTTAGAAGATGCGTGGGCAGGAGGGTGAATGAATACATGAATGAATGGAAACACAGTGGGAATGACTTCTTTAGATGATTCTTGTAAGTGACCTAGCCATGATGTTAAGACTGAGGAGCTAGAGTTTCTTAGAAAATGGCTCATTGTACTTGAAGAATAAATGGCTTCTTTCTTAAGCCTCAACGAGACAGCACAGTATCATGTCCTGAACCAGCAGGTGGCTTATGAACACTGTATCATTTATATTTCCATCTCCTCTGGGATACGCCACTCAAAGGAGGGATAGATTCACGGTAAGGATACCAGAAATCATGTTTTCATATACCATATTATTTGCATGACCCCCATTAAATCATCTAATTTTCTCAATTTTTTTCAGATATAAAACAGACATGAGAATAATCTCCTGTCAGGATAGTTTTGAAGATGAAGGCTGACATCGGGTGTGTTGTGGACTGCAGAGCTGGAGAAGTAGGGAGAGTTATCAGGTACTGGTGACTGTTGCTGTCTTTTTCTTTTCTTTTTCTAAACAAGGTCCCACATGTAGGCCCGGCTGGGCAAGGCTGACCTTGGACTCACAGACATCTGCCTATCTCTGTATCCTGAGTGTTGTGATTAAAGGCATGAGCCACTATGTCTGGTTCCTTATTTTCTTTATATACACAATGTCATTGTGGCATTGGCTTAGTGTGATGTTTGTTAGTTTCTCTTTTTTAAAGATTTATTTTTATTAGTTGTGTGTGTGTGTGTGTGTGTGTGTGTACATGACTGCAGGTGTTGGATCTCTGGAATGGGAGTTTAAGGAAGTTGTGATCTCCCTGGAGTGAGTGCTAGAAACTAAATTCTGGTCCTCTGCAAGAGCATCATATACTTTTAACTTCTGAGCTGTCTTGCCAGGAGATTTTAATTCTCACAGATATTAAGTGATAAAAATACAGTAATGTAGCAAACTTGACATTCTCACATCAAACCTTAAGAAAATGTCCCACAGACATGTTCATAGGCTGATCTGTTGGAGACAATTCCTCAACTGAGTTCCCCTCCTCCCACATGTCAAATTGTCAAGAATGACTAGCCATTGCAGTGACATAGAGAACCACACATCATCTTGTATGAGAGACTCATTGTGTGTTCTGAGATTCTCATATGTGTACATGCTATGGATACTCAGAAGTACTCATCTAACTGTGGACTGGATGAAGAGTAAGGTGCCTATGGCTTCCATCTTATCATTATACATTATATAATCTATTATTATATTATTATGAAGCCAATTATTTATACTACTGAGTTGCAAGGAACCAAAACAATACACACCAATTAAAACTGAAACCTTTAGTGAGTCAATGTAATGTGAAAATCCACAGCTTCCTCCAGCAGAGACTATGATGAAGCTACCGTTTAATGCCCTAGCAGAAACCACCAAGAACATTACTCATCGAACTTCCCTGGGCTTGGTCTGCAAAATCCAAGTTTCATTTAGCACAGCTATTTAGTATCAGTAAGCAAATGCTTCTGTAGCAGGAGGCCAGGAGGGAGGTGATGGCTGGCTTTCAAACCAAAGAGGACACTAGTTCCATGTGTTCAATGATGTCTGTCGAAAGGGAGGCTCAGCCCAGGGTCACAGGGATCTGGCTCAGAAACACTGGGACCATTGTCTTCAGAGGCAACAAAGGGGTTTGTTGAAAAACTAAGCTTTAATACGAAGCCAAAAATCTGTGCTTGTCATCTTGTATTTGTTTGGCATTCAAGTGTAGCAGTCATTTTCTGTATTTGGTGCTGTTTACATTTAGAGGAAGGCTCACAGCTATGAAATAGGGACCAGCTTTCAATATACTGCTCCTAGAAAAACAAGAAGAAAAAGAAAAAGAGGAGGACAAGAAGAGAGAGGAAGAGGAGGGGGAGGAGGGGAGGAGGAAAAGGAAGAAGAAGAAGAAGAAGAAGAAGAAGAAGAAGAAGAAGAAGAAGAAGAAGAAGAAGAAGAAGAAGAAGAAGAAGAAGAAGAAGAAGAAGAAGCCAAAACAACAACACCTCTAAACATTCTCCTCATGTGTCCTGTGACTTCTTGTCTGACTCTTTGGGCCTAGGAAGATAGTGTCAAATGGTAGCTTTGAGAGCTCCTTGACTCAGAAGCCAGCTAACCCTGTGGATGTTTATCCATAAATAGATACACATTTGAATTTGCCTGGAGGAAGGGGGCAACAGTCATTTGATATGGAATCATCACATTTTTCTGTGCTCTTGCGTTTTTGGTTGTGTGGGCATTTCTTGTCAAATTCTGTGTATTGTATGTGTGTATTATGTGATGTGATGTGTGTGTGTGTGTGTGTTGTGTATGTATTTGTGGTCACTATGGAATTTGTCTTTTCAACTTGGTAGTAGCTACATGGGCCTTGGGGAGAGGAACTGTTGTGGTCATAGCAGCGTTAATTGCTGGTTGGGTGAGATCCAGAGGGGTGGTTTAACGCCATTAAACCTGCAAGTGTGCAAGCCTTATTACAGAGCCGAGCAGGCTCACCGAAATGACCAATACATTTGACTTCTGTCTTAGGGCTCTGATGCTGTGATGAAACACAATGACCAAAAATCAAGTTGGGGAGGAAAGTGTTTATTCAGCTTATTATTCTGTATTGTGGTCCATCAGCAAAGGAAGTGAGGACAAAGTGGAGCAGGGGAGGATCATGGAAGCAGGAGCTGATGCAGAGACCATAAAGGGGTGCGGCATACTGGCTTGCTTCCCCTGGCTTGCTCAGCCTGCTTTCTTACAGAACCTAGGACCACCAGTCAAGGGATGGTACCACCCACATTGGGCTGAGCCCTCTGCCATTGATCAATAGTTGAGAAAATGTCTTATAGCTAGATCTCATGAAGTCATTTCCTCAACTGAGGCTCCTTCCTCTCTGATGACTCTAGTTTATATCAAGTTGATATAAAACCAGTCAGTACAACTTCTTAAAAGGTGTGAGGAAATTATCACAGTATGTTTCCGAATGTAAAAATTAATTAAGACAGACTACTGGAACTGAATAGCATATTATATTTCTGCAAAATTCTTTTCACTTGCATGATAAATTACTGTATGACTCTATTTCTGTCTTATTTCATTCACTTACCTGATCATCATAGCTAAATAACTTTAAAAACTTTCATATTCTCAATGGGAGTTTTGTTGAAGCTAAGACATTAAGTGGCTGGCCAAGTGTCAAAATAGTTATATTGGTCTGGGTTCCTAGTATTAGGCTATTTTTCATGGTGTCATGTGACTTTGTGAAATGTCATACAGCTAACACTAAATAATTCCTCTGTTGTAATAAAATGAGATGATTACACAGAGCACCTCTGTTCTTTAATGCCGCCCACTTCTAACATTAAAAAGAATCAAATTTTATTCATTAAAATTGTTCTTAGACATGCTCTCACATGCATATCTAGTACATATTGACCAGTGCCCATCCCCCATCTCTATGACCTCTATTTCTCCTCCCCACAAATCTTTCACAGTCTTGTCTCTTGGTTTCATTTTGTGACCCACGGAGATTAACTAAAGCCATCTGTGTGACCATGGATTTGGAGTTGTTCCTCGGAGCCTACTGAGATCAGCATTGGGTACATAACTAAAGACAGTGACTCTTCCTTCCCACAATACATTAACAGTCAACAGTTTATATGTAAAAGGTAGGACTCTATGAGCTACTGCCCCTTCCTTGACTGACTGTTGAGAGGGACCCTTTGTGTGAACCCGGTGTAGATGACTATAGTTGTTTAAGTTCATGGTTGCAATGAATATATCAAGTCTAGGTAATACTTCTTATGGATATAAGCAATGGCATATGGTTTGCACATTTCTTTGTTGTTTTTGGCTGTTACAATGGTTTTTTCTTCATTCCAAGAAGCCTTCATGTATGTCTGTGTTAAGTTAGCTTAATGCAAAATCTCTCTCATCCATTAAATCTTAACACTGAAGGATTTACGCTCTATACCAATATTGTTTTATAGTTTACAACCAAACCCAAACACTGTGTCCTTCCATCAATATTAGAACTATATTGTCTTCTAAGTTAGACTTGGTTGTGAATTTCCTAGCCTAAGAATTTTACGCAAAACCTTTTACTGAGCAAATATTTGAAAACCCAGTAAAAGTTGGTGAATAGAAGGTCATTAAAGGATCTTGTGAAATTCCAATTAACCAACTGCATGTGTAGAACACAGTGGTCCTATGGAAAGCGTGGAGGGTGTTGGTCCTTAAGGACAGAGCTTGACGACACCTTCAACTCAAAGGATTAGGTTATCTCAATAAATATTTATTGATGGTTAGCATTGTGACTAGGGATGTTTTTCGTTGGAGCTGTATCTTATTTTTCTGAGCAGTTTTACAAATGAACATTTTGTGAGTTGAATGTAAATATTTAGGGTACAAACTTATGAGAACTTCCTGCTTCTAGTCTCTTGTTTATTCTCCAGTGAGGATGTACAGTAACCCATTTCAAACCCTGGCTTGCATGCCTCTCAACAAGGCTTCCCTGAGCAGCGAATGCCAGGGCAAGATTGAAGCAGATTGCAATCTCTCGGCCTGGCAGACTCACACAACGTACACAAGTTGCCAACATTCCTTTGAAAACAGATGCTCCTACCGAGGAACAGTTATCACATCTCTCTTCTTACGTTTGCTTAGTAAATGTTAATTGTGCAAGGTATGAGCTTTAAGATGTGGCTAGGGACGATTCTTGGGGGATATTCTTTTGAAGGGGGAACAAAGCAGTTATTCTAGACATTTTTTCCTTTTCTACCAGTATTTTTCATTTTATAAATTAGGCTCTCCCAGGAAGAAATTACCTATCCCCTCCCCTAAACAGAAGCTCCCATGTCAACATACAGTTGAATAACTTATAAATATCAGCAGCATTTTTCTTTTAAGCTTTTATTTGTGTGCTACCTTATTTATATGTGTGCACATAGCAACATATGTGCACGAAGAGGAAAGTGAGCAGGTCAGTGGGAGAAACTGAGGGATTGAACTCAGATCATCAGGCTTGGCAGCAAAACCCTTAGCCATAGAGACATCTCGTCAGCCCAGTTAGCAGTATTATCCAACATCTAAATATAAAATTCAGTTCTTGTGATTTTAAAATTGTTTCTGGCAACCAAAAAATGTGGACTAATAACACAAAATCCCCAAAGAGGCAATTCCACTGATGATTTATTTAAAATTAGGACTTAAAACAACACCTTGATTATAATGTCCTTTAACTACTGTGATGAATACAGCTGGGTGTGTAAGGAAGACACTGTGGCTAACATGAGTATCAGAGATTTTCAGTGTGTGTGTGTGTGTGTGCGCATAGATCACAAGCCTAGAAAACCTGCACAAGACTGCTCTGTACTTGCTTAAATCTTCAGACAAACAATAAGTCTTTGTTGGCAATTGCCTCTCTGCTGAAGTAATTTTCAGATGAGTTTCTCACATATGTGGTGACCACTCAAAGGTGAACTCCTGCTGACTCTGATACCCTGTCTCCAGGAAGTCTGGGTGATGTCTTATAAACTCTGTGTTATGTTCTAGTTCTTAGGACTGCCATAATGTATTTGTTTCATACTTTAAGCCTTGTGCTATTCACATATTAAAGTAATATAGTAACAAGTTTCCTCCAGAAATTGTTGACTCTGGCATCCTATAATCTCCTACAAATATCACTATATGGTAGAAGGTGTTTCTGATGTATGAAGATTGTACCTTCATTATCTCGTTGCGTAGACGAGTCTTTATAGTGATTTTTCTCTTTTTGATTGCACCGACAGAGAAAATCTTTACAAGTTACATTATGTTTTCCCACTCAGCCTGTGATGGCTTGTATTTGGAATGTCCTCCCAAAAGTTTGTATTCTAAATGCTTGCAGAGACCATGGGGTCTTTAGGCGATGGGAACTAGCTGGAAGTATGTCGTTGGGGTCAGATGTTGGTGGGCATGCATTTGCCCTCTTCCTGCCTCCTCTGTTTCTGCTTCCTAGCCTGTCAGGATGTTGAACCCACCACCCCACATTCCTGCCACCACGACCTGAGCTGCTTCTCCAGGCCTCCCCAACAGGATGGATAAATCCCTCTGACACCAGGAACCAAATTAGATATTCCCTCTCTTAAGTTCTGTGTGCTATTATGTCACAGAAATGAGTAAAATAATAAATAGAGCTCAAACGTTTCTGTTTCTTCTCAGATAGTGCCTTGGTGTAGCAGGCCACTGCAAAAGTATGCCATGGTTGAAACAATGCTGGAAACAAGGCCGGATCTTGACCCCTCTGTTAAATGCCCATTTAAAACTCTAAAGCACTTGCCTCCACCCTCGATGGCCTGAAAAATGTCTGCCTTTCAAAGGAAGGATGAACACTAGTCAAGGACTAGTGTTGGAAAAGTGGATGACAATTTTCAGGGAACCTCATGGACAGATTAATTCACATGTCCAGTCCCTGAATTTTTTTCCAAAGAGCACAATATTGGTTATTCTAAACTTCAGTTTGGCTTTAACAAGTTCTTTAACATGGAGTTTTGTGAATGGCTCTAACCCGTAGACATTTCACTCCTCAACACCAAGGGAGTCCACAGGTGCTCTCATCTCAGAGGGTCCAAAGGGAATTCTGTCAGTGACACATTCCAGTGGGGTGTCAGAGCAGAGAACTGATTTAAAAAGAAAAAGATTCATTTATGGTAGAATAGACAGACGTCCTTAAAGTGCCTTACTCTAAATTAATCTTATGCTTAAAATTTTAAAATTACATTAATTGATTTTTAAAGATTTATTTATTTTATGTATATGAATACACTGTAGCCATCATATGGTTGCTGGGAATTGAACTCAGGACCTCTGCTCTCTGTGACCCACTCGCTCCGGCTCTGCTTGCTCTGGCCCAAAGATTTGTTTATTGTTATACATAAGTACAGTGTCACTGTCTTCAGACACACCAGAAGAGGGCATCAGATCTCATTACAGATGGTTGTGAGCCACCATGTGGTTGCTAAGATTTGAACTCAGGATCTTCAGAAGACCAGTCAGTGCTCTTAACTGCTGAGCCATCTCACCAGCCCAAATTACATTAATTTTTTACATGCCCTAATCTCTCTCCCTCTCCCATCTCTGTGTATATTTCCTTGGCATTCTTTATATACAGAGGCCATAGGGTAGTTTTTCTGTCCCTCTACCATGTGAGTCCTGGTGAGCTAGCTCAGGTCATGAAGCTTGGTAGCAAACCGACGGAACCATCTCAGTTGGTCCTGACTGTAGTTGCTTTATTGTTCAGAATTCAATGGCTAATTTAATTGTCCCTATTTTCTTGGACAGACAAATGATTCTGATATCTCAGGAACTAAGAAGTTTCTCAGGGTTTTGAGCTTTCAGTATTAAAACACGTCAGTCTCAAAGCTATTGAACTGCATTCTGATAAAATTGCCATCAGAAAATGTATCACAGTCTTTCCTTCCTGGCACAGGCATGATGTCCACTGAGTTCCAAAGCGTGGAGTCACCGGCAAATCTTCTGCTTTTAGTTTGTTCCAAACAGAGCATCATCTACTTCAAATACATAAAGAATCCTGACCACGACCCCTGCAGCCATTTTATTTTCCTCTGTGTTGTCACTGGAAGTGAACACCAGGGTTTGGGTTTGATGCTCCCCAGTGGCCCAGTTCTTGTCTGACTGGGCCGGGAACAAGCACTATGGAGGAGCCTGTCTCCTTAGGCCTCAGCAAAGCTGGTGTCCTTCAGGTAATAGTTCTACCCTGCTTAGCCTGTATTCATCTGTCTTAGCATGGTTCTGAGTGATAATATGTGTGATTTTTGTGTCTTTTTATCAATTGATAACAGCCCCTTATATTTGTTAGTGATGATGTCGGCCTTTACAATATATTTTCCTAGGAAGTTAATGACTGAAGAGAGCATCTGTCCTGCAGTTGGACAACTATGTGTCTTTCTTGGGGTTAGTGAGAGCCAGGAAGTGAGGATAAAAGGAGCGCATGCTGTGGTTTTATTGGGTGACACAGAGAAGATGTTTTCAAGCTTTTCTTCTCCCCTCCCCCACCCCACGCAGTTCTCACAGTGGGTCCTTCTCTACTCCCTCTACTAAATTTCTGTTTAATTGATTTTATTTTATTTTTTTATGCAAAATATGTATTTAATGTTTCTAACCATTACAAAGACGACAGGCCACATTTACACCAAGTTAGTCACAAACCAATTATTTAATAGAAGCTATAAAATAATTGGGAGGAATATTTAGAATATCTCAAAAGATTTAATATAGGAGGATACTTTACAAAAATCCAGGTAGGAAATAAAATTCCTCAACTGTACGTAGAAATGTAACATTACAGGGGAGCTTATAAAATACAAAGACAAGTACTGAAAGACTGTGTATTCTAAATCTAAAAACTCAATAATAACCACATACTTAGTTTTAAAATTTACAGTTCCTGGGTATGGATCACTTTTTAAATAGAGCAATGTTTAATTTTTAGTCATGTCTTTACATTTTTACTTTGGCTGGCTTGTTTTTGGAGGCAGGGTTTCCTAGTGATGCCTAGTTGGCTCTGAATATGGGATCCTCCTGCCTCAGCTTCTTGAGTTCCTAGATAACAGATATCCAATACTTTGCCTGGTCTTCTATTGGGGTCAAATAGATTTTGTTTAATTTGTGCATAAGCCAATTTATTTTTGTGTGCATTTTCTGAAAATAAATCCTTGCCCCAAGTTTGGGGATGAGGATTGAAAAGCACCCAAGCGGATGGAGGGAGAACTGCAGCTGCTGCTGCTGCTGCTGCTGCTGCTGCTGCTGCTGCTGCCACTGCTGCTGCTGCTGCCGCTGCTGCTGCTGAGCTTCTAGCATGCTCAGGTATTTTGCTATGTGTTTCAAATATATTGGTTCCTTTGGTTCTCACAGCAACCAAAGGTACTGTCAAGCAAACTCATTGCCATAAATGACAAAACCATATCTAAAATTTTATTTGTACTCCAATAGAAGACCCCTAAAATCTATTTGACCCCAATAGAAGACCAGGCAAAGTATTGAATATCTGTTCTTTAGGAACTCAAGAAGCTGTTCAGGGAGCTGGAAATTTTTCATCTCTTCCTTCTCTAAAAATAGTGGAGATAAATGAAATCCCAAAAGTAAAGAAAGAAAGAAAGAATAAGAAAGAAAGAAAGAATAAGAAAGAAAGAAAGAAAGAAAGAAAGAAAGAAAGACACTCACCTTCTCCCCTCTCCCTGGATCTATGGGGGAGCATCTTCTATTTGACTTGGTTGTTAGAAGCTGGACCAAACATATAAAAATTCACTCCTTCAGCTTCCTGTATGTCTAATCTGCATTTCAAATATAATATCTAGAACCAAGCTACTAAAGATCTATTTGCAAAAGCAATCCCTTCTAGTTTTCTTTACTTCACAAGTGAAATGATTTTCTCCCTGCTACTTAACTTCTCAATGTATGGTATTATTATAAGGAGAGCTAACTTAGGAAGTTCAGACTCTTTCTGTGTAGGTTCTTAGTCTAGTCAATAAAAGAATTTACAAAGGAGTCAGCAGGCCAGCAAGCAAAGGTTGAGGTGACGGGGAGGTATTTCTAGGGCAGAAGGTAACTGTCAAGTTTATGTTAGCAAAGACTTGTGCAGCCAGGAATCCTGTTCATTGGAACCAGTTTCTTCTTCATTTTACGCTGATTTGTTTATCACCACCAGCAGGTCATATAATGGTCACCTGCTGGAGGTGAGGTCTGTATGCTCTGGGTTGTTGCAGCTGTCAGTGGTTTTGAAGATCTGGGTAAGTATCCAAGGGAGTACTTGTGAGGAAAATGACTTTTCCTTTTAGAACCTGATGGTTTGCCTCAGTAAGTGCAAAATGAGTAGGGGGTCGTTTAATGAGGTGGGTATTGCCCCTGGTTTCTTACTTCCTACCTAGTCCCCCCTTTACAGCACTGTCTGCATTTCTCATGTACATCTGTGAAACCTGGTTCCACCTTCAGAAAATACTTACAGCAAGACCTTCACTGTAGAGCCTAAAGGTGCCATCTTTTGCATGGGTCATTGCAGTGACATCCTAAGTCATTTTCCCTGCAACATTGTTGGCAGAGTTTCTTCCCATATCCTGAGAAGCCCCATGAATTCCATGCTGGATAAACTCAAGGAAATCCACATTAAGACACATTGTAACCCAACCATGGAAAGATACGGTTAAAGAGATTCTTGGAAGTAGCAAAAGGAACTACAAAGGAGAAGCCATAGATAAACAACTAATTGTTCATCCAAACCTAGAGACCAAAGGCTGGTAGATACCTAGTCAGCAAGAATTCTCTATCTGACAAAACTGTCTTTTCAGAAATGAGGATGTTAATATATTCCCAGTTAAACAAGAGCCTGGAACTTTATTTGTTCTACCATATATTCTAAAGCGGATCTCAAGTTGGAATGCAACAATATTAAACAGTAATTTGAAGTTATATGAAGAATCAAAGATTCCAGTAAAGGTAACTACACGGACAAAACCTCCTACCACAGGGATGATCTACCAGGTCTTTGCCTCTGGCTGCTGGCACAGAACTTCAAAAACTGTTGGAATATCTGTGTGATAGGAATGTTTTTGCTAGGCTGATGAGACAACTCATTGTGTGTTACCATATGCCTTCAGGATGATCACCATGTGATTATATAAGTGAGACTCTGGGCAAAGCCAACCTCCAGAGGAGGGAGGCTGGAGACTTAACCAGTTATGCTGTTGTCATGTAAACCTCTACCCAAAATCTCTGGACACAAAGGCTCCAGAGAGTACCTCGATGGCAAATGCATGCTTGTGGTTAGGCAGTGACATGATTAGATGCCCCAAACAGAGGACGTGGTCATTCTGTCTGTCCCACAAACCTGCCCCTCATGTTTCTCACGAAGCTACTTCTGACCTGTAGTCTTTAAAATAAAACTACAATTGAGCACATAGTTCTTTCAATGTATTCTTCAATGTATTTAGGTAATTCTAATGGATTAGCTAAATTGAGGGAGCCATGAGAACGCCTGGACTCACTGATGCTTACTTAGTAGGAAGTGTGGATGGTCCTACAGGCTTACGATGGTTATCTTCAGTTTCCTTCATCAAGCATCCTGCTCTACCTCTGAATAGTTAGTGTCAAAGTTCAATCTCAGAATAGCCACTTGTGAAACAGATCGTTTGAAGGAATTGCTTCGCAACTTAGGACCCTCTGATACACATGGAGCTGTATACACAGTGATTAACCAGTTCTTTTGCCTTTGTCTTTTTTTTTTATTTTTTTATTTTTTATTTTTTTTTTTGGTTTTTTTGGATTTGTTTTTTTTTTTTTACCGAGACAGGGTTTCTCTGTGTAGCCCTGGCTGTCCTGGACTCACTCTGTAGACCAGGCTGGCCTCGAACTCAGAAATCCGCCTGCCTCTGCCTCCCAAAGTGCTGGGATTACAGGCGTGCGCCACCAACGCCCGGCTGTCTTTTTTTTTTTTTTTTTTTTTTTTTTTTTTTTTTTTAATCAACTCCCTAACAACCCCTTTTATGGTCATATATATCTTGACGTAACTACATCCAGGAACTAGAGGCAGTGAGATCATTGAACCTGAACTTGTTTTGGGTGCATATTCAGTAAGCCAGATGGCCTCTTCTGAGCGGACTTCTAGGGAAAATCCCCTACTTGGTGTTTTATGCCTGTGTGTGATTGGTTATGTGTATGATTAAAATCAGATCCATCAGGGCAAGGACATGAATGGTAAATGAAGGCTTAAGTAAGCCAGGTCTACCAATCAAAACAGAATGTTATTTACACCTTGCCCCTGGCAACCAACTCCTCTTCCACCTCGATCTTCCAGAGGAAGCAGCAAAGAACTCTGGGATTTTTGCGCAATCTTACCCATAATTCACTGCTCCCTCGCGGCAGATGAACTCTGTACTTCTTCCAAATAAAATCCCGTGCTGCTTTGCTACTCATGTATCTTTTCATTTCCTTGAACAAGATGCCAGGAACCTGGTAACAGAGCAGGAGGGGCGGCTCAGCAGTTAGAAGCAAGAGTTCTCCTGCACAGGACCTAAGTTTGGTTTCCGTCAGCCACGTGCAGTGATTTACAACTGCCTGTAACTCCAATCTGATGTCATCCTCTGGCCTCTGCAGGTGCAAAACTTACACCACATATCTCTAAACGAACATACACCTACATACACACAATTACAAACAAAACTACACCTTAAAAAATTTTCTTGGTGGTTTAGACAGCAACTGTTGGTAGCGCATGTTCCTGAACTAGAAAACACCGTGTTTTGTTTTGTAACATTGCTTTTTAATTTCTTACTTAAGAGATAGATGTATAGCTGGGCAGTGGTGGTGCATGCCTTTAATCCCAGCACTTGGGAGGCAGAGACAGGTAGATTTCTGAGTTTGAGGCCAGTCAGGTCTACAGAGTGAGTTCCAGGACAGCCAGGGCTATACCGAGAAACCCTGTCTCGGAAAAAAAAACCAACAACAAAACAAAACAAAGAGAGAGAGAGAGAGAGAGAGGAAAGAGGAGAGAGGAGAGAGGAGAGAGGAGAGGGGAGAAAGGAGAGAGGAGAGAGGAGAGAGGAGAGAGGAGAGAGACAGAGAGGAGAGAGACAGGAGAGAGACAGAGAGGAGAGAGACAGAGAGGAGAGAGGAGAGAGTAGACAGGAGAGAGGAGAGAGACAGAGAGGAGAGAGACAGAGAGGAGAGAGACAGAGAGGAGAGAAACAGAGAGGAGAGAGACAGAGAGGAGAGAGCAGAGAGAGAGAGGAGAGAGACAGAGACAGAGAGGAGAGAAAGAGGAGAGACAGAGAGGGAGATAACATTGATTATATATATATCTAGTAATTGGCACATAATGTATGAAATGGTGACATCTGCCATGAATAAAAAAGCTCATTATTACCAGAAGGTTTTGCCTCGTACACCAGAGGAGACCTGCGTGTATAGCGGGCATACATGTGTGTATACTTTTCATCTTGGCATCCAAACACGGGAAGGAAAGGTGTTTTCTAAGAGAGAACTTCAAGGAAAGCAGCTACAGATGCCTCTGGGGTTCTAGTCCGTTAAGCTGTTCTGATGGGCTCTAACCTCATTTTTAGGGTGTCCCTGCTTCTAAGCTAGAATAGCTACAAGACAGCGACAGGAAAATGGGGTGTCACATGAGTCATTTGCTTGAGTGCCAATTACAGTACAGTGGCTGGATAGCCATTCTTTGCATCGTTACCTCTGGGCTGGCGGTACAACCAGGCACTGGGAAGTGAAAGGGTCCACCACAGACATTATTTAGCAACTTGGACACCCGAGACAGCAGAGCCAGAGATGCAGAGTATATATGACCTGCATTATATCATTATATATTTGCTTTGCCTGCAATGAAACTATTTAGCATTGGAAAGAGGGAATGAGAAATTGTTGTGTAACTTAACCTGTAAGCCTCTGATGTTTTTAAAGCTTTCTTTAAAATGAGCATACATACAATTTTCAATGCTCTTTGGCCTAAAAATATGATTGAGAGAGAACTACTGACTATTGAAAGACAATTTCTACCATCAGACACACACCCCAGAGGTGCAGGTGGATGCAGGAAGAGTTGTGAGCAAATCAAAGTCTGTCTAACTCAAAGACTTCTTGTCCATCTGTCCAGCTATTCTAAACATCTGTGGCAGGGAGCCTGAGCAAAGCATCATAGCTTAATGAACACATTTAGAGTATCACCCATAACTCTACAGTTTAGACTTTAATTTTTGCCTTTTTTTCTTAATGCGAATAGGGAATATTTGCTTTAGTTGTTCAACATTCCACTAATGTTTTATGTTCCACGTGATGGGAGGTGACTTGTCTTCTTTCTTTGAGAACACTCCATGTTGCTGTAAGAAAGGTGCATTAAGGGCTGGAGAGATGGCTCAGTGATTAAGAGCCCTCACTGCTCTTCCAGAGGTCCTGAGTTCAAATCCCAGCAACCACATGGTGGCTCACAACCATCCCTAATGAGATCTGATGCCCTCTTCTGGTGTGTCTGAAGACAGCTACAGTATACTTATATACATAAAATAAATAAATCTTAAAAAAAAAAGAGAAAAAGAAAGGTGCATTAAAAACCAAGGAATAAAAAAGTGTAAGATAAACAGAGCGGTGGTGGTGTGTGTCTTTAATCCCAGCACTTGGGAGGCAAGGGCAGGCAGATCTCTATGTTGGAGGCCAGCCTGGTCCACAGAGCAAGTTCCAGGACAGCCAGGGCTACATAGGGAAACTGTCTCAAAAACTAAAAGCAGCAGCAGCAACAACAACAAAACCCCACAAAGATAATAGTGTTTTAAAAAACATTTTTAATGAAGAAATAATTCCATTCCAAAATATAGACACACAATTAAATAGTTTAATCACTTCAAAATATAACATGTCCCCAGGAGGTTCCAACACACATACACACACACACACACATACACACACACATACACACACATACACATACACATACATACACAACAATACTTAACAGCAATATCAACAAAACAAAGCAACATACTATAGTAGTTTTGTTACAATAACAATGAATATAATGAACTCTTTAGTGTTTCTGAATTGGTTATTTCAAATGGGGTCAAATTACAGTAGTCACGATTTAAAATGTCTTATGTTAATTAGCCTCAAGATGTAATGAATGCTTCTGACTTTTTCTTTTTCTTTTTGGTTCAAATGAAAAATGCTCTGTCTTCTAAGGACACAGTATAGTTCTTTGCTTGTGGCTCCTTGCATGGAATCGAACCAATGTGAGTGTAGCAACCCAAGGCTGCCGTATTTACAATATCTATCTACACTTAACAGCCAAGAACTAATAACAGTGGGCAAAGATGGTCAAAATAAGAGCAGACATCAGTGCTAAATTATATCGCAACAGTTTGGCTCATGCATATAAGAAAATACATAGTATATATCACACAAAGGCCACAATCTTAATGCAATTCAGTTCATATTACTACTTACAAATGAACCTTCCCTGCCTTATTATAGATCATCTAATAATCCATCTTCATAATCTCCAACACGTCTCCCTCTGACCAACCAAACTTACCCCAACTTCCATCCCGACAAACCACAACCAGTTCCTGAATCCTATACAGTAGATTTCACCCACCTCCTTGACCACAGTGCTGTGGGGGAGGTTTGGCTGTGTTAGACCAGTGCTCATTTGTAGGCCATCAGCTCTGATGGACATGGGTGTGTAGTCATTGTGGAATAAGAAAGAACAACCCCTGTGAGATATAGTTGAATAGAATGGACAGGACAGACGAAACCTGCTGGGTTGAATTTAGAACAGGCCCCAAAAGTAAATTTGGAAAGCCAAGGAAAGAAATCCACCGACAATCACAAAACCCCAAAACAACACACGCCATTTTGTCTCGGTTACAGGACAGGGGTGCTTGAGTCTGGTCTCAGTGCTGACGTGGAGCTAAGGGAAAGAAAAGGTGGCTGGTTAGTGAGAAATTGCTCACTGGTAGTGGTTTCCAGAGAGTTCTTGCAATGGCTTTGTAGGATGGAGTCGATACCGAGGGATGGAGCTGCTGGGTAATGGAACTGTGGCACGAGGGAAGGTTTTTAGTAGAATGGTTCTGACCTTAGACACACATTTTAATGTAGAAAACCAAAGAGACGACATGGGTCAGTTCAGCCCAGCCAGTGACTGAGGGTCACCAGTAGGGTCTGAGTACTATGTGACGGTGATTTGCGCTGACAGAGATGTAGGTATCTGGGATGTAGTGGTTTTCAGTACTGAGTATGAGGCACCAAGGCCACCTGCACCATCTAGAGAGGTGTGGTTTCACAGAAGATGATGGGCAGGGGAAGCGAGATGAACGGTAAGACACGCCAACAGAACCCACAACAAAATCCACCTGTGCAAAGAAATCAGAGAACTGTGCAGTTGTGCGACTTTGGTGCTAGCCTGTGCTCAGGGGATTTTGCGAGGTGGGTTTTCTGGAAGAAAATAGACTAAGAACACCTGGGGACAGCATGGGATCCTCTACTGATGCCAATCATGCCCTCGGCTGTCCTCAAGCTGATTTGTTTAAAGGGCAGCTCTGGAGATAGTTTCTGACCAAATGCAGAGGTGAGGACACAAATAGCACTCTGCCTGCAGACGGTGGGGCCAGAAAGTGAGCCCTCAGCCTCTCAGTCACAGACCAAGAGGGTGGGGTGGGAGAAATTAAATCTGAGGTCCACTTAGAATATTTTTTAAAATTTATTCTATATACCACCCCCACCCATGCTTCTTCAAGACAGGGTGTTATATATATCCCAGGCTGGCCTCAAATTTACTATGTAGCTGAGGATGACCTTGAACTCCCAATCTCCTGAGTGCTCGGATCATAGGCACGAGTCACCATGCCAGGTTTATACAGCCCTGGAAGTTTGGACTAAGGGCTTTGTGTAAGCTAGGCAAACCCTTGGCCAGTTGAGTCACACCCTAGCACTGGATAAGGCCCTTTTTATTCTTTCCTATACAACTCTATTCTAGAACAATGATTTCCACTTCATAGCACGCATCAGAACTGTTGGGGGAGGGGCCATTAAACCATGGGTCACTAGGCCCAGACCCAGAGTTTCTGATTCAGTGGGTCTGGGTGGGAGCCTAGGAATTCACATTGGTAAGACTTCTGGGTGACATTAACATTGCTGGTCTGACAGACACATTCTGAGCAAATCACTCTTCTGAAATGATGTTCCCTTCTCTCTTTTAGAAGAAAAAACAGGAATTCAAGAAAGGCTTCTAGTTTTAAGACAGCCGACGGGTGTCTGGCTTTTTCTTTCTCCTATACATCAGATCTGGAAACAATCAATTACTTTTCTGGTTTTGCCAGAATTGCTAAGGGAGGCTCCTCTGAGGTCTCTCTAATGAGGGGCCTCGAGAAGGGGACCATCAGTCCACAGGCTCTTATCCTCTTGTCTTTGACAGTTCTCTTACACACCAGCTTCCAACTGAGGGTGAAATCCCAGTGCCACACTGAAGAGCTTGTCTGTCTCCTTTCACATGCCCACACAGCTGCTGCATGCAGAACACCAGGTGGCCAGGTAAGGCAGTCAACATTCAGAAAGAAAAGCGGAGCAAGCGCACTTTAAGCCCATACGTTTAAAGCTGAAGGCCTCGGGACTACCGATGAGGGAACTTGTCAATGAGCAGTGCTGTGTAAGACATGCTTCCTAAAGATACAATGTGGAGAGCAAGACCTGGAGGAGTGCAGATAACCGGAGTCCGCTGGGGGGGGTCTTATGGCACCTGTGGTTTATAAACAGCTTTAGTAACGAGTATTCCAAAACATAGTTCACAGTTTTAAAAGAAGATCTGTGTTGATTTTTAAAAACTAGATTCTATATCATTTGCTTGTTGTCTCTCTTTTCATTTTTTTTGAATATGAGATCTATTTGGAAAAAGTATTTACACTAAATTCTATGGCTGATTCATTAGAGTAGGTTGAAGGAAAACAATCCGAGTTGGAAATAAGCTCCCAAGAACCCATTATTTCTGTTGGTAGGTTTAAGTCGTTTTTCATAGGGACTTGGGGACATGGGCAGGCCAAGGACCCTTCTTGGCTCCTGGGTCCTGAGTTTGGACACTCAAAAACTAAATCTTATTGTAGATTGTTGTCCCCAGCCCCTGCTCCCGCCCCCTTCCCAGTTGCTGTGGGGGGAAATGTAAAGTATACAATATAACTGTCTTTGCTAAAATCTCAAAGAATCCAGAAATGAAAATTCTAGCTACAAACAGTATTAATATTGTCGTTGTAAACGGAACGGGTTCAATATTTGTATGCAAAGGTTTAAAATGCTCGTTAGCACTGCTGTTCTGTGTGTGATAGCAGCAGGCTCTCGGCCTGTGGGTGTGGGCTTTGAACCAGGGATGAGCCACGCTACAGAAGATGGAGTTGATAAACTATCGGGAATGGAAGTTTCGAGCCCCCACCCCCCTTCTACAACACACACCTAGGAACTACAGATTTTAGAACAGAAAGCTAGCTGCACTACGGGCATCGGAACACATCTTTAGGGGACGGGGTTGTCGGAGCTGCTGGGTGTGGTGACTCCTCTGTGGGTGAGGCTGCTTCCAGGCTGCAGTCTTCCTCCTCTCTGTCGGGTGGGCACAGCTCTCTCCACCACCGGATGGCGTGTATCTTTCCTCAACTGTCTGACTATAGCTTGCCTGGGAATAAGGAGTGTGTCATTTTTTTTAAACAGGTGGAAACTGTTTCTAAGTTAGTGATAAGTAGCTCAGAGTTACCCTCCCCAACCCTGCTTGCTCCTTTACACACACACACACACACACACACACACACATGCACACATACACACACACACTCACACACACATACACACACTCACACAAACACACTCATTGTATTTCCTTTAATATGTAAATTAGAAGCCAATGTCTTGGACACTGTCTTCTGGAAGACACAATGTAGGGTTCTTTTCATTGAACATCCTTGTTAAAGGATCCCTGGGGTACCACTGAGGTTCATTAAGAGTTAAAGTCACACTGTGGCTTACAAAGAGGCCTATAGCCTAACTGGAGCAGAGGAAGAGTCTTCCTTATTTCTTAGGCTCCATGTTCTGCCCTTATCCATAAAGCTCTCTGCCTCTGTGGCTGGCTGACTGATGCCAAGCCAACAAAGTCGGTTCAGGACTCTTGGGTAGGAAGAATGTGTGCTTTGTGTCAGACAGTTTAAACAGAAACGCAATGATCATATAGCTAGTCCTAGAATTCCAATTGTATTGGGCTCATTAAGAGCATTACAGCAGGATAAAAGTTCCCATAAAGGTGAAATGCCAGTAGTTTTAATAGTACTCTCTAAGATTTGGAATGCATGTTGCCCCACTGGTTGATTTAGCAACAGGCTAAACACAACAGGTTTGTGCTTAAATTCCTGTGGAATGCCGTCTGATTAGAATATCTCTGCAGCAAATGACAGAGGGCACACCTGTTTCATTTTTCACTGACAAATTTCCAAGAAAATAAAACACACACAAAAATGGCTTTTAGGTATGAAAAGAACATGATACAATTTTTATGTGGGTTTATATCAAGGCCATTTTATTACCCTTTTTTAAAAAAGTGAATGTTTTTCTAAGAACAAGTTCCTACTGTTTAAAGAATGCACAGAATAAAAATGGTTAAGTTGTTGGAACTAAGAGAAAAAACTTGCTATTTAGGAAAGGCCTTTCCTGTGGGACTAGATTTTCTATAACTGGAATGAATATTTTCAGAAACAGCTCCTGGGAATTTTTTTCGCTGTAGTCATTATGGATTAGGAGAACATGTGTGGTTATAATTTCAAATGCAAGGGAGGGCAAACGGAGTGTAGCTGTAAGTTCTCTCCATATAGCTCAGGAGGTCTGCCTCTCAGTGCAAGCTTATTTAGTTGATGTGAACCTGGCATTGGTGAGAGGATGTTTGTAGTGTTTGAACCAGTGTGAATCCATTACTACTTGAAATGTTGTTGAAGAAATATGTCCATTCCTAAAATTAGCAACCAGGGTTGGCAGAGGGCACGGCTGGCTACCCTGCAGACTCATGTGACTCCACAGTTGGGAAGGATTATGTAACGACCCTAGTCAGGTCCTTTAGCCAGGCAGGCTGACTGCTGTGGGAAGTGTTTTAACTTAGGCCGTGAGGAAGGGCCACCCAATGGCCAGTATCTAGAGCCAGAGCAGCCGTCTAGACTCATGGGACAGTGGCTACTCCATCATTGCTGGGAGCTGAGTCCTGGCCAGTTTATAAAAATTGAAACAACTTTCCTCACACACTTCCGTGAGGACTGTAGCAGTTCCCCAGAACTGCATGGGAGCCATGTGTTCATGTGTACACCCACGGCTAATTATGGTGTACTTAATCTCTTTAAAACTATATACCACATGTCCACTTCCTGTGTGTGAGGTAGGTGTGATATCATGATGTATAGAGGAAATCGAAACTCATAAAGGCTTAATGATTTATCTAAATTATGTTAAGTTTTGGTGAGATTCATACTTAAAGATGGGTCTAATAACATGCAGAGCTCAAGACTCAGACCACCACACTCAAGTGATCTTGACAGTCAAGTGCCAGTCTTTCAGTGATAAAAATAAAACTTGAGAATTTGGCTCCATGTTAGGTCAATCTTTAGAGTGGGATAAAATTACCCAAATATTTCCTTAAGTTAACCTCTATCATGCTGAACCCCACAGTGGATTTGAATTAGTCACCCTCAAAGCACAAGCTGCAGGACTTTTTTTCTTTGGTTGTGTTGTCCCTTGCTAAGGGATACACTTGTTCTCTGGGGACATCTAGAGATGCCGAAGTAGCTTGGTCTTCTCGGATGACACTGTTGATGTGGTCAAGAACAGTGTGACACATCTCAGGAGCCATGGACAGCTCTGTGACAGCATCCCTAGTCAACAGGCAAAAGGGAGGCTCTGGGGATGTCTGGGGACTCACACAGGGGTATCAGGAGCAATGTAGAGTGACCGCTCTGACAGCAGCAGGGATGGCGCATACCACTTCACACAGAAAGAGTGACTGTGAGCTCAGGCTGAGAGTGATCCCAGCTCAGCCTACACAGCTCAGCCTACAGTGTCCATGCTTCCTCCCAAACATCAGGGTACTTACTTGAGAGGAGAGTGAGAAAAGGGCATTGCATTCAACCTTGCAAGCTGACCTGTGGGTGACAAAGGACACAAACGAGAAAGGTGACACGTCAAGGCCGTGAGGCAGTCAAGCTGGTGAATTATTTGGCTGGAAGCCATGCACAGAGACACACGGAGCAGGAGAGAGAGAGAGTCCGGAGAGCCACAGATGCATTCCATCCGTCCTGTCACCCCAGCTTACATGACCTTTGAAGAAAACCATCCCGCCGTGCTCCAGGACACGCACCGAGTGAGGACACACGGCCCCTGCACTACTCCATTCCTTGAGACCATTGAGCACGGGAGGGCGAAGAGAGAGGATTTATTGTGCACGGCAAAACTCCAGCTAGATCTTGGCACTAATAGAACCCCCTTTTAATTTACTCACGGACCCATTATTAATTCATTAAGAATATAATATTTGTTGTAGACTGGAGAAAAGTCACGATGAAAATCTAGAATTATAGTTACTGTTGTCACTAAACCCCAGAAACTGATGGCAAGTTTGAAGAGCAGGGGCCAGCAGGCATCCCCGACAACCTAAATCAACTGTTGATGATGTAGCTATGTCACTCCTCCACATGCAGACCCACAGGACATGCCTACAGGACAGAGGCCCTGAGATTCCCCAGAGATTCCCTGACAGCTTCATACAATGCTAGTTTCTTTCTATAGGTGAGAATAAGCCCTGACCACAGCTTTGCCATCAGGTGAACATTTTTTTGTAGCACAGGTGCATGGCTCAATACACTAATCATCATCATCATCATCATGATCATGATCAATCATCATCATCTTTGCAATGGTTTGAAAAACATTGTCACTGCGTCTGAGAGGCAGTTGCTCAGCTGAAAAGGCTAAAGGCACATTTTTGGGCAGCACTTTGAGTGAACTTGGGCATCATTGTTGCTTGGGAGCATTTCAAGGCTCAGTCTTTATAATACAGAAGCAAGAGACAGTTGGAGCTCACCGATTCTCCGTCCTTCACCGACAGAGGGCCGCTGATGACCTAAGACTGTGGAGAAGCTTCTGTGGCCATTAGACTAAACATCAGATAGGAAAGCAACCACCCGCTGGGGCTAGGACCAGCTGGTCTCTGCCAGACAAATATCCCTGAGTCCCCAGAGGGCCACGACACACCTGTGGAGAAGCAGGCGGAGGAGTGTCCCCATGGGTCAAATTCACTACTTTTGGCAAGAGTAAGTAATTATGCTATTCTTGATTGCAATTGCTGTGTTCAGTGAATTCTCAGATAATTGCTGGGATTAAGACTGTGCTGCCTTTCTGACATTTAAACAGATTCTGGAGACCCAAACTCCAATCTTTTACACTTTTTCTGCAAGTGCTCTAACCATTGAACCATCTCCTCAGGTCCCTATATTTTAACTTAGGAGGGAAAAAAAAAAAAACAAACCATTTCTTTCCTCACTATCTGAAGAGTTTGTATTGGTAGGCGGCACCACGGTTCTGCCTTTGTCACAAAGGTCCCTTTCACTTTCCAGATGAGAATTCGGAAGAACAGAGAACCACAAGAGGCATTTAAAACACTGGTGTCTGGGAGGTGTGAACTGAGAGTTCCAGAATGTTCTGGAAAGGTAGGGAAGGAAGAGGGAGGCGCCCATGTCACAGGCGGGACCCCGCTGGGGCTGTGGAGAGGGGCGGGTTGCCACTGCCTCCCTCCCTCCGGTACCTGGTAGGCCTCATCCTGCAGTTTGTGCTTCAGATACTCCTCCATCTGCAGCTCGCTCTCCAGCTGCCGCACAGACTCGTTCTCATAGTGGCCGTCCTCGGGGTGCGTGTAAGGGTCCCCATCTTCCGGGACCCTGGGAGAAACACAAAGAGGTGTTTGGGAGTAAAATGCTAATGGAAAAGAGCGGGTGGATTTTGCAGGTGGATTTTGAGGGTGGATTTCGCGGGTGGGTGGATTTCGCGGGCGGCTTCTGCTTTCTTCCCCTGGGCTTCCTCTGAATATCCCTAGTTCACACTCATGTCTTCTTTGACTCAAACGAAAACTTAATAAAAAGAAAAAGCCTAAAGTTCGGAGAAATCTGGGAATAAACTGTTTCCCTTTTAATCAAACCTGGGGTAACAGCCATTGGCCATTTATGGTTTCATATGGCACACAGGAATGATAGCCCTTAAAATGTTCAACACAGCAAACGTGCCATTTCAAGAAACATGTAGTTTCACAACACGAGAAAAATTTTTCCTTTCTGAGAGTGAGCCCTCTAGTGAAATAATTCCTAAGGAAATGTGTGCATGATTTAACCATGTATGTGTTCATACACACACACACACACACACACACACACACACACACACTAGCACACACATATATGTAAGCACACTTTATGTTATAATAAGCCTTGTAACATCAGTGACTTGATAGTAGAATGCCACACCCATAGCTCTTGACCTTACAAATGTTTACTGGCCCTGAATCTGAAAAGCCCATTTGCACTCTCCAATTTCATTATTAAAGAAGCAATAAGAATGACTTCATTCACAAACGGGGACTCTTCCCACCCGTTTCTCCCATGTGTAAAGGACTTACAGGGCTAAATATAGGCTCACCGCCTAAATCAAACCATATGCTGTTCACCCTCGGAAATGAACGGATGAGTTAAGGAGAGTGGGAGAGACGGTAAATGGGATTTGCTAATCTTTATCTTATCTATGGGGAAATTACTTTTGGAGGTTTAGGGCCAGACCTAAAGGAGTCCGTGAGGCTTCTATGAAGTCTCTGTTTTCCACCACCAAATTGTTTGCGGGAAGCTGGTCCCAGCCTTTCACAGGCTTGTGTTTTAGGACTGGGGCAACGATGTGTTAGGTTGCTACTATAAAATGTATGACAATAAAGGTTAACTATATATATACATATATTTACGAGGAAATAATGACTATCAATTTATTACTTTGAATAACATATTAAGAAATTCTAAATTTTATAGGAAAGGACAAGAGAGCAAACTAAAAATAGAACCGGTCACATGCTGCCGTTTTACAGGACGGTTTAACTATTTTGCTCTGCTCTTACAGGCTGCCGCTTCACAGCTGGCTTTCAAAACGGGTCTCTATAACTCTGTTCCTTCTGGTCTTTTACTCAGTACTTAGAAGGAGAGCCAGAGCACTGCAGGACCTCTGGCTAGCTTCTCCCCTGGCTCTGTAAAGCAATCAGTTGATGTTGGAGACTAGCCTGAAGTACTTTTCACATTAAGCATCATCCTTCTGTTGGATTTCAGTGCCTCCAGCCCTTGACCACATTTATCTTGACACTGTCCCCTTCATTTTCTCCTCCTCCCTACGTTGTTCCCTCCAAGGCTGTGCTCGTCAGCAGGTTCCCCACTGGACAGTCACAGCACACCTAGTCACCAACTGGCTGACTTTGGTCAAATGACAAAAACCTGGGTGGAAAGGAGAGAGATGAGAAGAGCCAACTCTCCCTAAGAGTGTTAGGTTAGGAGTTACACTTTCTTAATCGCTAACAGGAATGTTAATTTCCAGTCTTTAGCATAAACAGTCTTCACCTTTTCCCTCTGAATGAGCAAACTGTTGGGATTAGGCTGTTGGGCTCTCCCAGTGACCCTTTTCTTACTGTTGTTGTCCTGACTGGGGAGATCTGCAACAAAAGCAGCATGCCTTTGAAAAATGGCCAGCCTGCGGTTCTGGACTCTGAGTGTTTGGAACTTGCTTTGTTACCCTAGTGACCAAGGGATTGTTGCAACCCATTAGGCTGTGAGGGCCACAGTTCCCATTGTAAGAGTCCTTGCTCCAGCTACACAGACTCCAGGCAACTCTCACTGGCTTTGGAAGACTCCATTCTATGAACTCTGTAACACTACATAACTGCTCAACTGGCAGCCATATTCGATCAAGATGGGCAGGGGACAGCCTGTGCCAGGACTCAGCAAAAAGTGTGTGCTTGGTACGATTTGAGGACTGGGATTGGCTCATAAGTAAGGGTTGTGAGACATGTGTGTGTGTGTGTGCACATATATATAGTCTTTCATCTTTCATCAGGGTCATCTGGAAGGCATCTCTCTTTGGCATTATTCCAATAAATGATTCTCCTGGGTCTTTTGCTACTTATGGCCTTATTATAGCTTGGGTGGGCTGCATTAGTTACATAAGGAGTGAAACCCTGTGTGGCATCACAAATAGTAGCAAGTGACAAGTGAAAGAAGGATCAGAGTCCCTTGATATGAGAAGGCTAGGCTGATTCCACAGTAGACTTCAAATTGGAAGTTAAGGAGACTGTGCCTAAGAACTGGGCAAGCCCAGGCAATTCCAAGCAAGTCATTTACTAATAGAAAAAGCCCCAGGCTCCAGCCTTTAGGACCCCGGTAACTGTTCTGGAATGCCTAGAGATAGAGTAAGATAAAGCTCATCTACCCCAATTCCAATGTGCTTTATTTTAAATCGAGGCTGGGAGCTGGCTTGGTTGTCTCGCTATCTTGATAATGGGAGACCCCAGAGTGCTGGACTTCTGCAGAATCAAACACTCTTTGCGTTTACATCCTATTTGAGTCTGGGGTATAATTCTTCCGTGAGTCATGGACCTTTCCAGATGCAATTCTCAAAACTCTTGGCTGGAACACCAGGAGGCATTCCAGAAAACGACCAAGGGCAGAAACTGTGCAAAACTAAGAGTGGAATATATGGCGGAAGTTCTGAGAAGATGGACAGACAGACAGCGGAGAACTTGAGAGTATGGGGGTGAGGTGCCATGAAGAGTCAATGGTATTAGCCGACGACACTACCAGCTCTGTACTGTGAGAGAGCGAGCTGTCAGGAGCCAAAAATCTGAGAGTCTTGACTTCAAGATCAGGACATGTCCCTATAGTCACCGAACTTTGGTAGATAAGCCCAGAGCTATAGGTGCAGTGCCTTTAGATCTCAAGGCTCAGAGCCACAAGCTTTGGAATTCATAAGCTGTGCCCCAAGCTTTTGGAACCCAGGGCCACCAGTGCGTAGAGAGGTGCCCCACCCCACCCCATCCCATCTATGCCTTTTATTCATATAGAGGAAATGAATCTCCAGCTGTTTGTGATAAAAAATCTCTGCAAATGGTTTCTGAAGGACAGATTTATTCATATTTAACGAGTCAATCAAACTGTGTTCCATTATAAAGAGATTCCATGTGTTTAATGACTTCTATCCAATGTTTATGCAGTGTTTATATTCCTTTTGCCCACAGGCTGTTTTAGCACCATGTCTGTCCCCTAAATAAAAATGTAGTAAATTCAGGAGACAAGATGATTTATCTTCTGAAGTGGTATATGAGACCTGGAAGAATGCTTTCTCTTTTATTACTACAAGTGACTGGTGACTTTGAGTTTGGTTTCTAATTTTACCGTGATACAAACATGGTATGTGTTCACTAGAGAAAATACTCTAAGTTCTGAATTAGTTCTCACCAACACTAGCAATATGAAAATGACACTGTCTTGTGATTGGATATAATCAATGAGTTAAAGTTCCCTGTCAGTCACATGAGTCAGAAGGCTAGTGCTTGATTGACACCCTACAGTATAGGGTGTTGCTAGGATATAAAGTACTATGGCTTAGTTGCACTAGATGTGTTTTTACTTATAGGAAGTTTATGGGAATAATTCCTCATTGTTATTTGAGGGCCATCCATGTCCTGTGCCTCAGGCGAGCCAAGCTTTCATTAAGCACTGATTGTTTTAGGTTATTGATGATTTTCTAGACATTGTTTTTAACTACTGTTGGTTTTCAACTTTTTATTTTTTTCCTGTTTTTTTTTATTGAATATTTTCTTTATTTACATTTCAAATGTTATTCCCTTTCCTGGTTTCCCTGCCTCCGGGAAACCCCCTATCCCATCCCTGCCAGAGCCTTGCAAATACAGAGGTGGATTCTTGCAACCAACCATTGGTCTGAGCACAGGGTCCCCAATGGAGGAGTTAGAGAAAGAACTGAAGGAGCTGAAGGGGTTTGCAACCCCACAGGAAGAGCAACGATATCAACCAACCAGAGCACCCAGGGACTAAGTCATCAACCAAGGAGTAAACATGGCTGCAAATATATAGCAGATGATTACCAATGGGAGGAGAGGTCCTTGGTCCTATGAAGGCTTGATAGGACCCAAGAGTAGGGGAGTTGAGGGTAGGGAAGTGGGAGTGGGGTGGGTGGAGGAACAGGCTCATAGAAGCAGGGGGAGAGAGGATGGGATAGAAATTGTTAAGGACAAAAAGCAACACCCAGCAGCAAATTTAAATGCAGCACTCTTCTGCCTCTTCTGGCCAAAAGGGGAACTGCACCCTTTCTGTGTGGTTTTTCCCTTCCTTGAGGCAGCTCACTTAATCCTCAACTGAGAAAATGTTTCCAAGAACAACATACTCACATGTCACCATGCACGGTACTTGTAGCTCCACCGTGAATGTACCCAGGTTTCCGAGCGTGGATCTGGGCTAGAAAAGCCTTCTCAGAGGTCGGAGATGGAACCAGATCCTCAAACTGAGTCCTCGCAAAGTCGGAATCCACAGTACTTTCTGTTTCACTCGCCACCTCTAGTGGGTAGAGGAAGGAACAGAGTGATTCCTTAGGAAGCTCATGACCCAGAAATGAAGGCCCATGGCCCACAGGAAGCTTGGGTTCAAGAAGAAAGTCCCCATGTTCCACATGCAGCAATATCATCACACGGGACACCAGCCGTTTTTGTCTTTTGTTTTTTCCCCCAAAGTGAGAGCTGATACAAAAATGAATTAACTATAAAATAGTTTAGTATACAGCATTTCCTTTTCTTTTATTTAGGGCTTGAGCGGAGACACTATGGTTAAGAGTGAGTTTCTTGCTACTGTAGAAGACCGAGTTCAGTTCCCAGTACCCACGTCAAGCCATTTACAACCGTCTACAACCTAGGGGATCAGAAGGCTTCTCTGGCTTTACATAGACAAAGCACGCACATAGGCGGACACACACACAGACACACACACACACACACACACACACACACACACACACACGAACTGAAAAATTCCTTTAAAATGTTAAAATTTCCTTTTATATTTTACTATGATCAGTTCTCCAAGAGGGAGCCCCATAGCCCATGAATCCTTCCACAGCAAACCCAAGACCATCGGGGAGGGTAGCAAACGCACCTGAATTCAGCTCCTTCACCAGAGAGGACATGGTATTGGTGATGGAGTCTGCAGCCACCAGCAGGTCATTCCTTAGGTTCCTTCTTGAGCCTTCAATGAAGAAGCGATAATTTAACGTCACAGCTTTTCTTTCTTACCTGGCTTTTATGTTGTCTACCAACTCCTTTGACAGCCTACAGCAAGAACAGGAGCTCTGGTTCATCCCCTCAGTGGTTAAAAAAATGGACACTGGCCCTGACACGAAAAGACCTGGAGAATAATGGCACTTCATAGCTTTCATTATTCCAATTAGGAGTTTGGGAAAAATGGAAGGAGTCAGCTTTTATAAGGCATGGTGACCTGGCACAAGCTTCGACACTCTCAGTGAATCAGAAGGTGTGGACATCCTACTGAGGACAACCCCACACAGAACTGGCTTGTCACAATAGTTGTACCTTTTAAGCAGCTGTTAATGATCCTGGGCATTACATGTGGCTGAGCGTGCAGGAGCCTGTCCTCTGGCAGCGCAGGCGCTGTCTCCTATCAGGACTTCCAGAGATCTCTGTTCCAGGACAGATGCCTTTGACACTGGGGCACCAGGTACCGGATGCTCCCAGAGAGTGGACAAAGGGTGAGGCACTTTGCTTCTGCTCTCGAGATATTGAGCAGACGTACCTTCACCTGACCTTAGACTGTTGGAAGGTAGTCCGTGGTAGAAAAAGATTATTCTTCCATATCAGACACACTAAGGGCTACATGGATATTTGTAGGATTGTGTGGGAGCAGGTAAGGTAGAGATGGAGCAGAACACTCAGTACCATCATATCTTTGAAAGAAAGGGCTCAAGATTCCAAAGATGCCACTTACAAAAGAAGTTACGTAGCATGAGTGTTTCGTGGGCTTTCCACAACACTGTTATCTTGCACAAAGTAGCCTTAAATCAATGAGACAATAAATATATTTAAACCAAAGAGACTACGTGAAACCATTGACCATAATGTAAAGCACAAGGAGATTTAACACACTGTAGGTTCTTTAAAGCCTGATTTCGAGGAAGGATATTTTCCCTTCTAAACAAGTTTAAAAAAGGAACTTAATTTGTGAATGACAAGAGTAGTTCTTGAGTGATACTCATGTTTAGAAGGACAAGGAGCCCCCGTTTTCTATGGCAGAAGAAAACAGCCTGTTAGCTTTGCTGGTAAAATGTGTTAGGATTTTATTCCCATACATGACGGATGGCTTTGTTTCCACACATTCCTACTATGCTCAGAAATGGCTGATGTCAAAAAAATCTGCTAGGCATATGACGATTCTTATTAAAATATATGAATTTCTGCAATCAGTAGTGTTGAAGAAGTTGTACATCTTTCTTTCCTTTATTGGCAATTTCTCCTTCATCTGTCTGCTGATTCCCTTCATCTGTTCTTGTTTGGGGGGAAATGCCTCCATATTTTTACACTGAGCTGAAGTTATGAAGTTTGATTGGCACACACACCAGAGATGGTTCCTTGGGATATGCTACTTGGTTTCTTTCTGTCTTTGTTTTTCCTTCCTTTAAAATTGCCAGTTAAATGTCTTTCTTCCTTACATCTTCACTAATATATTTCTAATTTGAAGAAAAGGCAAAATGCAGACCAAGGTGCAACACACAATGTAATTTGTGTGAAGGAAGAAGAGTCTATGAACTATAAGCACACATGAATACAGTTATTTATACACAGGAAAACGTGGAGAAGAGCCTTGCATTAGTGGTGGTCAGTTCTAGCATGCAAAGTATGCCTGACTGGAAAGGCATACAAGAGGGGGATTTCTTTCTTTTTTCTTTTTTGGTTTTTTTGAGACAGGGTTTCTCTGTGCAGCCCTGGCTGTCCTGGAACTCACTCTGTAGACCAGGCTGGCATCGAACTCACAACTCTGCCTGCCTCTGCCTCCCAAGTGCTGGGCTTAAAGGCATGTGCCACCACTGCCCGGTGGGGGATTTTTTAATATCTGTAAACTTACAAATGATGGAAAGATGAAGGTTAAAATCACTTGATTTGGCGTGCCTGAGACAGAACCTAGAGTTACCCCTAAAATGGACCTATGAAGGACTAGATTACAGTTAGCCTTCTAGAATGTTCATGACAGCTTATCTTGACATTTTCTTTTTAAATGATTAGCGAAGACTCATCTTCATTGTGGTGGGGGCCATTTCCTGGAAAGGGGATCCTAGACTGTATGAAATGGAGACCGTGAAGGAAGCCTAGCATGTGTGCATTCACTGCTGACTGTGGACTTGACGTGACTAGTTGCTTCAAGCTCCTGGTGCCTTGACCTCCTGTGACTTGACTGTGAGATAAAAATAAATGCTTTATCTCTCCTGTTGTTTTTGTCAAATTGTATTTATTTAGCAATGGGAAAAGAAAGAGAGCTAGCGGTCCTCTGTGGGTAGCCTTTGCTCTTTGTTAGTGATCATAACAAAGTCTTAGTCTTGTAGCTCCGAGTACAGAAGCCAAGGCACAATTCTTTAGAGCAACTCGATGAGAAATCTGCAAGTTGATAACTTGTTTTCCATCACCTCAAAGTTAAAGAGCTGGGATTATTTAATCTGAGCATTGACTTTGAAGATGATATGAAATAAGGATCTCAGAATAGATAGAAGTTATGTTTTCATGAATCATTTCATGAAACATTTTAAAGGCGTTCTTATACTCCGAGACTTCCAAGATTTAATAAAAAATAGGGCAGGGCAACAGAAGCCAAAAGAAGACAGAATTGGAGAAGCAAGGAAGAGCACTATAGGGACTTTTTAAAATGCATAAGCCAGGGTGTGACCCAGGTATAGGACACCCTTACAGAGATGTCCCACCCATTCTCTGTAGGACACGAACAACTCAGGACAGCTGTGAATGCAGCCCAACAAATACCAACTTCAAACTGAAATGATGAGGTTTCTTTGTAACTTGATCGTATGATTTTTGAGTGTAAATTTTGTAGATGATGAATATGGCCCCAAGAAGCCAAAAAATCTGGACACTCCTATGAATGCTTGCCAGTGACTCTGCTGACCCTCAATTGCCTACTGCGCAGTGGATCTTGGTGAACTATTTGGCAGGCACAAGCAGAACACAGTAAAGGAGAGAGCACTTACTTTGTGCAAACGCCTCTTGCACATCTCCCCCTACCCCAGTGAGGGAGTCCTGTGGGGTGTGCGTTGGTGTGGAACAGGCAGATGCCGACCGGATGGGCATGGGGATGGGCCTGCTGATGGTATGGCTGGGGGAAGAGCGTGGGGAGCCTGCCCCCTGGGTCTGCAGAAACAAGACACATCATTAATTTGCTTTCACAAGAAAAGCCCAAAGGCTTCCTCTAAAGTCTCAGGTCCCATGTTAAAAACTGTGATAAGAACATTCCAAAACAGGAGCAAATCTTTGGAAACCAAGGAGACGACTCTAAACCTAACTGCAGGTGTCCACTAATTTAGGGAGTTATCCATGTAGTTGCAGGTGTAGGTTAATTTTGGAAGCTATTATACATAATCTGAAGTCCGTGTTCATACAGAAGTCTACGAATATTAGTGCAGCATTGTGCTATAATGTGAGATCTTCCTTCTTGCCAAAGATGTTGTGAAACAGATAGTTTCAAGCTACATTTCTCCTTGAAGCAAGTCTTACATGGAATAATTTGTCCCTTAGTCTTCAACCTACTCTGGCCTCTTCTTAGACACAATTTAGATCATGTCTTACAGTATTCCATATTGCCTCAATCAACTGCACTGAGATGTTTGTTGCTAATCTCTGTTCTACGATAAAGTTACGTTTTGATATTAGTCTGCAAATCAGTCATCTGAATGGGGAGGAAAGAAAAGAAATCTTGGTGTCTCTCACTCTTTTCTTCATTAATAATTTAAACTGAGGCATGAAGACTGTATTTATTAATGAGATCCCATGTAACAATTTTACACATGTACATATCGCACAGTGTTCAATTCCAGATGACCATATCTACCTCAAGTGTCTATTATTTATTTGTGATGAAAACATTCAAAATGCGTTCTTCTAGCTTTATAAAAACAATTTCACTGATATGTTTATATTATTTGCCTCCCTTCCTCCAACCCTTCTCCCTCACCCCTGCCCTTGCTGTCACTCAGATTCAGTCTCCTTTGGAATGGCCAGCACACTGTGGTTATTTGTAGCTATCCTATCATGCAGTAGCGTGCCAGAGCATCTTACTCTCACCTAACTGCATCTTGGTATCCACCCATCAATATTACCCATCATTCCTTTGTTCTACCCTCCCAGTGTCTGTAACTACTCTTCTACTTTCCATTTCTTAGCATCAACCTTTCTTATTTCACACACAGGTGTGCTTGTCTTCCTGTACCAGACCTTATTGTCTACCATGTGATCTTCAGTTCTACCCCTGTTGTTGTAATGTCAGGATGCCATTCCTTCAGTGAGCTGAGTCATATTCCAGCACAACATGCACACACACATGCACACAATACACATACACCACACACATACCAAATACACACATAAAGACATATATATACCATATACACAGTACACATATACATACATACCACATACATATATACACACAAATATACACACATGCTGCAACACATACACACATACAACAGACATACACACAATACACATACACATATATACACACACCACATACACACACAGCACACATACACACACATCACACATACACACACAAATACACACACATCACACATACACACACAAATACACACATATATCACATACACAGCACACATACATACATAACACACACACACACACACACACACACACACACACACTACATTTTCTTCATCCATTCATGGCCGATGGTCACTTCTGGTCCTTTGACTACTGTTAACAGAACTGTGATAAGCCAGAGAGTGCAGACACCTCCTCACTATACTGAATTCATTTCCTTTGGATAATTCCCTCACTAGTGGGACTGTTGAATCAGGCCAAGTCTAACTCACTCTTTTCTACAATGGTGGTACTAACTTATATTTCTACCAGCACTCTGTGTGCTTACCCAAACTTGTTAGCCTTTTTTTTTTTTAAATAATTATTATCCTTACTGGAAAGATGTTATAGCTGACTGAGGTTTTGATTTGCAAGAATCGTGGTCTTCGATATTTGGTTATTATTTTCTGAAACACCTTTTTCTCTAGCCTCTCAAGAAAGCTGTAGTTTAGCAGAAGACTGAGATAAGCAGGATTTATAAAGGAGTGAAAAAAAAAAAAGAAAGAGTAGACACCACCAGAACACTTTTATTTCTGCATCGTGATCTTTGGTATGAGACCTTGATCTTTCTTTCCTTCCTCTTTCTCTTCTTTCCTTCTTTCCTTCCTTCCTTCTTTCCTTCCTTCCTTCCTTCCTTCCTTCCTTCCTTCCTTCCTTCCTTCCTTCCTTCCTTCCTTCTTTCCTTCCTTCCTTCCTTCCTTCCTCTCTCTCCTTCCTTCCTTCCTTCCTTCCAATGAAGCCCTTGAAAACAGACTCCTGGTTTCAATAATTAGTAGAAAAGGAAGGAAACCCAGCATGCACGTAACGCCTTCAGGGAGCCTCTGTGGTACACATGTAGCAGGCCATGCACCCTCAGCAGCTCCCTCCCAAATCTGTTGACGCTGACCAGCCATAGTAAGAAGTTTTCTTACCAGAGAAAACTGTGAGAATAACTGTGTCTGTTCACACTCTGAGATTTGCAGCATGAGATTGCTGCTTTGGAATGTTCTATTTGGATCTCTGTGTTTGGCTACTGGCAGTTAAACACCCCCCACCTCCCAACACATATACAAACGCACACACAACACACACAGACACACACACACACACAGTTCCTGTAAAGTGCCATGCTGTTAGCTCTCCAGGGTTCAGCATCATATGTAACTGCCAAACCTATAAAGTGAAGAAAATCCGGAACAAGAAACAAAGCAAACCAAAGCGTAGCACAGACCTTATGTGCTGCCCCATGGGCTGTGGGTTCCAGTCTTACACTCGTAACAGTACCTGTTTGCAATGGTCTGTCCAGGCTCAGAGAGGAGGACTTAGGTGTTGACGCTTTTGTCTGCTTTCCTCAGCCTGCTCAAAGAAGGGCCCGAGTTTTCCAGAAAACAGCAGCTCAGCCCCACTTCCTTGAAACCTTCTGTGTCTGAGCTAACCCTGCACCTCAAGTTCTCATGTCAATGGTGTAAGAATCTCACCATGCAGCTGAGCTTTCTCCTGCCCCAAAGGTTCTATGAACATCCTGAGGATCTCTTCCCTGTGACCCATGAAGTGGGTATCACCAATCTAGGTGTGCAGTTGTGGATCCCAGGGATCTGAAAATGAAAACGGTCGCCCTGGGGAGATGGAGAACAGTGGCTGGGCTTGCAGCTGAGCCCAAGGACTCTGAGTCCCCTGGGCTACAGAACTCTTGATGAACCGTGGTGGGTGGAGGGTTCACCAGAGAAATAGATGTGGGTCAGGTGCCTTGGGGGCACCTAGTGCTGGACACCTCTCTGTGCATTCAGTCCTAGTCAGGGCTTATGGGGGGGCACTCCCGGACTTTTCTTGTTTTATTACCAAAAGCCTTCAGTGATAGGAGTGGGTGTCTACTGGGCTTGGGAAGGGAAGTGGGACAGACGGTGAGAGAAATAGGCTCCTTTTGTCTGTCTAACATGGGTCATAAATTCGGCCCTGAGAAGCAAGATCTTCTTTGTTAGAGAGTTCATACTAATAAAATGACTTTTATTTTTAATTCACTTTAGAGGGTATAGAACATTTCAGCAGATATTGTTTATTTTCCTAATATAGGAGAACAATAATGCTATATTTGAATACGAGTTTGAAACTAGTTTATGGAAAAAGAACTTTAATCCCAAAGACTTTAACACTCTAATATTCATATTAGGCATCGTTATTCCCATTGAGTAGGTGAGCACCCTGAGGCTCAGAGGGGAGAGATAGCATACAGAAGGTCATCAGGCTAACTAGGGCATTGGGACCTTTGCAGGGTCTCCTGGGGAGAATTACCAACATCATGTGCTTCCAATGATACTTCATTACACTTAGAAAACTTAGGAACTGAAGGTTGAGATGCCTCCACTGTGGGCATAGCATGGCACTGCAGGCCTCACGGCAGACCAGCTAACATATTTTCCTTGGCTTGTGGAGAGGCGTGAGTGCCGCGTGTGGCAGAAGGGACATCAGGCTAGTGGTCAGGTCTACAAGCTCTTATCTACAAGTCTGAACATGGCTTCATGGACACCCATTTCACTGTAAACTTGACCCCAATAAGATGAGAGGCTACTGATATAGTTATGCCATCTAACTTTAAAAGTCAAAAATTATTTAAAATAATTTTCAAAGTCTGCATCCTCGTTGTACCCAGTGCTTTAAGTAAGGGTTGTGATCACACTCTGGTATTTGACAGGCTTTGCTGGGGATGATCACCTTGTTCTGCTCACATGTGCTGGGCCAGGTTCTTTAGCACACAGTCCTCATGGGATTCTTACCTCTGGTGACATTTGTAGGGAGGTGTGTACGTGTTGGCGTCATCTCCCTGCCCCCAACCCCACCAGAGCCTGCCCCTGTCGTGCATGCCCGCCCTGAAAGCCTGCCCCATATAGCACATCCCCTCCCCCCAGAGCCTACCCTGTGTAGTGCACTAGGCTCTTTTTAAGAGTTTGTAGTCTGAAACATTATCAACCCCTTATGTTCCTGCTTACTACCGTCTTCAACGGCAACCTTTCCCTTTCTTTTCTGTTTCCTGTCTCCAAAACTCCTAACTGTGGTTCTTTGTTAGAGAAAAATAACTGGTGGTGGTTACTTGTTAAAAGAAAAATCTCTGACTGAATCTAAACGACAACGACGTGTGACTGGCTAATAGCCACCATGCCCAAGTTGTAGCCAAATGAATATCTAATAGCTACAGTTTCAAGGAGTCTGATTATGTGAAGTTTGGTAGGAAATCCTGGGGTTAACAAAATGATTTAGCTCCATCATTTCTGCAACCTGCATCCCAAGTCAGGTTCTTTTTTTTTTTTTTTTTTTTTTTTTTTTTTTTTAATGCAGCGTTCTCACAGTGAGATACATGGTTGCCTGGTAACCATGGCGCCATCTTTTCTCCTGCTAGGACACTGCCCAGTTTGATACTTAGCACCTACTATAGGAAATGGCTTCTCTGGTGTTCCTTCCATCCCACTCTTCAAGGGCCGACAGGAAAGGCGGCTGCCCCTGGGCAATGGGACGACAGATCACCAGGTTTCATTTTCCCAGGTTCTCTGTGATCTGGCTATCCAGCATGGCTGTCTGCTGTGAACTTTAGAACAACTTTCAGCAATTTCCCCAAGAAAACCCTTCCCTGGAAGTCACTCAGTGATTAACGGTGGAAGGCCTGGAGGGACCACGGTTCATGTAGATCAATATATGGATCCGACATTCCCAAGGAGGGTTGATTTATGGATGAGGAAAACATATATCACAGCTGGCAACTTAAAATAGCTCTCTTCCTGGAGAACAAATGAACAATTAATTTCCACACGTGTCCTCTGACTCCACCCCGCCTGCCATCACATCAGTTTTTTAAAAAGCCTGGTAAGACCCATACATTTTCCAACTTTTTACAGGAAGTATTTTGGTTTCTACTCAGTTCTAGAGAGAAAGGGTAAGGGCAAGTGTGTAAGTGCTGAGTGAACCCACCCCGGAGGGGTGCGGAGTATTTATTTCCCATCTTCCTACTATACACATAAAGTCTACCTCCAAGGTCTGGCTGAAGCCTCTATCTGGCTCTGCATCTTGCAGTCTGCCCCTGACACAGTTGTGCCTCACAAAGCCACTAACTGTTATCATCATCATCATCATCATCATCATCTTCATCATCATCACACTTTGATTACTGGGCTTCTTAAAGGAGTGCTGTGTACAAAATGCAATAGAGTGCAGAGGACGCAGTTGACTCTGACGGGTCAGGGAGGAGGCACTGATTGAGTAGTTTTCCCAGTAACGATGCCTGGGCAGGACATGTGATAGTATGGAGAGGAGAGAGGAGTGTCTGAGTTTTGGAAACGGTTGATCAAGACTTGAGACTTGTGAGGACATCAGCGACATGGCAGAGAGGCCATTGGTGCTGAAGCCAGTATTGGGTTCCATGAGGAAAAAAAATGAGAAAGCTAAAAGGAGCGAGAGGCTTGGGAGCCTTCAGTGTAGATGGCGTCTGGAATTAAAGGCTCCCTGTGTACTGGCTTTGAACAGAGAATCATTGTTTCCTCTCCTAGAACCAATCACACAACTTTAGAAATGAGATTTTACATGTGTGTGCGTGTGTGTGTGTGTATGTAGGGACATATTTGATGTCAACTGAAGCAAGATAGTCTTACTGGATGTTTTTGTAACTTCTAAATCATAAGATTTTTTTTGACTGTTAAAAGCAAGTATAAGAGCTATAAACAAAGTGAAAGTCATATTCATAATTCTTTCCCAGACTGAGACCCTACTAGTTAACTGAGAGGAGGAAAAAAGTGTTCCAAAATTCATATATGACACCTACTTATAGGTCTACAGATATTTGGTATCCAGATAGAATTTTCACAGTGTTTTCGCATCCACCATCATCTAATGCCCACAGTAACCTTGTGAGGCGCATCCTACCAGAGCGTTCAAAATGAACGATCAGCAATTAGTTTACTCTCTCAAGGTCTTAAAGGTATGAGCCAGAACAGGGGTCTCTGGGATTCAGGCCCAGCCGGTGTAATCTTGCAAAGAAAATTGCTAAGGCTTTATTTCGCTAACTTGAAGTTAAGCTACTTGGACCTATCCGTAACAGCGGGAACTGGGAGTATACCAGAAATGCTAGAACATATTGTTACTGCAAGGTCAACCCGGCTGCGTTTGCGCTCAAGGTGTTTTTATGCGTGCTCATTGTAAGGCTTCTTCAATAAATCTTAAGGGTACACAAGGAACAGAGAGGGTAGGATAACTTTGATTCACATTTTATAAAAAACACAATTTATTGCTTGTGATACCATAATCATATAATATTACAGGCACTATATATTTTTTTTTTTGTTAAATTCATGTTCTCTCCTCAAGGGGGATAATTTCATGCATTACCTATAACAAGAAACAGTATATGTAGGGATTGTAGATACCAGCATAATAAAACACTACATTGAACCACACAGATTTATGATAAAGCAAGTAGAGGTTATTAAATCAAGCATGATTTGTGGTATGGGGTATTTTGAGTTTGGTTTTTACAAAGAGAATTTTCCCGAAGGGGAAAGGCTCATAAAACAGAATTTAGAAGTAAATTCCAGTATAAGACCTCTAAATTCTCTCCTTAGATCATGTTCAACCATGAGAAAGAGATTTGGAAGGAATTTTCTCATTTTCTCATAGAACTATCTCCGTGGGGCTGGATTTGATGGGGTTCTGGCTTTAGTTTTGACTAAAGATTAGCATAAGACATGGCCACTTGCAACCCATGACTGCGTTTTCCTATTATATTGTTTGGTACTTTTCTATAAAGCTCTGAATGAAGGCTTGCTTTAGGACCTAACGCGGGAAATACTCTGAGCTTCAATGGAGTGTTGTTTCTATGCCGATAAGACCCTGGATTGAATTTCCCTCGTTTGTTTTGTTGTTAAGTGTTCAGAATACCTTTGTCCCCTTACGGGATTCAGTCCCGCTTTTCTCTTCCTCAGTTCCACGTTCTTCTACTTCAGTTTTATGGAGCTGCTGTTTATAAGTTGTGGTGTAAGTGCCCTCGACCTCAGGTCGGTTTAAAGAGAAGCTTGAGTAGAAACCAAGGAGATAAGAGTGAATGAGTGTGTAGCCTACATCTGGGTCTCCGGCAGATGGCCTCTCTCCATGCTACAATCCCTACTGTTGTCAACATGCAGAGGCTGGGAGGGGCTGCACAGGAAAGGGATAGGAAGGGAGGTGACCACGGTCAACCTAGAGGGCACTCCCACAGCCTGGCTCGAGAATCCGCAGAAGCCTTCCAGAATATACTACTTGGGAAATGGAGGGAAGGGGTCCCCAGGGAAATGAATTTTAAGGCTAGATAATCGTCCTCTCTGCCCAGAGGGAGAAGGAACCTTAGATTAGAGCAGCATTTTCTGTCTCTTTTTGCATGCAAAATAAGAGACGGGGCAAAGCCTGTTTGCAAAGAGATATCAAGGGATAGGCGGACACTCTGCCATGATCTAAGTCCAGCAGCCACACCCCAGGGATGCAGGGATGGACTAAGGTAGAGGCTACAAATACAGTGCATTTTTAAGACAAGAGTGAAATTTGGCGTCAGTTCAGTAAAGGAATTTTTTCATAATATACAAAATAATGCCGCACATCGTCTTTATTGTCTGAGTTACAGATTGGTTTAACATGTTTCTTCTCTTATTTTTTTTTTTTTACAGACCTTGGGAATGAAGAGTTAAAAAGTTTCCAGTGTTTTGCAAACATTCTCTGGTTACACACAAACACACAGAATGGAAAATAGAAAAGAGCATACAGAATTAACAGAACTGTTGAAATCGGACAGGTTCAAGTTTCTAATTCACCATGGATATAATGTGAAATCTTTATAAATAACGGAACAGGGAAGTATCATCACACACTTTGGTGCATGCACAGGGTGTGGAAGCTGCTTTTCCTTTGCTCTGGTTTGGTTTGACTTCTCTTGGTGTCTGCTTTGCCTGCTTGTTTCTGAACCTGACTACAAGGTCAAACACAGGGCTTCAGGGTATGATACAGCCCAGTGGTCATGATGCCCCTATCTCCGGAAAAATAGGCGTGAATAGGACCTATACAATCACAGAGCAGAAAGGTCCTCAGGAAGAATGGAAGGGAAGAAAGTTACCTATTCGTCATAGCATCTTGTTAACCAACAGCTTTGGAGGAAACTAAAGAGGTGTGAGGTGGACCGTCAGCTACCGAGCACAGTCTTACAGGACTGAACACATCTATGAGCACAGGGTGGGTGGCACAGCTTATGGTATGTGATGGCAAAAGATTTATTACCTGATGCTTACAAGAAGAGTTTATGCTTTTTCCGAGACATGGAAGCTGAACTGAATGTTCACAGTGTGGAGGTTTGCTTTTGTGGGGCTGCAGCTTGGGTGACAACATTGACTTTTGTGGAGCTGACTGACCTTCTACCAAGAGAAGGGTTTCAGCAAAAACCTCAAAAAAGCGTAACATGGATTCGAAACCTAATATCCTCGAGGATCTGAACAAAACCTTCCCAAGGAATCACAAGTTGTTCTCCCTTCTAAACACAAAACAGGTCTTCATTTGTTGCTGACAGTAGAGGTGACAGTTGTAACAGAATGCTGAATTTTATAATCTCAATTCAAGCACTACATTGAAATGGAAGCAAATTAGTATGTTTTTTTTTCTTTCCAAACTGAAGCAGGAACATACATTAGAGGCCAAAGCAATGAGAAGGTCAGCAGGACAGCAGCCCTCCACTGTTAGTTAAGACCTGCAGTAGGGGACATAACTTACTCCCTGCTTCAGTTCTTCTTCCTACAGAAAGATCGAATCAATAACAATTAGATTACCCAGGGTTCCAACCAGAACACTACACAGTGAAGGAAGAGACGGGAGGCATTAACGTGCCTTCGAACACCTCTCTTGGCCTCTGCCAAACCTTCACTTCAGTTCCAAGCCTATTTAGGTATTTGAGACAACAGACCCATTCCTTTCCTCCGTGTCTGATCTATCTATCCTGTATTAGTATGTCTTGGTACGAAGTCTGTATTCACATGGGCAGGCTTGATCCCACCGTGGCTGCTGGCCAGTAGACTCCTAACTCATCACTTCTGTGGAAGAACCAAAGGGACAGCAGCAGAGAGATTTTTTTTTTTCAAAATTTCCTGCCATTCGGGGAAGGGCAAGATGGGCTCAGATCTTTTTATCTGACCTATTTTCAAAGGGAAGCAGAAAAGAAATTTTCTGTTGCATCAAATGAGGCAATAGGCTAGAAGCAGCAGCAGGTCACTAATGATCTAGTCTTACACAGTACCAGTCAACCCAACCCCCCAGGTCTACATTCCACGTGCCTAACACACAGGAAAGTAAACGTCATCAAGTAACAATAAAACATTTCCCAAATGGATTATTAAACACAGGACTGATGGCTAAAAATGTTGGCTGACTTAGAAAGGAAAGCAAAGGAAACGAAAGAAAGAAATGTTGCAAGTACAGTTCTGGAGCAGAAAGCTTCACAACATTGTTTCTAGAAAGAGCTTAAAGTAAGAAAAAAAGAAAAAGAAAGGCAGGAAGGGAGTAGGAAGGGAAAGAGAAGGAGAAAGCAGAGAAAACAGAAAGGGCAGCAGAGAAATCACAAAGGATTGGTGTGGGGGAAGGGAGGGAAATGCAGGGAGGGAAAACTGGTCTGAAATTCCTGTCTCACAGTGAATGCATAGGGACATTTCCTCTGGGGGTATCCTAGCAAAAGTTCCGGCTGCTGCCTTTGGCACATGAGTTCCTGTTTATATTAGTTCCCCCTTGCTTCTTTCAGGCCAGAAGAACACGGAGCACTACACTGCTACAGGAAGGAGTGGCTGTGTGTCCATCTGCTGCTAACTTGGAAAGTAATTCAGTATATACTCATTAAAGGAGATGGCTACTTCTGATGCCCTCAACAGGACTTCTATCCAGCACTTAATACTTTTCCCTTAGAAGAAAGAGGAAATATCCCATTTACAATCTGCACTTGAGACCCATAGAGTCATGTGGCTTGTTGGAGCCATATGAACGCAATAAAAATTTACCATTATTTGCCAAGACACGTTAGTCACTATTTCTTAATATTCTGAATTAGACATCAGTCTCGGTTTAAACTCATCAGAACTGTTAAAATTGATCAAAAGCATTTATAGACAAATCCAGTTTTATAATTTTCAAGGACATAAAGAGGTTGAAAATAAGCAAAGAATTCTGCCCCATGGTCCTTAGCAGCCCAGTTCAAGAAGGTGGCTGAGAATGAGTGCTATTACTCATTTACTGTTAGTTTTTCACAGGCCTAAGAAATAGTTCCATATTTGAGTTTGCGCCATTTTGGGAGAAAAAGTCACATACAGCAATTGGAAAAGCCATTGCCAACTATGTGCCGACAGTTTAAAAACACCACAATAGTGAGTCAGAAACATGGCTCTGAGATGCCGTACCTTCAGTAGCTTCATGAGACCTTCCAATTGGACCATCAGCTCTCTCCGGCTCTCCTGGAGAGCAGACATCCTCTGTTCTAGCTCATCCTTGCGCTGCCTAAGAAAAGAGCCAACACCATCAGAAAATCATTCATGTCAAGCTAATTCCATCTCCTGATTTTGTGGGCTGTAGTGGGCTGTTTCTAAGAGGGCATGTCTAGACTTCAATAGTACTACCATGTAGATAACTGTCTTCTAGTGGGTAAATGATTGTAATATGAGGGGTGCTGTTATTTGAGAGAGGTCACAGTACATTTAAGCAGGAGAGAAATCCATTTGGCATTTCCACGCTTTGTTTATGGTCTGGCTGGCTTTGGTTTGTACACTTGGCTTTAGAAAATCAAACAAAACCACAAAATTATTGAAAAGGGCCAGCCCTACAAATATTCAAAATCCAAAGCAATTACTATAAATTCACACGTGGTTTTCCGTGGCCTTTTGGAAATCTGACATAGGGAAGCAACTTAACATCTGTTCTAGCACGTGTGTAACTGGTACCCTTCTGAGGAGACAGCCATGCCATGCTGGTGATAAGCAATCTGAAGTATTTGGTCTGGGCTTGGTTTCACAGAGCGCAATCAGGAGAGCTAAGTTCCCACACGTGTCTTTTTTACTGAAAACGAATAAAGCTTGTGTTTGCTTTATAGAATTTCTATTACACCGTCAGCAGAATGGAAAGCAATCTGCACTCTGTCACTTCTGTTGACATTGAGAGGCACTAGAGGGGAAAGAAACGAAAGAGCAGGAAAAGGCATGTTGGATAGGCTGAGGGGTACAGGCCTGGAACATGAGCTTCCTGGCGGTTGGGACAGGAGATGACAAACTCAAGCTGCCTGGGCTATGCTGTGGGTCCAAGGGTAGCCTGGGCTATGCTGTGGGTCCAAGGGTAGCCTGGACAAGTAAGAGCCTGTCTCAAGGTGAGAATTAAAGAGGGCTTGGGACTCAGTGGTAAGGCCCTTGCCTAGCACACTCAAGGCTTTGTGCTCAGTTCCCAGGATGGCAAAAATAAAATCAGACACGAGAGTTGGGTCAGTAATTAAAAGCACTTGTACCTGGGTTCAACTCACAGCACCCACAGGGTGACTTAAAACCATGTGAAACTCCAGTTCTAGGGGATCCAATATTCCCTTTGACTTCTGTAGATACCATAAGCCTGTAGAACACATACATGCATGCAGGCAAACACCCATATGTGCAAAATAATGTAAAACTAAATAAAACTGACAAATATAAAAACATAAACATCAAGCAACAAAATAATGCTTCGGATTTATGTCAAATCAGTACCAGGTTCATTATTTCATGATATATTTGGCATTACCATACTTTGTTTATGGTCTGGTCAGCTTTGGTCTGTGCTCTTGGCTTCAAAGATAAAATAAAAACCCAAAAGTACTGGAAGGAACCAGCACTACAATTCTTCAAAATCCAACGCCAATATTATAAATTTGCTGCAGTTTTCCATGGATTTTGGAAATCTGACATAGGGAAGCAACTTAACATCTGTTCTAGCATGTGTGCAATTGGTACCCTTCTGATGTAATGATATGTATGTGTATATGTACATATATATATATAAACAAATACACGTGTATGTATATATACATACATATATATTTCCCTTGATTCCAGTGGGTTCTTTATCTTGGATTGAAATATCAGAGTTTATATTTTAAAAATGATTGGATTCCTTAGTATCATGCATTAATGTATAAACGCATATGACTCAATGGCACAGACAATATACTAAGTTAACTTATAGTAGGGTCTGTGACATAAAACTAACAGTAAGTGATATCACAGTGAGTTAGGATGTGACTTATTCAGTTGAAAGATATTTATTTATAGAGGGACCTGTTAGGAGCATAAATGAAACATTTTTATATATGCTTTTATATAGACTCTATTCTTTACTTGAAAGTGTAAAACTTATAAATATCACAGCCTTTGCTGCACACATATAATAATACACACACACCCATATTCTTTTCCTATTTACATTTGTACTTTAAGTATATAGGTGTCTTGCACATGTGTGTCCTCCATGTCCTCAGAAGGCAGTAGAGGCCACCAGATCTGCTGGAACTGAGTTCAGATCTGGAGTTACAGATGGTCACCAGCCATGATGTGGGAACTGCATGAGCAGCCAGTGGATGAGTGCTCCTAACTGCTGAGCCATTTCTCCAGTCTCCTCCCTCTCTCCTTCCCTCCCTCCCTCCCTCCCTCCCTCCCTCCCTCCCTCCCTCCCTTCCTCCCTCTCCATCTCCCTCCCCCCTCTCTCTGTATTAGCATTTGTGATTGACACCTTAAATAGTTCTTCCTTCCTGAATTCAGAGGAAGAGAAACACTGCACGTTATATGTTTACAGCAGCTCATTTTGCTTGCTGCCTCTGTGGGCAGAAACCTTCTAATTTTGTGTGTTTCATCTCATTCCAAAGTATCCTTCGGTGGGTGACAAACACCATGACTATTTTTCTTTAGACTTATCAGCACACAGTAGCCTCTGGTCATTTTCAGTAGGACTTGGGACAAGAGTTGCTAATATTTCTGATTTCCTCTTAGGTTTCACCTCAAGATGTCTCTGTAATTTTTGGCCATGGGAGCTCATTGAGAAGGTCAGTGAAGAATTCTACTCTTGTAGGGAAGACATACTTAGAGAGGTATTTGAAACCTTAGAAAAAGTGAAGCATTAGCCAACGTAAGTCAAATTTATTGTACATTCATATTATAATAGTAATCTTAAAAGCATGGCATTAAACTCTATGAATGTAATTTAATGATGCCTTTGTTCAGCCTTCTCTCCTACTCTTTGGAGCAACAGTTACCAACCGAAAGCACAGTTACCAATCTGTGCTGTGGCCTCCATCACCAAGGCAGTCAAACAGCATAAAGACTAAATAACAATTCTGATTTCCTTCTGCTAAGTGTTTGCATCTCTAAATGAGTGCCTTTTATTCTGAAGTTCTGTGAGATTATTTTTAATTTAGTGCCTATGTGTTAGAATCTGTGTACTTTTATGATAGTATTGACCAATAGTATAATTATATGAATTACATATGGGATAACAACATATCCACAGTAACTTCCTGAATTTGAGATTGGACCACAGTTACAAAAGAAATAGCTGTCTTAGAAGCATATGTATGCATACTTAACGGTCTAGTGTCACGATGTCGCCCACATCTGCTTAACTTTGGTGAATCTCAGTTTCCACATTTATAAAAGGAGTATAAGAGAGCCTTTCTCCCAGGCTTGCTATTGTGTTCAGTGGCACAGCGCACACAGAGCTTAGCGCCCAGTAAATGTCAGGTGACGAGCACAGAGGAAGTGCCTGCTTCTAACCACATCTGCTCTGCAAATGTGGCTTTCAGGCTCCTTGTGGCTTAAGTAGAAAGCGAAACATATTTATTTAGAAGGCCATAGTGATTTTTAGATAAAAATAAAATTGAGTACTTGTTAAAGCAAGTCCAATAATTCCTTTTTTTTTTCTCAAGAAAAGATTTTGGAAGGGTGGAGTAGGAAAAGCACAGGGAGGACTCCCATGGGTGCTGCTCATTGCTGCCACATCCACAGTGACTTTGTAAGTGCTCACTGTCTCAGAGCCCTCTTGGAAGTCTCAAATAACCAAAGACTAAAATAGAATTCCCGGGTTTTATTTATTTAAATCTGGGTTCAGTGTATCTATGGAATCTCTGGAAAATGCTTAGCACAGAGCAAGAAGAGGTATCTGACATACGTGGCATTTGGCACAAATATTTAGAGAAGTATCTTTCCAGAGAGGACAATTTTTCCTGCAAGGAAAAAATTTTATAAATACAGAGGGAGACAATATGCCATTGGGCACCAGGGAGTGCCAATAGTAAAGAAGTTATTGGTGATTCTCATTCGTTAGGAAAAAAGGCTTCTGCTCAGCAGAAGTCATGGGGTGTTCAAATTTGAGGCACAGGAGGGTGGTGAGAACTGCCCTTGTCCCATTATGACTCCATCAGGAATGAAGAAATATTTAGAACAACATTCTCAGGGACCCCAGACTCATCCCACCATCCCCCTAGTCTATCCTCCCATTGGAACAGAACACTTTGAGAAGTAAAAGCTGTACAGGAAAACCATCAAAAATGCTTATGAGACTTCTTCTCCCAACTCTGTCCTCTAAGACCGCAACCAGCAGAAGAGATGTAAATGGTGTTTCAGATGGACACAAGGTGCTACTCTGATCCTGGCAGACCAAATGACCATTCCTTTTCCATGTTGGCGCATTCAGTTTTATGTCTTTGAACATTAGCTTTAACTTTAAATGGTGGAGGTCCTTCATGACACAATCTGGCAAAAGACCGTTGTGCAGTCATTCGCTTTTAAAGCATTGAATGAAGATTGTAAAAGTTGCCATCACCGGTCTCTTCTATTCACTCTCTCCTTTCTAGGAAACATTGTCATTGAGTGTGCAAGGACTTGTGTCTCACTAGAGGTGGAATAGAAACCATAGAGGTATCTGGAGGAAATTCTTTGGAAGAATTCCTGTTTCCGTTAATTAAGTCATCATTCTACTAATAACTAAATTAAATGATTATTGACTAATAACCAAATGTATAAGGCAGTTGCTCTACATTAAGCAGCATCTGAAAGTTCTTTCATCTTCTTTACCAACAAGCCTTTGATGGGTCTGCTCTAGTTAAGTACGGGAGAGGCAGGGCCTGTGGCCTGGGCCGTGTGGGTTGCAAGGCTCCTCTGGCCTTCGTGTGTCTGAGGTGCTGAGCTTGGATGGAACCCCGAGTAACATGCATGAAGGCACACAACACGGACTTCATCACAAGAGCAAGGGGAACCTACTGAGTTTAGTCTCTGGAGGAAGACAAGAGACTTTATTCTGATGGGTTTCTGTGAAGAGGCACCTATTCTCATAGAAACTGTAGCTCACGGAGCTGTAGATCACAGGGAGCAGACTAAGCACCCAAACCAAAGGATGAGAAGATGTATGTCTCCACAGTTAAAGCTGCTTGTGAAACATCACTCTGCTCCTTCCTCCCTGAGGGGATTTACTTCTTTGTTATTTGCTCCATAATACACCTGAATCCTTGTCACTTCCAAGACACGGTGCTGAGACAGTTTTTCAGGAGGAACCTACAATAATACCTACATTGTGCAGCACGGAAGTAGTGGGGACAACTGCAGCCTTCATCCAAGGCAGACTCCTTTATATTTCTTCCTGAGAAGGCAGTGACACCCAAGAGTAGGCATGACCTTCCCCGGTCCCTTCCAACTCAGTTATCCTAAGGTGACAGATTACACAAGACTAGGTTTCCCATTAATGAAAGAACACAGAGATGTGACCTCTATTTTAAAGGAGGTACAGGGGAATCAGACCCCACTCCTCACAAGTGCTGTGTAAGGATTCTACCAATGAGCTAGCTATGACACTTAAAAAATTTTAGACAACGTCCATTATGTTACTTAGGCTAGTCTTGAACTCATGATCTTCTTGTCTCAGCATCTTTAGTGCCTGGAATTCTAAGCCTGTACCATGGAGAATGACTGTTGAAGAAGTGATTTAGAGAAAAATCAGGTTCTGTTTTGTGAGCTATATATAAATCTTCCAATTTAGCAACCCCTGATGTTTATGGAGCTGCATATGTGTTTGGTTTTGACGAACACTCATTTTGATAATGTAAACAAGTAAAAAGAGCCAAGTGAAACTTTTTTTTCCTACTGAAGACATATTGCTTTTGATTTAAGGAACACTTTGTCTTTTTCTCAGTGTCTGGTAAAAATTATAGTCCCTCAAAATTGCCCAAATGTCAGTGATGAAGTGCGTTTTATTGAAAAACAAAGATGAGCAGTTAGGGTGGTGGGTCAGGAACGCGTGCTGGCCAGCTGCTGCCAGACTGTGTTAAAGAGCTCAAACACTGAGGCTGGGGGATGGCTCAGCACGTCCAACACACAAGTACGAGAGCCAGATTTCATATCCCTAACTCTTACCCAAATGTTGGATAAGCACAGTGCTCCACTTACGATCGCCATAGTCTTCAGGCAGAGGCAGGGGAACCTTTGAGCTAGCTGGTTAGGTATGCTAGCCACATCAGTGAGCTCTGGCTGAGTGAGGGATGCTGGGAGTGATGTCAGATGACAGCTAACCTCAGGCTCCTACATGTATGCCCATACACATGTGTACATGCATATCTGCATACAGGCCCTCCCACAAGATGCGCTTAAAAAAAAAACAAACCAAACAGATCTCAAACATTTATGTTCCCCAGGTAAATTTGGGTCCTTCTCTTACCTGAGGAGCCGGAGTTCTGCCAGCAAGGTTGGGTTCTGCTGAGCCTTCTCGGGTGTGGGCTGAGACGCTTGCTCATGTTCCACTCGAAGTCTCTGAATCTCTTGTAAGATTTCTCTTGGGAGAGAGGGAAGGTAAGAACCAGCGTCAGTGGCCTCCCAAGACACTGACATATGAGCACACCAGGCCAGCAGAACAGAGAGAAGTGGCTGGTCTTGTGGTTCAGAGCCCAGCTGACCTTCTTCAGTGGGGATGCCCTGGAGCTGTGTAGTTTTGGCTGTGGCTGGTAGGATGGGTGAAGGGAAGGCTCTCACCCATCTCTAACACATCCAAACTATGCAGGCTGTGCAGTGCATTGCTGCGTGTTTTCCCTAGGACCTATCCTCTGTCCAGTAAGTTTGTGTTGCTGAGGAAACACATCCAATATTGGTGAGGGAACTGTTTGGTATCTCCTATTATTTATGATTATACTCTGACACTTCCAAAGACCCATCAATACCAAATGAGAGGTGCTTGCAGAGAGAAGTATAAATGATGCTCTGTTAACAAAAATAAATATCCTTATTCTCTTACTGAGAAAAAGCCTTTTTTCTGCTGAAATTAGTAGACAATCCCCAAAGTCACAATTTTTATTTTATTTTATTTTATTTTATTTTATTTTATTTTATTTTATTACATTTTCGGCTTTAACAATGAAATGCAAAGAAGGTAGCTTTACAAGGAGAGGCTCTTAAAAAGATTTATTATAATTGATCCTGTGACATAGAGTGCTATTGGTGGGACCTCTGCCAGGCAATGGGATATGTCAGTCTGTTATTGATGGTGGTCTATCCTGCAATGGGGGAGTATTGGGACAGCCATCAGTGGCATGCAACCAGGCAAGGCAATTATATGTAAGTAGATTGGAAGCCATTAACTAGGATTATTAGTTATATTCCCTCGGGGTGGGGGGGAGGGGATGAGAGGGTCAGGTTTCTACTTCACAAAATGTAAGAGAGCACAGAACACTGGGAAAGGCTAGTAAGCTGATGAGAGAGTTGAAGGGTGGGGTGGCTTTCTATGCTTCAGAAATTTAAATTGACACAAAATTGTCCACTTTACAGAGTGCTACAATAACACAGTACACGTGTACAAGGAATAATAATTAAGTTAGGCTAATATACATTTTTTAGAGGGAGTATTATCGATAATGGGTACCAGAGAACAGACAGCGAAGCTCAAGCTGAACTATTCTATAACAACAGGTGGTAATAGCTTTGGATAATTATTTGAGAGTCAGGAGGCCTGGGTGTGATGAGAAGTTTGGACTCTACCAGCGGCGTTGACCCTGGTGCTCTAGGGTAGAAAACTTCTTTAAAGGGTATCTCATGGAAACTCATCTTCCACATAAAGAGAAGAGGGGGCCACTGTGGCTATAGAGAGTGCAGGGCCACCTGCTACTACTCCGTTTCCCTCCTTCTGATGCTCTTCAGGGTTCCTAGGCTCCAGACACCTGAGCCCTAGAGTGCCTGAGCGTATGTGCAGGACTGGCTCCTGGCTGGGGGTGCTTGGTTAGGAGGGGTGGGTTCAGCCTGGATGAGCTGACCCTCTGGGACGGGGCAGGGAACGCTAGGAATCATTCCTGCTCAAGGGCAGGAGGAAGCTCTCCCCTCTCCTCTCCGCCCTTCCCCTCCTCTCAACTTCCCTCTCCTCTCCTTCTCTCCCCTCCTCCTCCCTCTCCTTCCATCCCCCTGGTCCTGTCCCCTCCCCTCTGCTCCTGTTCCTTTCCTGCCTCCTCCCCCAGGTCTACAAGCGTGTGCTTAGGAGTGCATAATACAAAACTACCAAGAAACAAGTAAAATGGTGTCGTGGACAGCCCATGGAATTAAAACATTCCCAGCACTTGCTGCTGATTGTAAAACCAGGACAAGCCCCAGATGAAGGCAGATTTAACTGAGGAGGCAAAGATTGGACCACAAACTGAAGGGATGCTGGAGGGGTGAACGGGTAGGTGAGTGGAGCAGCCCAGAGGAAATATTTATGGGTCCGTAGGTGCAGCCTTGTTCCTCTCTGTCTGCACAGGGCACAGCAGGGAACCTGGCATGTGTGGGACTCAGCCAGGTCTGACCCGTGCTCCTGGTGCTGCAGACCCCAGTCCTGATCTGGACATTCTACTCAGTCATCCTCACTCCCAACTGCCCATTTTCCTCTTTGTATCAGACAGATAGGAGGAAGAAGCAAGAGAGTACACGAAGAGGGGCCTTTAGTGAACCCTGGCTGTGTTAAGGCTGTCACTGGGAAATCTGGAGTCCACTGTGGAAAGCAAAGAGGAGGGCAGAAGCTCTCTGATGGAAATTCCAGAAAATTCCACCAATAGTTACTGTTTTGTCTACTCATCTGCCTACTCCTGGGCCCGTGCAGCCTTTTGACACAACCTCTGTTCTTAGAGAACTTCCATTTCATTCAGGGAAGGTGGAGTTAAAATAAGGAGTAGAGGAATAAGTAGGATTAGTTTAGACATCGAGGTCACACCACACACACACACACACACACCACACATACACACACATCTCTCTCTCTCTCTCTCTCTCTCTCTCTCTCACACACACACACACACACACACACCACATCTCTCTCTCTCTCTCTCTCTCTCTCTCTCTCTCACACACACACACACACACACTAATAATGAAGCTAATAATAATGAAGCTTCAGAGGCCATCTTTACAGACTGAGGTATCCTCCCTTAAACCCGCGTGCACGGAAGTGCCAGACTTGTGCACACGTCCCCGAGCCCTACCTGTTCTTGTTCTCCAGCTCTGCAATGAGCTGCCTTTGCTGCTTGTTTGCATCGATGGTGAAGGAGATGTCAGGGGCACTCCTCTGCTGTGTGGGCTGCTGCAAAACATGTAGTTGACATTATTTAATATTTGGAATGTGAACACACATGTGAGATGGGTATCATGGGATATACAGACGGGGAAGAAGAAACGATCCCATGGGAGGTGGGGACAAGAACAGAAGGTCAAATTGCTATTCCTTCTAAGAGCAAGCCATTCTATATAGCTCTCAACTACACCTACACAGTGGAAACCAAACACCGCTTTCCTAGGTCCTCCGGATGGGATTGGGTAAAGCTGTTTATGTGGGGCTCTGGTTGGGAGAATTACACTGCTGTGAAACATTTGCTCTTCTGTTCACCCTATTTTTAAAGCTTGGAGTACATTACTAAGATACCATGATTATAGCACCAAAGACACAAACAATAAACAAGCACCAATTTTCTTGTTAATTTGCACCAGACATAATGATAGCCATGGACTAGGGTCATTTGAAGTTAAAGGAATCCTAGAGGCCAACAAATGCATTCTGTGGTTCTACTTACAGATGAGGAGGATTCTGCTGCCAGCCGTGCGGCGTACCTGGCGATCAGCCTGTGCTCTTCATCCAGCCGGTTCGAACTCTCAAGCATACTACAGTAAAGGAGACAAGCAGGGTGCTGTCAGGTCACGGAGAGAGACTGATGCTTTCCCATCACCATTAGGGGCTTTGGGTTTTTTCAATGCCAAATATTTTCAAGCTCTCCAAATGTCTCTCAGATTAATGATCTTCAATTTGGGTTCATGACATGATCTGATGTGTGGCTGGGAAGGTCAATAAGTCCTTGCTCAGCCAGTTCAATTATCTTATTAAGAAAGCTCTGATGAGAAGTGACATGACTTTTTTTTGATGTTTAAGATATAAAAAAATATTTTTTCTTTAACTTAAATTGAATTGTTTTTAATGTCCTTATTTCATTTAATAAATAATGCATGTCAAAAAGTGACATTAGAAGCAAAGACCTGGCTGTATCGTTGTTGATCCAATGACTCCTGCCTCCTGGCACTCACATCCTTACATAATTTTCCTTTCCTATAATCTGCACTTACTGACTTTTGTTTAATGAACAGAATATGGTAGAAGAAAGGAATATCATTTCTGACATATGACTTTAAAAGACCGTGGGTTCCATTCTGGGTGTTCTATTTCTTGCATGTTCTATTATATTTGTCCTGAGGGAATCTGGATCCCATATCATAAATCTGCCAGGATGATGAAGGCCCAAACCAACCAGGAACCGAAAGAATCAGTCTCTACTGGCTGAGGCTGTTGCTGATCCCAGAGCAAGGGAGGATAGCTAGACCATCACCCCACAAACATCCTCAAGTCAAAAGCATCTTGCTAAACCAAGCCCAGATTCTTTCATCAAACTGTGAGATAGTTGAAGCTTTAACTTGCTAATCTCTAGGGTAATAGGCTACACTGCAAGAAATGGATTATATGGCTATGAATGCCACTTCCCAGGCAAGCTATGGTTTCTATTTGCTTCCAAAGACAGAGGATAAAGTGGTGGCTCCCAATGGCATTGAAAGAAAGTATTTAGTGGTTCCTATCAATTTGTAGAAAATGCTCACACTAGAATAAGGCTGACTGAGTCCCCGAAAACCAGTGCAAGTATGAGTAGTAGGAACCCTCTCATATTTCAGAAAATTTCACCTTCTGAAACTCTTCCCTAAAGGCTACCCTTTAGGTCACACTAAGAAAAGTTCAATGGGACACAACAATAACACTAATCCTGTTAACAGATGAATCTTGATTTGTTTTTATCCATTATCATATGTGTATAATGTCAGACTCAAACTTGGACACTGGCTATCACTCCCAAGCTTATTTATATCATCGTCCACTGGCCCTTCTACTTTTATTCTTAAAATAAAAATAGTAAGGGCCAGAGAGATTGTTCAGCCGTTAAGAGCATTGGCTACTCTCAGTACCCACATGGTATCTATAACGTTCAGTCCCAGGGGATTTTACCCCCCTTCTGGCCTCTGGAAACAGATACACATGTGGTACAGAGACATTCATGGAGGCAAAACACTCATATACATAAAATAAATAAGTAAAAATTAATTAAGAACGATACTCATGATTGTTCATGAAAGCACACACTCCTATGCCAGTACCCCCAAGAGCTTTCTATTGTGAACGAAGACTCAGATTCATAGAGTAATACACAATTCTACATGTACATTTACATATAAAGGTAATATACAAAATGGCCTCTTAAACTAAAGGGAGAAGATGAGCGGACCTCTTCGTGTTTACTAAGCCAGGAGCTCCTCCTTGTTTAGTTGAGTTTGTCATTGTAACAATTTTGCCAGGGCATCTGGCACACCCTCCACGGCTTTTAGGTCTGCTCTTACCTACATCCCCGACACCTGCTAACCCTCCCAGTTTTAATCTTGAACAGTGGCATTATAGATTTAGCCCTTCTCTGTGGACTACAATAAACAAACATTCCCGAATTCCCCAATTTGCCAATCTCTAGTCACAGACGAGTCTTTTCATTCTTATTGTACAACTGAGGTAACAGATGCAATAATTGTCCAGTCTACTGCCTGGAACACACTGTGTGCTAAAAAGTATTAGCTACTACATTATTTTGCCTCTTGATAACTTCGTAAATCACATTAATGATTCCTGTCTCTTTACAAACTCAGCCACTGTCTGAACCATCCAGAGCAGTCCATCTCAAACTTTAAAGTCTAAACATGTTACTCAGGGGTGTAAAACTTTTGTTTCTGAACTCTAGTGGCATTGGTGGGACGGACTGAGGTTTGAGGGAATAACCTGAGAATCTGAATTTCTGATGAAGTTTCAGAAGACTATATTCACGGTTTATGAGGATCCCTTAGAAAGATCTAGAAGATCTAAAAATTCAAATAAGACATCTTCATACAAGAAATAAGGACCACATAAAGTGTACATTTTGTGAATATTTAACTTATATTAGCATAACTGTTGGATATTTTACAAACGTTTTCCTGAGATAAGAAAATTCTAGAATGCAGAACTTACATCATATTTAATATCAATCCAAAGTTGAGTTAACATAGTTTAAACAAAATAAGGCAGAGTTATTTCTGTAAAGTTGATGTTTGACAGTAGATGTATATTTTTATAAAGTAATGTCTGCATTATGCAGGGCTTGAGATGGCCATGTCTCTTATAGCTTCAGGAGAAAGGGAAAGTTACACTGCCTTTGCTTTAGACGAATGCCCAACCTATTAGGACACCATTTAGTTTGATTTGAACATGTCTATCATTTCTGGTTGGTGTATTAGAGATAACTGCCCAATACTACATAATTTGTGCAGGTTAAAATACCCAGTGCTCTGGCTTCAAGACCACCATCCATCTTAGTGCTTGAAAGTGACTTTGTCATGAACACTTGTGAGTGCTTTGATAAATATGTAATAAAAAACCTTGATAAAAAACTCCATTGTAAAGTATTTTTTATTATGAATGACCTGTAAGCAAATAAAGTATGAAGGTTATATAAAATGCCTCCTGGCAATGCAAGCCACAAGGATATGAGATTCTGTCTCAGAAGTGATAACTCACACCCTATGCCTTTCTTTCCCCAGCATGGGGTGAACACGCACTGCAGTGATACATTACTCGATTCTGCATACAAATGATTTATGAGCCTGCATGAACCTTTCAGGATGTTCAAATTATACACAGGTGAATGGGACATTCCTTGATAAATTCCATTATTTCAAGACCTCAGCTATATACGGTTGAAAATATATGACCAATAACCCATAAATCATTAAAATAAATACTAAACCAAGCACCATCTCTAGTGCTAACTGTTCATTTGAGGACTTGACAATCAGTAACCTATAAGATGTTGATATATAGGCAGCAGAGGATGGCCTTGTTAGACATCAAAGGGAGGAGAGGCCCCTGGTCCTGGGAAGGCTTGATGCTGTGGTGTAGGGGAATACCAGGACAGGGAAGTGGGAGAGAGTTGACTGGGGATCAGGAGAGGAGATGGGTTATGGGACTTTTGGGGGGGGGCAACAAGGAAAGAGGACAACATTTGAAATGTAAATAAAGAATATATCTAATAAAAAAAGATGTTGATGTGTTAAAGGTAACTGCTGCTCCATTGGCTGCTTTTGGAATGAAGAGATGTTATATTGAAAGTTCTTCAAGTTTTACATTAAAGGCATGGCCAGTGTCCTTTACAAGGGATTTCAAATGGCATTCTTGGGATTTCAGGTGACACCCAGTCAGGCAGGGCTTAGTAAATTGAGGTTTTGCAAAGATTTCTGAGAACTCAGGTCTGTTCCATTTATTTGATTATTTTGGGGATGGGTGGACACAATTTGACTCCTAAGGTGGGGCATTCAGGGAAAATCATGATGTAATTCATAAGGCAATAGAAACACTTCCATGTTCTCTTTGAATAGCTTTGCTTTTTTTTTTATTTGTTTGGATAAAAACACTGCAGATTAATTTAAAGGTTATCAAGTTTGATGCATTATTCTATTAACACTAAGAAACTAATGCAGAGGCTCTCAACCTTCCTAATTCTGTGACCCTTTAATACATTCCTCATGCTGTGGTGACCCCCAACTGCTGCTACTTCATAACTGTAATTTTGCTACTTATATGAATCATAATGTAAATATCTGTGCTTTAATGATGGTCTTAGGCAACCTCTGTGAAAGGGTTGTTAAGCCCCCAAAGGGGTCGCAACCCACAGGTTGAAAACTGCTGAGCTGGTGAGAAGCTCACTTAAGAAGATATTATTTATTAACTCCCAAGTGGAAGATTAAAAAAAATATGTGTGTCTGTGAGTGTGCATGTGTGTGTGCACATGTGTACCTGTGCGTGTCTGTGTGTGCATGTGTATTTATGTATGTGCTTGTGTGTGTACATGTGTGTGCGTGCACATGCATGGGTCTGTGTGTGTTTGTTTTCATACATGGCACTGCACACATGTGGAGATCATAAGACAACCTGTAGAAGTCAGTTCTCTCCTTCTATCATGTGTGTTCCTGGGATCAAACTCAGGCGGTGGAGCCTGGTAGCAAGTACTGTTACTTGAGGAGCTATCTCAGCAGCCTGGAAGGTTGTATTTTTTATTTTATCAGATTATATCCTATATTTTACAGATGGCAGAGAATAAAATGTTATGGATAGACAATACTGTCCATGAAATTGGAAGAGAGTGAGCATAAGAGAGTTGAGGTTGAAAAGGATGATGTGATCCTAGGGCCTGGTGTCTCTACGTGACTAAAATGTGCTGAGGAAGAGAGGTAAGTCTTAAAGTTTATCATCAGGACTGTTGAATGAGTGATTTGCAAGGAAAAGGCATTAAGAAATGCTATCACTAGATCACAACAATATAAACATGTTACAGTGGCTTCTCATATGAAAGCTTCAAACTCCTTTATTAAGCCCTTCACTTTACAACCTGATAAGTTAAAATAAGAGTTATGTATTCATTCAAGCTTTGGCCTACACACTAAAAACACAGAACACATAAGGTAAGTGAATTCAGGGTCTAAGTGTGTTATGGAGTGAGTTGCATCTTCTTCTGAATTTATCTATCATAGCTCCAGTTCCCCACTAACTTTAGACCATGACTATCTTTGTAGAGAAGGCCTTTAAATGGATTCTTAAAGTTACATGAAATCATAAGCCATAGGTGCTAATTCAACATGACAGGTGCCCTTGAAGAAGAGGTTCCCATAATATAAGCTACTGTAGCACTTTCTGACTTTATTTTATTGTTTTATTTTTCTTGAGACCAGGTCTCATGTAGTAGCCTAGAATGGCCTCAAAGTCACTGATTGGTTAAGAATGACGTTGAAGCTCATGTGCTGCCTCTACTTCTGGCAGTGTTAGGAGATGAAGCCTCTGCCTCTATGTCTAGTTTATGTGGTGCTGGAGATCAAACCTGGGGATGCAGGCACACTATGGAAGCACTCTACCAACTGAGCAACACCCCCAGCCCTGGGGGACGGTGCTAAGTAAGTTGTATTACAAATCCACTTAGCAATAACTACTAGTAATGTGATATACAATTTTCTGTACTCGAGGGCAAGAACAGACCCGTTTTAACCTACTTATAGGAGATCAAAAATCTAATCAAGAGACAGCAGCTGATTGTGATATCAAATTACAGTTGATATCCTTTAGCTACTTCCCCTTTGTCCCTTATAGAGTTTTGAGAACCACACTCGGCCATCAGGGCAGCATGAGTTTAGACGTAATCTAGAGTTGTTTTCAATATTTTGTTCTGCCTGCCAGAGATATTTCCCACAAGTCACTGGTAAGCCTAGGTAGGCTGCGAGCTTTAGAGAGGGAAGCAAGTTCAAGATCTCAGTGTGCTTCCTTGAGAAACTCCCTCATCCCTTATTGGAGAAGGGCCTTACAAACTACACAGTGTTAAAAAACCACATTTTCTTCGAGCTGCCATTTACTTGTTTGGCTTAGCTTATATTAGAACCACCAGCAGTGTAAGTGTCTCTTTACCTTGGAAGTGGTGTTTAGAAATGAGCCAGTTTCCCACCATGTTAAACAATGACTGTAGAGTATCTTGCATCTCACAAAGGGGGAGAAGGAAATGCACTTCTGTGTGCAAGCCCTTGCCAGCGCTCAACCTTGAGTCACTCCTTACCTGTTGCCCACATTTTTTCATTAGGAAAATGGAAATAAGAATATTTAGCCTTCTAAAGAAGCAAGTTAAATAGTGTAGTACTTCAAACAGAGGCATAATTTTTGAAACATTTTATAAATTAAAGAATTATTATTATTCTGGCTATTTTGTCCATAAAAGAAATCAAAGAGAAAATTCTTGCTATTTTACATCTTAAAATTAAAAATGAAATAAAAATAAAAATCATGTTAATAATTCATAAAGTGTAACATGTTAGCAGCTACTATGCTTATTGATAATGTGTCCAAAAATATTTATTTAAAGGAAATAAAAATAATATAGCAAGGAATGCAGATCTGGTAAGTAGACACGTGGAGGCTGCCAGCCAGCCAGAGGTACCATCCATGGCAGGGTCTGTAGGACATGTGTTTGCAGGGGTTTAGCAAGAAGCGATTAGCATAGTGGTTATGAGCTGGGATAGATAATCTTTAAAAATCTCCATTCACTATTTAGTTAGCAGCTGTGTAACTGGGGGTGGGGGTTCAGGTAAACTCCCTAAATGTTATTATTATAAATGGGAATGAACATATTCACTCTGTGCACTTGCTATGAGGATCAGAAGTCATGCACATAACATTTTTTTAATAGAGAAGTTAGCATGAGGTGAGTGTTAGCTATTTGTTATTATTACATCATTGTTTATGTTATCATATCACCGTTACATTTCACCGTAACTCATGGTAAAGACTTCCAGCTATTCTGTTGATCATAGATGGCAATACACATGTCTAGTATCATGACTTCTGACTAAACACAAAGGAAAGGGAGGAAGATATGAGACATCTGAAAATGTTGGAACTTCATTTGCAAGAACAGAAATAAACAAAAAGTAATATGGAGGCGGCGATTCTGAGTCTACCGCATCCATCAGTTTGAGGTTTGCTTTGTTTTCTGGGACAAACCCTTCTCGGCTCTTGCCAAGCAGATGTCAGGAGTATTTGTGGGGCAGCTTTATGGTCTAAAGTGGCCGTCAAATCAGTATGACTACTGACTGATGTAAGAAAAGTGAGGAGAAGCAACAAACCCTGAGATTTTCTCATTGGAGATTTCTCTGTTGCAACCTTCAGGAGAAAAGGATAAAGTCATGCAATGGGAGTGGTCCCGGCATGCTTAGAGCTGCTATTCAGGAGAGGACAGAGTGAGGTCACAACTGCTGACTTCTTATTGGCTCCACACTGACTGTAGTTTAAGATGACTGATAAGTTTTTTAAATAAGTGAATGAGTACTAGGCTTCAATCTTTTAGTCACTATAAAACATTGGGAGAGTATATTTATTGTAAATAAGATTAAAGTAAGTAGTTTTGAAAGGCTGAGGTTAGGAGAAAGTAGACACTGCTGAACTTAGAGGCTCAGGAAATTTAAGCAAGATTGAAATTTTGACTGCTCAAGGAGTAATATATAGGATGAAATTAAAGTAGTATGACAGTTGCACACTAAAAATACAAATTAATATGTTCATTTTTATACCTATTTGAAAAATAGTGGATCACTAATTCATCAACTATAAAATTTTCCCATTTATCAATCCTGCAAAAACCATTTAAGGTATCAGAAACAGCAATAGGGAAGAAGTTTGCAAACAATCATGGAAGGAGAATATTCTAGAAACAGTTCAGCAACAGAGCGGTGAGAACCACAGCACAGATGTGTGTCTGCTATGTGACTGATGCTATGAGGACCTACAAATTAATAAAAGGAATCTGGACAGCATATGGTATTGTGAGTTATAGCCACATTCACACTCCACTGTCTATTCCTATCCCTCACCACTCTTAACAACCCCCTCCTTCCCACGTGAGATAGCTAATTTTGACTATCAACTTAACTGCATTAAGAAATATCCAGGGGAGTGGAGAACACTTTGGGGTTCTTGTTATGATATTTCCAGAGACAACTGAATTCTAGACACCTTGAAACAACAAACTGATTAAAAATGTGTTCATTTTTATGCCTATTAAGACAAATAGTGGATCATTGAGAGAATCATTGAGAGATGATGCTTCTACTGTTACCATTATCAAATGATTTATGTATTATGCTCACATAACTTTCTCGATGCTTTGCTCCTATCTGAAATGAGTAAAAGATTGCTTCTCAGATCAGTGGAGACCTCCTCACCTTAGAAATGAGAGCCACCTCCATCTTGTAGTAACACAACACTTGGAATAGAACTTTCTGGTAGGCTCCTGATTCCCATGATTACTAGATGGTAACAGTTGTTATACTAGTTTTACTTTAGCCAAGTCAAAGCAAGGATGAGAACTCGGGGATACAGTGGTGTGAAGTATCCAGGACAACACTAGAAAAGATTAACTGACCCAGGAGACAAGTTCCTGGTTCAGCTTTGGCTTGAAGCACCTTAGCTCCTGGCTAAGACTACTTGCCAGTAACCCAGGCTGTTCCCCTCTGTAGGGACAGGCTAGAAATCAAGTCTATCCATGATGCACTAACCATGATGGGTTGTTCCGGAGCATGTTGACATACAACCCAATGAGAACATGTTCATCAGCTAGCCTGTCTGCCACGTTCAGGCTGTAATGTATCCTAAAACAGGGTAGAGGGAAAGAAGAATTGAGAGAAGTGGACAGAAACAAGCAGACACAGGAGGAATGAGTTTGTGGTAGAAAAGCACACAGAGAACCAAGCAAGTAAAGGAAGACTAAATGTGATGATCTATGAAAAACCCAAGCAAGACCCAGGTAAGGGAGTTCACAACTTCAATCTACTAGCTTACAAAACATTAAGCAATTTTTTTTAAGAAAAAATATTTGCATTCTTTGACCACAAAGACCAAGGAACTTTTCTGCATGGAAAACATACCAGAACACATTACAGCAAATATTAAATATCTTCTGGATATTACAATTAAATTGTATGAATTACAAAAATTAAAATAAAAGAAAAATAGAAGTAGAGAAGGGAGCCACACAAGTGTGTACACTTAGAATAAAGACTTGGTGCTGTTAGTGAGTTATAAGACAGCTGCTATCTAGGTCAAACAGTCTTTCACGTGCAAACCATTTACAAGAGACACTCCATCTTTAGTTGAGTTAGTTCAGGATTCCAGCACACTCTGGCTTGAACTTACCCTTTGCCCTTCAGAAAGGCTGGAGCAGCCCTAGCCAGCATTTTGCTCTGTTCTACTTCACTGTCCTTGGGAGGAGAGCTAGTTAATAAGATGGGAAAGCCAAGAAGAGCGTAAACACCGCGACGCATCAAGAAGAGAAGCCAGCATCACAAACTCCTTAGTCTAGATCCACACTGTGTGGACAGATGGCTTAGGATGTTGAAATGCTCAAGGTATCTGCAGATTTCCACAGAGTTTATTTAAGAGAAGAAACCTGTCTGGGAACCATAATAGCTACCATGAACTCTGAGTTGACCTCTGGCATTTGCTTAACAAGGAACACATATTTTTCATGGCTAGACACCAGGAGAAGCCATCTAGCACTTATTTCAGGGTATGGTGGGGACATCTCAACAGTTCATAAAGTCTTACCAGCATTTAGATGCCTTTAAAAAAGTTTACTTCTAGGAAGGAGAGAGAGCTCAGCTGTTCAAAAGCGCGTCCAGCTCTTTCAGAGGAGCCAGGGTTGGTTCCCAACACCCACATCGGTGGCTCACAACCATCTGTGATGGTAACTCTGGGAGATCTGACTTCTCTTGCCTCTCTGGGCCCCAGCACACAGGTGATCATGTTCCCACATGGGCACGCACCCATACGTACAATTTAAAAAGAAGTTAGCGTTTCTGTGTGTCCTAAATTCTTCAGTTATCTTTTGAATACAAACTTGAGCATTACCTAAAGACGGCAGCCATATCAGATATGTCTCACTGTTCTCAACGACGTGAGTTACCTGCTCTTGGCTATGAAGCTATAAAGAAAAATTTCAGGTAAAGAGAAATATAGTTCAAAGCATTTTTAATAATGCTGACATTTCTTACATGAATATTAATAGATATTTAATGGGTGGATTAAAATAGTTTGGCATTTTATATTTATTAAGAGGAAAATTTTTGCTTAATTTAAATGATAGTTTTTAAGGTTTCAGTATTTTTTTTTTAAGGCCAACCATTTGTAATGTAGCTTATGTAGTGGCATGCTTAAAACTAAGTTCTCATGTTTGTGGAAAATACAAAATTAAACCCTCTGATGGGTGTTTACAAGATTAATTTCTGACTGTGTTTAAAGGGTTCATTTTTTTTTGTGGGTGTGGTACTTGGCCAGCATCTATGTCTATGCCCCACATTTATGCATTAGCATCAAGGCCACAACTGAAGTTACATGCGGCTGTGAGCCACCAGGTGGGTGCTAAGAACCAAATCCCAGTCCTTTGCAAGAACAGCGAATCCTTTAAACTACTGATCCTTTAACAATCGGGATCTAAACTATGAGATGACAGAATTTCTAGGAAGTTCTAAGTCATGTCTACATCATATATGTATAACACATATATATCACAGGCACCAATACAAGCTATTACAAAATAATTAAAGTCATGGGGAAATGTATAGATTTTTAGGTTATATTACAAATTGAGAGCGTAGCAGATAATCATGTTTGCCAAAGTTATGATACTTTCACTCAGTCTGTTAAGAAAACATCCTTATATTAAGTGTCGTGCTTAAAAATGACAACTGTACATACATAAAACTGACTTTAAGAATAAATCAGAGAAGGGGGCAGAACGTGATGTTTAATGTATGCATACATCGGGGAATGATTAAATCAAGCTAATCAGCATAACCATCATTTCACAAGGTTATTTTGTGTGCCTGTAATATTTAGAATCTACTACTCCAGCAACTTCGAAGTATGCAATGCATTATTATTAATGACTGTCACCATGTCTGCAGTAGATCACTGTGACTTTAAAACTGATACATTAATGTTGTAGGAGGACCTGGTTTCACTATGGTCTTAATGATATTTTTCAAGATGTTGATCTTTATCCTCTAAAATGGGAGCTTCACATCAAGGCCAATAATCACTTCAACTCTTGGTAGCCTGTGTTTGCTGTAATGTTCCATTACTCCACCAAAACATCCCTCTGAACCTTGTTCCCTGAGGCAACTCCCCATATAATCCTTATCAAATAATCTCAGTTTTCTTCCTCTTTCTCAGTGAGTGTTTGTCTAACCCTTCCCTCTCGTTGAAGGCAGATATATCTGTTACAAAATTGATCTCAGATATTTACAAAGCCACTCACCACACAGAAATATCAGTGAGTTCTCCTTCGCACAAAATGAACTCCCTGTCTGCTAACATTTGGTGGCTCTTTGACTATCTGATTTTTATAGCATTATCTCCTTAAAGGAAGGAACCAGTAAGCTAGTTAAATTATTCAGATATATCTTTTGATGTTGAATGCAAGATTAAAATCAAAGACCTAGTAGAGAAAACTAGTGGGTTTTGGAGGATCAAACATTTTCAAAATATTTCATATATAGTTAAAATCCTGCCACTAGTTTTGAAGGCTATGATTGTTACTTAATGAGAACATTTCTGAGGCATCTTAAGGTGAAATTCAATATAAAAACTTGTTGGGTTTTTGGTGAAACGTGCAATTTGTGTTTTGAAACAACTATGCGTGTGATGGAATAACCTATTAAGCCCTGATCAAGGAAATGTGTTTTTCTCTTATTGAACATAGTGTCGAAAGATTGTATTTGATCTCATGGAATGTGAAATATATAATATCACAGTGGTTAAAATGAAAACAATATTTTAAACCATTGCAAAATTTTTTAAAAAGCACAAATCTAATTTTATTAGTTCTCAACTAACTGACAGACTGGGGGAATCCTTGCAAAGTCAGTTCCTTTGTCAAGTGATTTTCAACAGTGACAACCTGCTTCTCACTAAACTTATTCAACAGTGATGAGGTCACCAAGCTGACTCAAACTCACTAAGAAGAGTCCTCTTGTCACTTGAGTTACGAGAAAGTTTCTTGATATATCTTGGATTTTTTTCTGCACATTTCAACAGCTGAAATCTGAAATTTAAAACTCAGGTATAGGTGTCAAAATTATTCATTAAAATGGGTTAGTGTCTCAGCAGGGAGATTAGTTACCCATGGACTGGAGAGATAGCTCAGTAGTTAAGAACTTTTACTGTTCCTGCAGACAACCTGGGTTCAGTTCTCAACACCCACATAGTAGCTCACAAAAGACCATTCCAGGGAGTTCGGTGCCCTCACTTAGCTTCCATGGGCACCTGCAAGTACATGATGCACATAAACTGACCCAGGCAAAGGCACACATACATAAGTAAGTCAAACAAACAAACTTTAAAAAAATCCGTTATTCATCAATTCAGGCTGGCATAAATGTAGCCATCACAGAAGTACGAGTTCTGTGGTCAGTCATGCTTGATGGCATTTGCTGTGTTGTCCCCTGATATCATCGTGTTGTATTAATTGTATGTTTGTCAAGAGAGTCTACAGAGAAGTCTTCTGTGTACAGAATATGCTCAAACACTAACCAAGGCACCCAGTAGGAGAAGAAATGTCCATGAAATGAGACAGCCATGGGTTTAATGAAGTGCTAACATGTTTGTATGGAAACCAGAACTTTGAAGACTATGTGAATTCCAGCTTATAAATGGATTGAAATAAAGATTACCTACAGCATTGGTTATTTTATTCGTAGAATTCATGCAATGTGCACAGGAATTGTGAAGATCCCAAGGCATTCATCAAGGCCATACCAGGCATTGATTGATTAATTCAACTGTTTTTTTGTTATAGAAGATGTCTGAGTTCTAATCTTAGGTAGACATCAGCCATGGGAAAACTTTGCCTCTCAGAAGCAAAGGCTGAATTTGTTAACCACTTTGGATGAATGAATCATAGATGCCTATAACATAGTGTGACCCTTTTCAGTCACATTAAAGACTAGGCTATTAAGTGAAGATTCTTTGGGTAAGCAGACATGTTTGAAAAGAATAAAATAGACACAGGGGATTACTTATTTTTGACTGAAGACATAAGTCAGAAAACTAAATGACCAAAAAAATCAGGCAAGGAAAATGTCACATAAAGGTTGTCCTGTTGGGAAGAATCAGGACTTAGGAGGTAGTTGGGGTGTAACACAGTGGGTGCCTCTGTGGGTACCCTTTTCACAGGTGCTGCAGGTCTTCATGCAATGTCAGTAATAAAAAATGGGAAAAAGGCACTGTATTCAAAACACTATATAATTTATATTAGCGGTTTTCTAACATTTAAAGAAGAAACATATCTAACTTGGTGTTATATAAATAGCCAGTGTTGATATTTTTTTGTGAACACTACCCCTTAAGAAGTTATAACTATAAAAACACGTGTGAAATCTTCAAGCCATGCTCTTAACAGTGAGAGAAAAAGAAATTAGCCATTCATACTTTTAAGTGGCCTTGTGGCTAGGGAAGAAGATAGGCCACAATTAAAGCCACTCATCTAATATGGAAAAGTGTGTAACTCTCATCTACACACTAAGCACAGGATTTGGGCAGATACTTAAGTTTTTACAAAGAAGGCATGATGCTGTGTGGAGCTATCTACTGCGGGCAGCAAAGGGCTTTGATCCCGGTGTTGTGGTCAGCCTTTGCTTGTTGTCTTTGCAATAATGCTATACCATCTCTCATAAGCTTAGCTAACCCTGCTGGCCTGCCACGTTATTGTTGGTGTTAGACTTTCATCTATCCAGTCATGCTTCCCTGTACAAGAAAACAGTGTAGTTTAGGGATGTAGTTATTGGCCAGGAAAATGAATGAGGTGAACTGGTCCATGAATTTGTTGTTTGACCCACTTTCAACCTAACTGCTAAGTGGCATTGAGTATAGATTCGTTCGTAAGACAGATATTATGTCTGAAGACTTCCCAGGACTGAGTGTGAGTGCCTGCAACAACTCCATCTTCCCTTTAGCTAGTGGAAAAGGGGTCTAGCTGGGAAAGGGTGTGACAACAGGGGATGTAACAGATGGTGGCAGGGCCAGAGCTCCACATCATAAATCTGTATGAGGTGGATCACTAGAATGTCAAAGGACTTCAAGAACACATCCCAGTGCCTTCTGGAGATCAAAGTGGCAGGCTGGGAAAGGGCCGGAGGAGGTGATGCCAGGGATTTGTAAAGAGGCTCTTTCGGTGTTGATTTCAGCTTGTCCATGGTCTGACTCCTGGTTTTCAGATGGTTAAGATCCATCCCTAAATCACATTAGAAATGACTGACAGCACAGGCTAAATAAAATAGCTTATACATTCCTGTAAAACTGACTGGGACTATATAGGAGCCTTTGGAATGTGATGGAAATAGAGACCAAGTTCTAGGCCATATTTCATTCTGGCTCTAGTTACAAAAGGAGGAGGACCTTTAGTCTATGCCTTTGGCATGATGTAGTTGCGTCATCTTTATTGTGTGTTGTGTAAAGAAAGCAGAAGCTGTGTCAATTGCAGCAGCAGCAAGTGGGAGAAATGAAGAATTAGCAGGAAGAAACCGGTCCCAAACCCCCTTTTTCAGCGTGACCCAGACTATCTTTCTTTGATAAGAAAATGGCCCGGGCTCAGTGGGACATAAAAGTTTTAAGACTTTTGGCTGCACTAAGGTCTAACTGGAAGCTCTTGTTCTTGCCTTGTTTCACTCAGTGATGAACTATTCCCCAAGAATGAAGTCAAGAGTCTTAGGAGTTACCATCTAGGATCTTGCAAATTATACCTAACCCAGCTTGGTATTCTTTATATACATATACCACGTATATCACGTAGCACAAAGCTATGCAAGTTATAATACAGCAAGAAAGAAAAGGAAGGGCTGAGACATCAGTTCAGAAAACCTTTCCTTGAAAACACAGCAGCTCCACTAGAGGACTAAGGATTTCCATACTGGGGTAGAAATATCAGCTTTCTAGCAACCGTTTAATGTTTAACGGCTGCTATCTTTAAAGACTCAGGATGGGGGCTACTGACATTGCCCCAGTGCTAAGCTTTCTGTATACAGTTTTGGGTGAATGCTTAGCAGTGGTGCTAGATGCTCTTAACTGCTTAGGTGACTTGAGGAATGTAGTCGATGAAACCTCCCATGGACAGAGCGAGGCTCACTCAGAGAGGGTAGATGTTCAGTGTACACAGCTTTATTGAGCAGCGCCCTAAAAACAGAAAGTAAACTCCAGTCTTGACAGTGACAAGAACCACAAGTTTTATAGAAATCTGTGGTTCACAGGAAACAAGACAAGCGGACTGAAAATGTGAAGAAAGGGAAGCAACCGAACTCTTGGTTAATAGAGGAAGCAGAAAAACTCAAGGTGTTTAGAAATATTTTAGGGAACAGGAAGTCATGTTATCCATCTAGACGCATCCACCATAAGCGCCGTCCGAGCTGAAATGATATAAAATGACCTTCAGTAAGGATGGGGTCTAGCTCGATGTGGGGTTTGCTGAATGTAGAACTTCCTAGAATGCACAGCATCTTCCTAAGCGGTGTATCAAGTCTTCACTAGATAGATGCAGAGGTCGGTGTCTCTCATTGACTATTATGATTTCCTTTAGGAAAGATGGCTTTATGTGTTGATAGTTATGAAATGGATGGTCATGAGACATTATGGGATGCCTAAATATCATTATTTTTCCATGCGTGTTCTGTGGTATAAATGTCTCCTTGTTATGACAGATTTCACTTATATATAGCAAACACTGTGGAGAAACACATTCTCTTTGTTCTGCTTATTGTAATTACGGTGAACTTTTTCATCTCAGCCTCCAGTTGATGGGCAAATACAGACATGCAAGGGAAAAGAATTAAAGGTGGGCTTGATAAGTCTTTGTCACTTAAGCCCTCTTTAGAATGTTCCTGAACATTATGTAGGGAAGTTAGCACTTACTCATCCTCCCAGGGAAAGGACCATGCTGCAGGGCAGTTGGGTTCTAATCCTCATTCACTTGGCTGTTTTCCTGACCTTCTTGCTTTCTTGTGAGTCTTTCCAGGTTTTCATGAAATAACTCACTGCTATTGATTTGCGGTATTTCATCAAATGAACCAAAGTACCTCTTGAGCCCTCTGCATCCCTAAAACTAATGCTCAAAGGAATACATGGGTCTTCTGTTCCTTGAGTACATGGGGTAGATTTTGTGCAAAAAGATGGGACATACAACCACATCTTTGAAAGGTTCTTGATATTATCCATACAACAACTTATACAGAAACTGTATTCTAGGTTTGGTCTTTAGCCCTTTGCCCTAGGAACTCTGGGGATGACCCAGAAGAATTTTCACTTATATCTGAGTCTTAAGAAATGAGTCATTTTAGAGTCTATGATAATATTCCATCACATCATGGAATTCCAATGGCATGCTTCCCCAGGCCATTCCAAGGGCCAGAAACATAATTTTGTTTAGTAAAACAGAAAACATATATGTAAGTAGTAAAATTAAAACATACCCCACATTCTTTCTTCAGGGGAGGATATAATGCAGACTTCCAGAAGTTACATAAACTTCAAGAGCTAACCCAGCCCTCTACATATGTCCATGTGAGGAAAATTGAGGCTGTCCATGGTCATTTACAAACTTGTTTTCAATAGCGATGATGATACTCCACACTTGGCTTACAGCAGGTTGTTTTCTCATGATAGGATCAAGCTTATTCAGAAAGGGAAGTCTTATTTAGTGACAGGACTGGGGACTTACCTTCTGGTGATGAAAGGACTTCCTGAGGAGGGTACAGAGTGAGAGAAGAGTGTGTCGTTCATGCTGGTTACAGGTCTTGGAGGCCTGAAAGAAAACACAGTGTGCACAGAAAGTTCAGGCAAACTTCCAGATTAACACTTCCCACCATCTGTGGAGGAAAAGGATGAGAATCAGACTTGTCTCTAGCCCAGCATCCTCAGGAAAAGCTTCTCTATGCCAACTGAGTTATTCTAATGGTATAAAGTGACAGTTCCTTGAGAACAGAGGTTTGGTTAGCACGAAGAAGATATTGGGCGTTCGGGGAGTATTTTTCCATGAGCCTTGAGCCTTGATGGCTCTGGATTCATACTTCTGAGCAGGCCAAGGATTCTGAGAGTTCTATGTGCTCCTCATGATGATGGCCCTCTTTACTATGCAAATCCAAAATAAAGTCACATCTGGTCTTATTTGACCTCTGTCTGCATGCACAGGAAATGAAGCAGTGTACCAAGACTCCCTTTCCTGCTCTTTGGCTGATCCGGGTTACGCGATATCACCTTATAAACTTCATTATAATAAGAAGAGTGAGGAAAATTAGTGACCAGTGTTCCTCAGAACTACTCATGGTCTTATACACCACATGCACTGGGTCTGTCTTCCTCTGTTTTATCTTCATTTTGTCTTATCATTGTCTTTACCATGTATGTCCCACATTAGATAAAACCATAGAGCCCAGAAAATCCCTATTTAATGTAAGATGTTGAATAATAATTTACAACATAGAAAGTAAAGGACATACTGAGGCATCATTCATAGATAGAGGAAATATTTATTTATTTATTGATTGACTTACCTATTGAGACGGGCTCTTGTATAGCCCAGGATAGCCTCAAACTCACTATGCTACTGAGAATGACCTTAAATTTCTGATTCTCCTACATTCACCTCCTGCATGCTGGGATCACATGCATGTTCCATGAAGCATGTACCATGTAGTTTTCACGTGTGCTGAGAATCCATCTTGGCTTTGTGCATGCCAGGCAAGCTTTCTACTGACTGAGTTGCATTTCAAGCTCCAAGAGGAAGTTTTAGTTTTACTATAATTCTAGATTTGAAATTGACAGCATAGAATATTTTGGAGATGAGACATTGGTTGCAGTAGCCTAAGGAGTTGATTAACAGTTAGCTAATGTAAATGTGTACATTAATCCATGTTAGTTTTGGATTTTTGACTTTTAACAGCTCAGAGTGGACTTATTCATCCTGTTTGATGTGATATACTGAAGATCTGAAAGTCAGCATTGGCTGTGAAAATTCACTGAAGCTTCTTCCTGGTATCTGGAGTTGTGCTACATTCTAAGATTTTGTGTAGCACATTGCTTTCGTATGAGGTCAGAACATCAGAGTCCGTATGTCATTCACTCCGGATATATCAACCAGGGTTCAGCAAACAATCTCAGAGTTTTGGATTACTGACCTAGGGTGCATCTTTGTGACAATGGAACAACATAAGAGTAGTTAAAAACTAATTGTGCGTTACTGTGAATAACTTAATTTTACAGGCGGGATGATCATTGCATCTATATGTCCTTCCCATTTTTCTCCATATCTAGGACATGGAAGCCAAATGATTTGAGAATGATTTTCAATTAGTCTGGCCAATTTTCTTTATTGAAACTGGTCACCACAAAACTAAAATTGGGGTTTCTTAGCAAATTGCTTCTGATTAAGGGGTGACCTAGGGTGCATCTTTGTGACAATGGAACAACATAAGAGTAGTTAAAAACTAATTGTGCGTTACTGTGAATAACTTAATTTTACAGGCGGGATGATCATTGCATCTATATGTCCACTATAATTAGGAAGACACAGAGATTTCAAACAGCAGTCAGGATGAATGATGTTCACTGTAGCTTTGCAAAAAGTTGAAACTGACCGATCCCCACATTTCTTGATTTATTTTGACAAAAGGAAAAATAAAAACAACCCTTCCCATTTTTCTCCATATCTAGGACATGGAAGCCAAATGATTTGAGAATGATTTTTAATTAGTCTGGCCAATTTTCTTTATTGAAACTGGTCACCACAAAACTAAAATTGGGGTTTCTTAGCAAATTGCTTCTGATTAAGGGTTACCAATCCATATATTGAACTTGGAACAAAAAATGGGAGCTTTGAGAGTAACTGAAATTCCTACTTTCCCCTATCACCAAATAGCAAGTTACCTTCATTAGTTCCCCCGGGAGATGGTAAGTGTGTTTATTCTTAATAAAATGAACGACTCTCAGAGGCAACATGCAAAGACTTTTTTCTGTATAAATCTCAGCACAGAACTTATAAAAATGTAACACCGACTTTCTCCTCGTAGGTACAAATAGCTCCCGAGTAGCCTTATGCGGTCCGTCTGTTTTCAGGCTCACAACTGGGCTTATGACTGGGATTGTTAATTTATGAAAGTATGGGTGGGGCATTCACCACTTACCAAGTATCACTTTTGGCAGCAAGGAAGTGGAACAGAAGAGACACTGTTAATCATGGCAACATTTACAAGCACACAATAGTTAAACACATGGGCTGACATACCAAAATGCCACCGCCTGCTCATCTCCACTTTAGAACTAACTCGTGACTGACAGTGTCATTTCTCTATACATATAATTCCCTGACTCTTGAAGGCAAGAGCATTTTCTCTGTCATGTTTCATTTCTACAATGTAACAAGTGTGCTTGTGCTTGTATTGTTAGCAGTACCACAGCCTGATTTGTTGTTCTTTTTTGAGACAGGGTCCCACTATGCAACCCCGGCTAGCCTGGAACTTGAGTCCAGGTTGGCCTTGAACTCACAGAGATCTATCTGACTCTGCTTTTGCGTCGTCCTGTGTGCCTACCTGGCTGTTTAAACGTTCCATTGATTTAGTCTCTCTTTAAGGTTTCTTGAGAAATGTTTATTTAGTTACACCTTGAGCCATATGGCCCTCATATTTTTGCCATTTTCCATAGCTAGAAGTTGGAGCTTTAAATAGCCTTAATGAAACTATTTTCTAATTACTTTGTTATGTATGCCTAAGCATAAGCCCTGAGTTTTTGCCTCAGTTTATAGTTACAGACATTATAATGACTTCTTTGCTCATGACTGGATACATCTTTTAGAAAAGTAACACCAGGTTTTAACATAAGCATGGCAAGACATGCCCTGCAAAGGACAGTATTACATTCCAGACACACGGGCTTGCTAACACAGACATGTTCCACATCACATGAGGATGTGCAATTGGCTTCTCATAAATATTCACTTTATGTGATTTTTTCCCCTAAATAGTAACTTTGAAAATTTGATAGTAATTTATAAATTGATAAACTTTTCATACTAAAACAAGAACAAATGCTTTATTTTGAGTTTGTGAGGTAATTCTTAATTCTTCAACCTCTAGGACACTTGGTGCATGGCAGAGCACACCCAGTAATACTCCTAATCCATACCCACTGCCTCCTTTCTGCCTCTGCCTGTGAGTTTATTGTGTGCACAGGTGGTGCACTGGGATATTTATATACTGGCAGATGTATATAAACACATGTCCACACACTGAAAAGGTGAGGTCTGTACCATAGTTAATGAAATATTTTGTAAATTATTTCAGTATGTTCTTTTCTAGAGAATAAAAAGTAACAACAAAAATCGCCCACACTGCTTATGTTTTTGTCCTATGGCTGTTGTCCTCTCTGCTTTTAAAATAGATATTTTATTAATAATTTTTATTTTGTATGTATGAGTGTTTGTCTACATGTATGTAAGTGTACACATGCTTCTCTGGTGCCTGGGATGGTCTGAAGTGGTAATTGTGTCCCCTGAAGTTGAGTTATTTACAGATAGTTGTGGCTCTGTATGTACTAGAGCCAAACTTGGTCCTCTGACGGGTAGTTAGCGCTCTTAACTGCTGTGTCACCTCTCCAGCCTTGGTGCTTTCTGTTTTAAGCCATATTTGGAAACAACACATCAAGAGTATTAAGTGTGCAGGGAGGTAACAGTGTTTGGTATTTATTAAAGTTTTCATTCTCTTATTTTCATATATGTGTAAAGTGCTTGATTAAAGATTTGTGATGAAAGAACCTGCTACCAAATATCATATATTTTATAAAGCACATTAATATACAATATACAGATACATATATACACATACACACATATACACATGTACACACATATACATACACACAAATACACACATGAATACACACAAACCCACACATGTACACATACACACATTTGCATACATACATACACACTAATATACACATACATGTAAAAACATAAACATATGTACACAAACATATACACACTAATACACACATACATATAAACACACACACATATATGTATACAGAAACACACACACAATCTTGAGTGCTGACTATACAAGGCCCTGGGCTGGGAAAGTTTGGTGGGACTCCTGTGACTCACTCTTCTGTCATATGTACATTTCTCTCTCTACTGGTGAACATGGGTGCATGTATATCTTTTTCTCTCAGTATGAGTGCGTGTGCATATACATCTCTCTCTCTCTCTCTCTCTCTGTGTGTGTGTGTGTGTGTGCATGTGTGTATGGGATGGAAATAGAAGGGGAGTTATTGGGGTGAAGCGGACCAACAAGACGGGAAAGAGGTATAGAGGAAGGTCATGGGGGTTGGATAAGAACAGGGTAATGATAGTTTACAATGAGCCTCATTTCTTTATATGCTAACCACAAAAAAAGAATAAAAGAGTAAATAAAACTTGGTCCCTGACAAATGATGTGAAACTGTCTTGGTAGGAAGGCTCCAGACATGTGTGAGTGAAGGGCAGTGCATCTCGGTCTGGGCTGGAGATACTCACACGATGTGAGCCAAGTTGAGTGGCTTTTCAGGCTGGTCTGGGAACATGGGGTGTAAAGGCTCACGGCTTGAAGCACAGCTCAGGGACTTGCTCAGTGCATTCGTCAGCTTCTTCGCAGGTGACTTCTAGAAAGAGGATAATAACCGGCCACCACACACTTTAACAGAGCTTACAACGTTTACTAACAGCTGCGAATTCATTCACTCACTTCTCACGCACGTCATTTATTGATAACTCTGTTCTGAGCGCCCGGCCTGCCCTCCAAGTGAGGAAATTTGAGAGAGGTTGTGATTGCATGCTGGGACGAGCCACCAGGGTGCCCATCCTTTGCTGCAGAGTCCCTGCAAATGCTGTGCTGAATGGAGGAACTCATTGTGTGGGGAAATGTGTTGAGGTTTAGGGGACCACTAGAACTTTGTGGGAAAATCTCAAGGGATAAGAGGAAGGAGCTGAGAATCCATTTGAGAGAGAGAAGACAGGAGGCAACAAAATTCCTATTGGGTAGATAGATGTCTGTGTATGTTTCCTCAGGAAGTCACACAGCATTTGTGTGTATAAAATCTTTACACAAAGCCTCCATGAATGACCGTCTATATAATAACTCATACAACTTTGCATTCTTGTGATTGAACCAATTTAAGTAATTAAGTTGGCCTGGGTGATGTGAGGGCTAACAGCAACTGATCCAGGCACAAACCACTAACTGCAGGAGCCAGCATGGGACATGGACTTGCGTTTAATTGAGGTAGATCACGAACGGTGAGCAGCGCGAACAGCAAGCGACTACTCTGCAGATCAAGCGCCACATGCTACTGTTGCATGAGTGCACAGGTCACTTTTGCCAAGTCGACTACTTGCACTATGAAAAGATGGTTTTAAAACTATAAATTCCCCTTGGCACACCTTAAAAAAAAGCAAAACCCTGAAACTGATCCAGGTGTTGTTGAGCATGTATTGTCATACTCCTCCTGTCTAGTCGTGCACTAGAAAAAAAATTAGGGATCTTAGAAAAATACAGTATTTTTTAAAGCAATATGCATAGAAACAAACCGAAGTGAATCACAGCAAAATGCTACTTTACAGTAAAGTAAGTTGGACCCAGGACTACCTGCCTTTCTGTTGGTTTGGTCAGCTCTGACCTGCCTCTATCTTGAGAAGAATCAAAGTTTGGTTCTTCCAGTATTTTAAGTCTCAGGAAGCCACACTAAGTTTAGAAACAAACAGTAAGAGGTCTCAGTAGGATACAGAATGGCAGGCTAGGGGAAGGAATGTTGGAGTAGAAGTAAAGTTTGCCCTTAATTCCATCATCATTTGTTCTGGGTCCCGGGTCGGGTTTTTTTTTTTTTTTTTTTTTTTTTTTTTTTTTTTTTTTTTTGGGTCAACACAAGTCAGGGTCATCTGGGAAGAGGGAACCATAACTGAGAACATGACCCATCAGATCATCCTATTGATAAGTCTGCAGGGCATCTCCTTGATTAATGACTGATGTGGGAGGGTCCAGTCCTCTGTGGAGCATGCCATCTTGGTCCTGGGTGCTCTAAGAAAACAGTTTGAGCAAGCCATGAGAGGAAGCCAAACCTTGATCCTGCTTCAGTTCCTGCCTCTAGGTTCCTACTGGAGTTCCTGCCCTGACTTCCCTCAGTGATGACTGGAGATCTGCGAGTTCCTCCCAGGAGTTACCTTTTGCTTTGGTCATCATCACAGCAATGGAGAAGCCTACAGCGCCCTGAACATTCTTCTTCATCCCGGATAACACCCTCACGCCCACCTCTAAGCACTGCCTGGCGACACTTACCCACGATGTGTACTCCTTCATTTGGTGCTGGTTGCTGTGAGAACCTCCAGCGTGGCCCCTCCAGAAGCAGTCCTGGCAAAGCTGGTAGTTGTGACACTGTTGGCATCGGTATCGGAATCCCATCATGCTCTCGCTGTGACAGTAGGAACACTCAACCGGATGGAAGACTAGGGCGGGCATAGATGAAGAAAAAGCAAACAAACAAGGGGCGTGAACAAGACCAGAGAAAACCACGCCCTTCATAGAATTTGATTTTTCAGCTGTGCGCTCTGCTGATTTCAGACCATAATCTATTTTGACTGAGAGAAGTGGTTAGTTTATTCCGGAACTGTACTTTTCAAGCAGGTGCATGTTTGTATGTGAGGGTGAAGAGGGGGGTGGGTATAAAATGGGATGAAGAATAAATGTCCTCTGGCCACACACTGTAATGACCTTCACGCTGCTGACCTCGATTTCTTATGCCAAAAGAATGTAAATTACCCCAAGTGACAGTCTTTCTCCCATATCATCTCCAGGAGCCCAGCAGAAGTCATGAAGACACACAAGCACAGTGGATGAATACAGTTAAGTACCCAGTAGGCAGGGACAAATGTTAATGAAGTAGAAAATGGGAGTAAGAAAAAAGAAATTAAAAAAAAGGGCTGGAGAGAAGACTCAGTGGTTAAGAGTACTGACTTCTCTTCCAGAGGTCCTGAGTTCAATTCCTAGCAACCACATGGTGGCTCACAACCACCTGTAATGGGATCTGATGCCTTCTTCTGGTGTCTGAAGACAGCTATAGTGTACTTATCTACATAAAATAAACAAATCTTAAAAAAAATGAAATGGGGGAATAGGAAGGCTAGGTGAGAGAACTGAGTTCCTTAAAAATTTAGATAGCTAATGGGCTTATTTAATGAGTGACATTGACTTTATCCAACACACACACACACACACACACACACACACACACACACACACACACATTCTCTCTCTCTCTCTCACACACACTCACACACACACTCAGGCACACACATGCACATTTTTCTGGGGCAGAAGGATAGGACTCCAAAAGATGAACTAATTATTTGAACATGGTTCTGACTTAGACGGTTTGAGAGACACTTCACTTATTATGCTAGGAAATGTGAAGTGCCAAGCTGTCTATGTAGTCTTTGAGATTTGAAGCTAATATATAATCAAATCCAAATTGTCTTCATGCCATGAGCTAAAGATACTAAAACCTCAGCAGCAGCAGCAGCAGCAGCAGCAGCAGCAGCAGCAGCAGCAGCAAAAACAACAACAACAACTTCTTGTGTTGTTATCTTGCTAACTGGGCAAGAAAAGTAATACAGAGGAGAATACATAATGGTAAAAAGTAAAATGGAAGAAAAGAACATAATGTGTTCTTGAGTGGGCTGCTGTTTACGGAACACTCCCAAGCCCTCTTCTGACTCCCAGGAAAACCAGGGGTAGGAGGTAAGTCTGGATGACCCCTCTGGGCGGGTGCCTAAGAAACAGATCTTCTGTAACAGGAAGCACTGAGCGAGAGCTGAAATCACAGCATTCTGATTGGCACACGACTCCCTTACAGCCTTCTGATTGGCCCACGGCTCCTTCTGGACTGCCCACCAGAACTCTGAACCCATCCTGTCTCACAGCAGGTACTTAGTGGCACCTGGCTCCTGCATGTATGCGATTCTTGGTAACTGCAAAGGAACTAGGAAATTTGTTCTCTTAATTTTGTTCAAAATAAATTTTGAAACATTGAGAGACAGTAGAGTCAGATGCTAAAAATTCTAAGTGAGAAATTTTAAATGAAGCCATCTTTATCCTCAATGTATATTAAAGCCACACATAGACATGGCATACATTATTTTCAATTTACACTGGAGAAATTTTACAGTTTGACAATGAGACTACAAACATTAAACAGAGGCTCTATACTGTTCCGTGTGTAAATGTCTTTAAATTGTGTCCTAGGTTGTATTTTATATTTAAATCTGGTTATGCCAGTAGTAAATATCATTAGAATCCTTTGCTATTTTTGAAAAGAAACATGCAGTGAAATTTACATTACTCTTTTTGTTAACATAGATTTACTTAATAGACACGACATTGAACAGGTGCCTTAAGATGAGCAAGTTGTTATCATTTATTGCTTTCACCTATTTTTGAGTGAAAAGAAAAATGGTTCGTGTCATAGATACCAACACGGGACATTCTCTTCTAAAACAAATCCTGAAAATGTCCTTTACTTGGCATTTTTCTGTTGAATACTTATAACTGAAGTTATAATTTATTTATTTATCATCACCATCGCCACCACTACCGCCATCATCGTCATCATCATTGTTTTAGCATTCCCCATCCTAATTGTGTAGCATATAAGGTTTGATGGGTCAGGAGGTAGCTTTGTTAAGTGATCCACTAAACTAATTTCCCTAAAACTGTCCCGAGCTTCATAACCTTATGGTTGAATTTGAGCAATTTAAACAGTGTTTTGGCTCATCTCTAAATACTCACCGTTCTCTACATTTGCCAGTCGATGCAGAAGAGGCAGCCATACTAGACACTGTGGAGGAGGGTCCGACATGAGCGTGTCCAAGAAGCCATTTAAGGTGACCTTTTTCTGCACCAGCAAAAGAAAAGCACGAAGACATAGGTCAGAGAATAATTCGAACTCAGGTGCTATCATTTGATAACAAAGAAACAAATCATTCAGTTAACTCTTCATGTAGGGAGAAACAGAACACGCCAAAGGGTGTTACTATCCTAGTTTAGAACTGAAATCAGCAATCTTTCTTGTGCCAAAATTACATGAGACCAGGTCATCTCCACTGAGCCTGAGAGGGTAGCCAATCAGAAGAGTCTCCGTCATCTCTGAGTCAGCCAGTCAGTCGCTCTCAGAGATAAGGGGCGGGGAGAAATCTGGGAAGGTGAAGAGCTAAAGGCTCGGCAGGCTCTAACTCAGCAGTGCCTCATGACACTGGCCTATGTAATTCCCTGCGAGTTGGGCTGTTTTTGTGAATGATTTCCCTTCAGAGTTTCCTTGATTGCATACACACTGAATATTTAGTGGCTGATATGATTGGTTCTGTTGAAATTCTGGAATAGCAGAAATAGTGTGGTTAAATGCTGAAATCATTTTATTTGAAAATTTGAACCAGACTACCAAAGTGGACAGAACCTTAATAGTTTAGTAATAATGAGTCCCACAGAGGTATAGTGTTTTTAAGGGCCACAGCTTAGAGTAAATCCTGTATCTCACTAGTAACTGGTTCTGGATTTGTTGAAATTTCGTTTTTTCTTTTTTTATATATATTTTTTTAATTTTTATTTTCTATATTCTTTGTTTACATTCCAAAAGTTTCCCCCTTTCCCAGTTTCCCCCTCCCCATATGTCCCATAAGTCCTCTTCTCTCCATCCATTCTCCTATCTTTCCCCCTCCCTTTTCTCTGTTCTGGTATTCCCCTACAATGTTGGATCAAGCCTTTCCAGGATTAGGGTCCTCTTCTTCCTTCTTCATGGGAATCATTTGATATGCTAATTGGATCTTCAGTATTCAGAGCTTCAGGGCTAATTAATATCCACTTATCAATGATTGCATTCCATGTGTATTCTTTTGTGATTGCATTACCTCGCTTAGGATGATACTTCCCAGTTCCAACCATTTGCCTAAAAAAATTCATGAATTCTTTGTTTTTAATTGCTGAATAGTACTCCATTGTGTATATATACCACATTTTCTGTATCCATTCCTCCACTGAGGGATATCTGGGTTCTTTCCAGCTTCTGGCTATTATAAATAAGGCTGCTATGAACATAGTGGAGCATGTGTCCTTATTGCATGCCGGGGAATCCTCTGGGTATATGCCTAGGAGAGGTATAGCAGGGTCCTCCGGAAGTGTCATGTCCAGTTTTCTAAGGAACTGCCAGACTGATTTCCATAGTGGTTGTACCATCTTGCAATCCCACAAGCAGTAGAGAGGAGTGTTCCTCTTTTTCCACATCCTCGACAACACCTGTTGTCTCCTGAGTTTTTGACCTTAGCCATTCTGACTGGTGTGAGGTGAAATCTCAGGGTTGTTTTGATTTGCAGTTCCCTAATGACTAATGATGTTGAGCATTTCTTAAGCTCCTTCTCGGCCATCCAAATTTCTTCAGGTGAAAATCCTTTGTTTAGATCTGTACCCCATTTTTTAATAGGGTTATTTAGTTCCCCGGGGTCTAACTTTTTGAGTTCTTTGTATATATTGGATATTAGCCCTGTATCGGATGTAGGGTTGGTGAAGATCTTTTCCCAATTTGTTGGTTGACATTTTGTCCTTTTGACAGTGTCCTTTGCCTTACAGAAACTTTGTAATTTTATGAGATCCCATTTGTCAATTCTTGATCTTAGGATTTATAGGTTTAGTTTTTCCTCATAACCTCAACTAGTTTAAGCTTTCTATTGGGTTTATATGTATGTTGCTGTTAAGATATACACTGCATTAAGAATTAGTAAGGAGATAGTATTTTTATAAGGTATCAGAATTTATATGTCTAGAAAAAATTTTCTTTAAAGCTATTACTGTACATTGTATGGAGTTTCCCCCAATAAAATATTTCAAACACATTCGTAATCAGCCCTATTTATTTATATTATGTGTATGGGTATATGAGGGCTTTGCTTGCGTGTATGTCTGTGTACCACATGGGCCCCATGAAGGCCAGGAGTGAGATCCCCTGGGACTAGAGTCGCAGAGGCTGGGGAGCCTCCATGTGGGTGCTGGGAATCGAACACAGGTCATCTATGAGAGCAGCCTGTGCTTTTAACCCCTGAACCATCTCTCTGGCGCACCTCCTCCCTGACTCCTGAGGTTTAGCCTTTTAAACTGTGGCTATAAAGACATTAAAGCAAAAATAAAGTAAACTTGTATTTACATGTGACACTTTTTACATTTTCAGATAATCGTATTTATCTACTTTGGTTACTCAGTCCTATTGCCTAGGTTATAATCATTCCTAAAGTTTCCAAGATGTTACTATGAATGGAATGTGTTTAAATTTCTCATCATTAATAATAAGTAAATAATGATTTCATGGGGCAATCTTTAGGATATTTTGGAAGAAATTTTTAGCATGGGAATATCACATTTAATTGTCTTTGAACATCTAAGTCTTTTTAAGTTTGAAGGTCAGGTATAGAAAGACAAATACTACATGTTTTCACATGTAGAAGCTAAAAAATATACGCATTTCAGGGAATAAACAGTAATTTCCTAGAGACTGGGAAGAGGAAGAGGAGGAAAAGGGATGGGGAGACAATAGAGTGGGTACCATTGAGTACCAGAATCCAGCTAGGGGATACGCCAAGAGCAAAGCGACACCACTGACAGGAGAATGCCCTGGCTCAGAGCAGGGGAGGAGACATGCACAGGGGCACCTGAGCCATCCTAAGGTTGGCATTGGGACTGGGAGGATTTCACAAAGACCTTCCTAGTCAAGATGGCTCAGGAGCCGGGTTAGCATCTAGTTCAGTCAGTTACATCTATACTTATCAGGAGGATAGTAACACTTCTACAGATGCATGATAGGAGGGACACCTGATGCGTATTCAACTTTGCCAATGGCCCAGGAAGTGTAGACTGATGGTGTCACTGGCTGGGAGAACAGTGCAACTTTCCAGTAGCCACTGTGCACCTTTCTTTGTTCTTTCAATGTTGTTTTATGTTTGAATTGCACGGACCACTTGAAAGGTCACGCTTAGTTAGTTTAGACTTTATAAGATTATAAATATATGCTATGTGCATGAATTTAGAAACTACCACTGCTTGTATTGGGGAATGAACATATGATCTTTCCATAGAGGTCTAAGTTGTTGATTCTGTAATCTAAGTCTAGCAACAAAGTCTAAAGCATCACTATGTCATATTGTGAAAGATTTAGGCAGCAGTGTTCATCAGGTATTGGACCTCACAGACCGTAATGAGGTATGTGAGAGGACTCCTCTCCTTTGATGGACATTGTCAAACCTTAGTGTGGGGTCTGAGTGACAATTCAGTCCTTATGATGATATAGAGATATTAATGGTCAAGGGTATATGTTGCCACAAAGACTAAATTATACAGTAGAAATAATAAGCATGATGTGAGGCTCTTGTCCAGTAAGCTCTCATTATGATTACTATTCAGGTATATTGTTAGTTGCTGGATCACAGGCTGGAAGACTATACCCCAGGTTGCTGCCGTGAAGAAGAATTTGGACTTCTGAACCTGGAAGTCACACACAGAAAGAATAACAGTGTTTGGAAGATTTTCTGTAGAAAGTTACCTGTTGAGAGAAACAGGATCTAGCTGACTGTTCTGTGTAGCCAAACGAAGGACCTTCGAAAACTGCTGTGGGTAGTTTGAGAACTTCCCGAAGGAACTGGTCGTATCTTCCATAAACCATCACTCCACTGGAGTCAGAGATCATTGAGAAAATATCTGGTGGGAAAAAAGGCTGAAGATGTTTACCACATAAACATTCTAAAGTTTTATCTCAGCATCTCCAATACAAAGAATGCAGAAGAAGTCTATTATTTGTGGAAACATAACACGAAAGCTAATTTGTCCTGCTGAAATGATCTCAGCATGATATCCAGTGTTTTCTTCTTGCTATATGTGTGGTGCATCTTTGAAGGTGATTTGTAATTTGGGTAATGTTAATCTATTTTCATAAGACAGAGAACATCATATTTTTTCTTGAGGTGAATTATCAGCTTACAAATAATACTCTAAAGGTAAGTTTTATAGATGTAATAGATGCTGCAGTGTGACTGTGTTTGAACCCCTGGTCCCCATCTACCATCAGGTGGTGCTGTTTGGCAGGGCTGTGGAACATTCAGCAGGCAGGGCCTTGCTAGTGTGGGCAGACTTAGGAGTTCTCTTGCCTGGCTTTTCTTCTTGTTCTTTCTCTGCCCCTGGACTGCTGATGGGATTGATGTACCAGGCTGGGAGTTTGTTCCCGCCAATGTGCAGTGCATTCTCTACCATGACAGCCGAATCCCGTGGGAACCACGAATCTAAATAAACCCTTTCTCCCTTAAATTGTTTCTGTCGGGACATTTTATCATGGCAACCAAAAGGGAAGGCAAAAATGCCAGCCTCTTAGGAAACAGAATGAAATTATCACTATAGAATTGGGGAAGGTACACATATCATTTATCTGATTAGAAATTTGATTAGAACCATTTGTACCATTACCAAAATTTGGGGATTTGACTTAATATACTTGAAAAATAAAGAAAAATAGAAATAAGCCAGCACTTGAGTAAGTTCCCACAGAGGCAGCAAAGCTTTGTAAGTCACACTGTCCGACAGTGAGGGGGGCATGAGACTTCTCAGGAAGGGTCTCTGTGTGGTGACGAGAAGCCTGCCTGACCTTTGAGGTAAGATTGGGATTTCAGATGACTTCCCAGAATACTGCTGGCTTCACTGAGCCCGTGAGCTCCGTCCTGCCATGATGGGGGCTTAATGAACACTTAACAGCTCAATTCCCATGGCGCCTCATAACCCCCAGAATTACCAGAGTGAGGGGATTGGCCATTAGTTGATCTCATGTTAAGTAGATGCCACTCAGCCAGTGAAGCTGCCGGACAAAGCTTAGTAAGTTCAATGGGTTTTCTCTGTTCTCTTTGAGTTCCATTTCTCAAGGTCAAAATGTAACCCAAGGATGCCCCATTTATACTCTAATTACACACACTACAAGCTTTTACTGGATTGTGTTTTTAGGATGCACCCTGACTCTCTTCATTTTAAATCTCCCAGATAAAATGATGCGCCACAATTGATACTAACAGTGATTTGTAGAAATTCTGAGGTTAACATCCAAAATACAGCTCAGTTCCCAAAGACCCAAGCAACTCAAATAACTCAACGGCAAGAAAAGAACCTGACTGAAAACAGGCAGAGGAGCCAAGGAGACATTCCCTGAAGGAGGGCACACAATTGGCTAGGGGTCTGCAGAAATGCTCAAGGCCAATGATCGGCTAATAAATGCAAATGGAAGGCACAGTTAGGGTGATTCTTCAGCAAGAATGACTAAAAAGAGCCAGGAGAACAACCATGGGAGAGAGGACTGAAAAGGGAACACAGAAAAATGAAATAAAGTCACTACATAGTTCAGCAATTCTTTTACTGGGGTGGAACAGAGACCGAGGGAATGGCCAACCAATAACCAGCCCGGCTTGAGACCCCTCCCATAGGCAAGCACGAATCCCTGACACTATCAGCGTTACTCTGTTAGGCTTGCACACAGGAATCTTGCATGGCTGTCCTCTGAGAGGTTCCACCCATCAAATGACTCCCAGAGATGCAGACACCCACAGGGAAACAGTGGATGGAGCTTGGACACTCTTACGGAAGAATAGGAGAAAGGAATACGACCCCTAAGGGACCTAACAGGAAGACTAACAAACTAGTTTTATTTAGATATAACTTTAGATGCATACTCAATATATCTCTAAATGAAACTAATTTGTTGATGAAATATCTTTGCTTTCATGTTTAGCATAACCTCTCTGCAACAGTGAAGATGTACCATCAACCCAACTAGAACAGATGGACAGATAAATAAGGGGGCATATCCCCAGTGGAATATTATCCATCCATAGAAGAAGGAACTCTCACCATCTGCAACAGTGTGATGAGCTCAGAGGGTATTCCGTTAAGTGAAATGAGGCACACAGACAAAGACCAATATTACATATTCACACTCATGTGGAATATAAACATGCTAATTTCAGAAGTAGAGTGTAGAATGGTGATTATCAGATCCTGCGGTGCTTAAAAGACACTAAGACCTGGACATTCGTCATCAAACCATATGTAGTTACCGCTAAGGAACACATTCAAGAGAGAGACTGCACAGTGGGGTGGCAAGGTAATGGCATACATGTTAATATAGTTGATGAATGTGGTTCTCATCACAAAATACTGCATAAAGTGGTGCATATGTTAACCAGGTAGATTTAACCATTTCACAATGCATCTATGTGCAAAAACATATCATAAGTAATGAATGCCAATAATTTTGGGTCAATTAAAAAACAAATTCAGTTCGAGCTAAAAGTGCCGTTCTCTGCACCCCTGTAATGTTGTCTGCTGGCTGAGGTTTCACCCAGGTTCCAGTCAAAATGGCCAAGAACAAACACATAAAAAAGACGCTGTCAGCAGAAGACATGCTGATCAATTTTACACGTAGAAGCGGAAATGGTCCAATGGACAGAGAGAAAAGAAAACTTAGGGAAGCAGACTGGCGTTTCCACGGGAGCTGCCACCTTGCTGGCTTTGAGGCAGGTGGATGGTTCGTACAGGGTCACCCTGAGTTTCCTTGAGGCTCTGATTTTCTAAGCCAGGACACCTTTGTTTACCTGGGCTTTTAGGCAACCTTTCTGTTCTGGCTTGAATGCAAAGTCCCAGCACGCTCACCTTTGGATTCTTGGCAGGTAACTATTGGTGCTTCTTTGATTGATAGATCATAGAACCTCTGGGGTGGGAGGCACGGTGCCGCTGTAAGCTGTCAGGGGTGGGCCTTAAAGGACATCCCACTTCTGGTTCCCCTGATGGCCCCTCATGCCTCCTGAGCTGACATCCTATGACTAAGCCACCCCCAGCGCCCCTCTCAGTGTTATGGGCAGGATCCTGTCTTGTCTCCTGCTGTCCTCAGTGTAGCAGACTGATCTTCCTGAACTGTAAACCCAAGGAAATCATCCCTCCCCCATAAGTGGCTTCTGTCTTTTTAGATTTATTTGGTCTCAGTGAAAAGTTATGAATTTAATCTCTAACTAGAACAAAACCAGGAGTACTTCTAGTGACCTGCCACACACTTGACACTAAAGGGAACTTTATCTGTGCTGAGGAAGGCTGTCTAAGTAAGAAACAAGTAAGTATGGACCATGGAGATTATCAGGAAGTGGTGACAGATGGCCGACTCGGGTCATTAAAATAATATGAAGGAACTCTGAAGTTGATATGAAAATAATTCATGTTCATACTTTAGTTTTGGCTTTAGTTGATAAGTTTATATATATATATTTCAATATATATATATATATTGAAAGATTATTTCAAGGATTCAATCAGTTAATAGATATAAAGCATTCAGAATAACACTTCACATGTGGGACACAGTATATACATTTTAGATATTTTGACTATTGATTCCATACTGTATACTTTCTGTTGCTGACACTCTTCAATCATATGAAATCCCCTTCTCCTGTGGGAGTTTGTCTTGTGGCTCCAAATCATATTACACACCCCTTTGCGCTTCTAAGAGCACCATAACATGAATTTGCCTTCGCCGGTTCATTAGCAGCAGTCCACCTGGCACACACTAATTGGGTAGCATTGCCCTAATCAGTAATACACAAGAAACCAGGATGTGGTTCTTCCCTTCTGGGAGACTTGTGGACTGAAAAAAGCCAGAAGGACGCCACACAGAACAGCACAGTTGTAACACTGTGGTGTGGATACGGGGAGAGCAGTGTGGAAGGGCAAAGTGTAACCTGGGCCACTGGGCAGTCAGTACAGGCGAGGGAGTCGGCAGCTTGAAGAAACAGGGTCAGGGCAAAGGGCAGTCAGTGCGAACACAGTGTTCTCAAGGACCTTCGAGGAGCCTTGAGTGGGGTCAGGGCACCAGGGCGCAGCGGATGCTGACACCCGATATGAAAAGCCTTCAAACTTGTGCTGTGTGGCTCAGAGTGTGTCTGGATGATGTTAAGGGGGCATAATGAAGGATTAAAGCAAGCCTGGAGGCAGTTTGTGAAGGCAGAGCAACCCAATCAGAGAGAGAGAGAAATCTGATGAATACAAGGTGTTTGCTATAGTGTGGGTCTTCTGAACTAAAGCAAAACAAGCAAGCAAGCAAGCAAACAAACAAAGAAACAAAGCCTCTAAACCCAATAAAAACAAACAGCACACTTAGAGACTGTAGGCGAAATATGACAGCCCAGGCTGATGTCCTTGGACTTAGAATTTCTTTAAGATCTGTGTATTTTTACTGGAGACTTGGCCGAGTGGGTACAGTGTTTGGCTTGTAAGCATGAGGCCTTAATGTGCTCCACAGAATTATGTACATATGCTGGGGGGCATTGGAGCATGCGTGTAACTGTAGCACTAGGAAGGCAGAAACACGAGGGCCCTCAGGGCTCACTTGCCGGGCAGGCTAGCTTAATTAGTGAGCTCCAGGCTAACGGGAAATCCTGTCTCAAACGAGACAGGCAAAATTCTCCCATAAGACAATGAAAGTTGTCTTCTGGCTTCCATAGGACATGCACCCAAGCACGCTTGCTTTCACACATAGATGGGAGTATGGGCGTATGCACCCATGCTTGCATGTAGATACACTGGACATATTTGAGAAGAACCAACCAACCAGACAGTTCAAGAGACAACTGTTGCCACCCATTAAAGCAGTTAATTACTAGATGAGAACGATTAAACAGGAAGGGGGGATACTAGGTGACTTGATGTCTCTGGAGCTCCGCCATACACCTCCAGAAAGCAGCCTTTTCTCCATAGGCTGTCCCAGTAGTGCCACCAGGAGCCACATGGGCAACACCGTGCATATCAGTTGGTGGTGGCTCTAAGTAGCAGAGAGTATGATGTAAAATGGAGTTAGTGGCCCCTTTATTGCACTGAGAATCATTTAATAAAATCTGCTTCATTTTTCTCTTGTTTTCCCCCTTGCTTTAAAAAATTCAGCCAATTATTCTTGCTCTGTTCTTTCCAATAAAAAGGAACAAGTTGGAACAAACTAAATATCTTTTCTCCCCACGCACAGAAATAGAAATATTGCTAAACTAGCATGGCTGTGATATTGGCTTAAATACATTAGATATTTTTACAGAAGGGAAAACAAAAATCCAAATCTGGAAAATCTTTCCATACTTCATTTTACGTTTTCCTTTCACTAAAGTAGCACAAGAAATCATGACTTGTCTGTTTTACTACTAAGACAAGAGCCAGCATAGAAAAACTTCATTAAAAAAATTCTTCAATCTTTTTTACCAAGACACAGTTGTGGCTGTATGTGGCTGGATTGCCTCATTTAGTCAATAACTATTATTCAAACTAGAAATATTGGTGATGAAGGATATTCACTTTGTACTAATATTTTGCAGAGAAATAAATTGCCTCCAGCTACAGTCAAGATCAAACTGCCTTCAACATAATTACCTGGAAGCCATTCAAACTATCTTCCTGGGATTACTAATCTAAGAGAGAGTCTTCACCCTGAGAACTAGGGAGGTAAGATGGTAATTGAGGTCCACTGCTCTTGAGATAGGAATGAGATGCGTGTTGGTCATACCATGAACTTTTCATTAGAACTTGTGACATGAGGTTGTTGAGTCTCTAATGGGAATCCTGCTGTGGCTGCTTCCTTCTCTGTATCGAAGAAGACTGACTGTGTCACTAGGGTGTGACTGCTTTGCTCAACTGGCTTTTGGGAGGATGGTGGCCAGGGTGAGGAGAAAGCACTGTAGCTGTTACACAGCTTTCTCTGATCTCAGGGGTTGCAGGAGAAGGACTCAGTGATCCAAAACAAACAAACACAAAGGAAAACCAACCAACCAACCAACCAACCAACCAACCAACCAACCAAAAAACCCCAAACAAACAAACAAACAAACAAACAACTTAAACTGGCTTGTGCTTTTAAACTGTGTTCATGCTGTTAATTGCTTGCCTAACAATCATGGATTTGATGCATACTCCAAAAGTAAGTGTGCATATGTGCATGTGTGGGTGTGTGCATGCATGTGTATGTGTCTATGCGAACATCTTACACATGTGTAGCGATCAGAGGACAATTCCTAGGAGCTGGTTCTCTTACTCCACTTTGTGCAAGCCCAGGATTAGCCTCATGTCTTTAGGCCTGTGTTTGACCGCCATTGCTATCTTGCTAGCCTTCCTTTCAACTCTGATCCTGCCTAAGAGGAAGAGTGGCTCTTCCCAGCACAGGATGTGGAAATGAATGATATGTTTGCCATGCTTTTTGTGTACCAGTAGCTATTTTAGTGACTGGCCTGGGATGGCACTGAGACTGGCCAGGACAGAGAGTGACAGGTCATTGCCAAGATGGTTGTCTCCAAAGGATGACAACATCTGAGTCCCAGGAGAGCTGAGCAGGAGAGCCTGGGTCTTCCAGGATGAGGGCTTGCTGGCCTCACAAACGGCTCAGAGGGTCCTGACATTTAGAAAACTGCCTTTCATCAGTTTGGCTCAAACTTCCTCTAATATAGGACCCTTTCACTCATTTGTCTGTGAATACAATATTGAATAAGCGTTAGAAGATGCTTTTGAAGATTTTTAATTCTTGAAACGCTTCTCTGATGTCCTCAGCATAAGTGGCCAATTGTGACATGAAGGTAGCAGTCGGGTTCTGCTGGGGTTTTAACCTCTGGCCCTGTTCGTTTTGTTAAACTTTCTTCTCTAAGCCTAATCTTGAAGAAATGTCCCCTTGATAATCCTGAAGCCATTTAAAGAACAAAGAGAAAGGTACAGGCTCCCAGAACTTTTCATTTATTATTTCCCAGTCAAACAATGGAGGAGATAGTTTTTCAATTTATGTATCTCGTAGGCTAACCAAGAGAAGCGAACTGGGCCCAGGATCTGAGTGGGCTCCTCTGACTTCTGGATACACTGGCTGTTCCATGAAAGCAAATTATGGAAGTGAAGGAAGTTGAGGCCACCTCAGCTTCGCCATCTTCTCCCTAATCTGGTTATCCAGGGAGAAAACCTTCCTGCAGTATGTCAGGCTAGATTCCAAAGGAGCAAAGGGTTTTCCTTCTCCTCCTCTTTCCTTTTTGCCTACTTGGAATCTAACAGGAAGAAAGGGAGGCTAACAGAGTTGGAAGGCACCCTCCAGATTTAATAAAACCCACAGTGGAGCTACAGAAGGAAACTAGGGATTGAAGAAATAAAATCATGTCTATAGTGTAACTTAGCCTCCGTGGCATGCCTGGGCTCACAACATGGCTGATTGGTGCCCCTGGTCACGCCCTTTCTAACACAGCATTCCATACCAAACTCATAATATTCACGGTAAACGAGTAGGTGAAATCCCATACCAACATCATTTTAAATCAGTGAAAATTTAATACTTCAATAGCAGAAAGATTCTAGTTGGAGGTGCTCAGGAAGTTATAAATAACGATAATTCAAAAGCAGAGGGCAACGTTCATTTCATTAACATTCATACAGTGTGGACATAGTTGTACTATAAAATTTAAAGGACAAAGAATACTCCGTTTGAGACAGCTCTCACAGAATGAGGGAAGACAGAGATAGACAGGGGGCACAGCAAGGATACGAGAGGAGGTAGGGTGCACTCAGAGTGGGGGCAGGGATAACTTACATCTTAACTTGTCCATGATCTTTCCTCCACACAGTGTAGCCAAAGCCATTTTGACAGCAAATACTGAGATTTTACCATGGCCTTCCCTGTTTAATGATAACAGAAAAAAAAATGATGTTATTTAGGGTACTCCTAATAAATAATGTTGACATTTTCTGCTCTGTAGAAATTGTAGGACACACGGCTGCATGCATTATGCAGACACACTTTAGAAAAGGTTGTGAATATGATTCGCCACGCGTTGCCGATAAACTGTCTATGTGACACTTTGTTTTTCAAGAGACATCAGAACCTTCTAGTTTATTTGTTGTACATGTCACTTGCTCAAAATATAGGCTGGTAGCCATAGGATGAGGCCCTGGGTGGTGATGGCTTCACATAATGGATTCTGCTTTTTGTCTCTGGGTTTCATGAAATAATCTTATGCATGACTCCAGTCTCTATAATTTATTCAAACAGACTTCAGAAGCTTCATATTTTATTTCCTTAGAGAAGTTTTAAATTATAAGTCAGGTTAACTATGTGGATTTTTTTCAAGTTCAACTTTTATTTATTAATTTGATATTTTATTTTACTATTGAAAATAGATGCTTCTCTCATACAATATCCCAACCACAGTTTCCCGTCCCTCCACTCTTCCCAGCCCCCTCACAGATCCACTCCCCCTTCATTTCCCTGCAGAAAAGAGCAGGTCCTTCAAGAGACAACCTTTAAGAGCACATTCTTTTCAACCACTCTCATTTTCTAAACACAAACCAATTGTTTGAGTGTGATATATTTGCTTTTAAAAAAGGCAGCTAGTATTTTACAAGGTCAAAACACAGGAGCTGGGGCTGGAGCGAAGGCTCAGTGAAGTACTTGTCATGAATGTATGCGGGCCTGACTTTGGATCCTCAACACCTACATCTAAGCTGGGTATGGTGGCATGCATTTGTCACGGTGCCACAGAAGAGGCAGAGCCAGACAGATCACTGGCCAGCCTAGCCAAATCAATGAGCTCTCGGATCTAATGAGAGAACTTGTCTCAAAAAATAGATCAATATTCCTTAGAAACACACATGCAGGATTTCTCAATCAAATACTTGGAAGCATAATTCAAAAACTTAGCAAAAAGATTATCTACCACGATCAAGTAGGCTTCATCCCAGAGATGCAGAAATTCAACATACATAAATTGATAAATGTGATCCACCACATACACAAACTGGAAGATAAAAAGCATCTCATCTTATTAGTTGCAGCAAAGGCCTTTGATATGATCCAGCACCCTTTTGTGGTAAATGTCCTGGAGAGATTAGGTGTATAAGGTACATACTTCAGCATTACAAAGACAAGATCAACCTAAACAGAGAGAAACTGAAAACATTTCCACTAAGATCTGAAACAAGATAGGGGTGTCCACTTGCTCCATACCTATTTAATAGACTACTTGAAGTCTTAGCTGAGCACTAAGAAATCTGAAAAGAACCAAGAGGATAAAAATAGGAAAGAAAGAACAATATCCTCATTTGCAGATGATATGGCTTTATATTTAAGATCCTCAGGAGTCCAGCAGGAAACTTCTTTCAGCAAAGTAGCCATATTTAAAAGAAAGAACATTATCCTCATTTGCAGATGATATGGTTTTATATTTAAGATCCTCAGGAGTCCAGCAGGAAACTTCTTTCAGCAAAGTAGCCATATTTAAAATTAATACACAAAATCAGTAGCCTTCTTATATACAAATGTCAAACATACTGAGCTAGAAATGATGGAAACAGTACCTTTCACAATTGCTTCAAAAATGTTTTGGGATTACTCTAATGAAGGGTGTGATAGACTAAAGCATAATTAAAAACTTTATGATATTAAAGAAATTGAAAAAGATTCCCGGAGATGGAAAGATCTCCAATATCCATGGATCAGGAGGATTCATAGTGTGAAAATGGCCATCCTGTCAAAAGCAATCTACAGATGAAATAAAATCCCTACCAAAATTCCAACAAAGTTCTTCACAGTTGAAGAACAACCTCCAATTTCATATGGGAAGTCAAAAAAGGTATTACACAGATAGCAAAAACAATCTTGAGTAATAAAAGAACTGTTAAAAGTGTCACCACTTCCATTTCACACTGTAATACAGTTTATAGAATCAAAATTACTATGATATAGCATAAAAACAGATGTTTCGGTCAATGGACTAGACCTGAAGACCCAAGCATCACTGCATAGGTACAGACGCTTGAGTTTTAAAAAGAAGCCAAATCGTACATAGCAGGAAACAAAGCATCTTCAACAAATGGTGCCTCTCAAGCCAAAAGCTTCAAAAAATGTACAAGAAGGAAACTATATTGATGTATATTACCCTGTACCAAAAGCTTGACTCCAAATCGATAAAGGATCTAAACGCAAAACCAAATTTCCTGAACTGCACAGGAAAGAAAGCAGGGAATTCACTTGATCTCATCAGCACAGGAAAGACTTTTCTGACCAGGAAGCCAAAAGCACAGGCACAGGACTAATAACTAATAAGCGGAATGCTTGAAGCTAAAACGCTTCTGTATAGTGATGAACACCACCATGCAAGCAAAGCAGAAGCCTACAGAACAGGAAAAATACTTCCCAGTCATACATCTGACAAAAACAAAAAACTACAAAAACAAAACCAACCAACCAATCAACCAATCAACCAACCAGCCAACCAACCGACCAACTGACCAAACAACCAAACAACCAAACAACCAACCCTCCCCCCTGAACACAAAGAAAACAATTCAGTTTGAAAATGGGTTACAGACCATGTAATAAGGATACATGTTCTACTATGTTCATAGCAGCCCTATTTATAATTGCCAGATGCTGGAAAGAACCCAGGTATCCCTCAACAGAAGAGTGGATGCAAAAAATGTGGTATATCTACACAATGGAGTACTATTCAGCCATTAGAAACAATGAATTCATGAAATTCTTAGGCAAATGGATGGAGCTAGAGAATATCATACTAAGTGAGGTAACCCAGACTCAAAAGGTGAATCATGGTATGCACTCACTAATAAGTGGATATTAACCTAGAAAACTGGAATACCCAAAACATAATCCACACATCAAATGAGGTACAAGAAGAAAGGAGGAGTGGCCCCTGGTTCTGGAAAGACTCAGTGAAACAGTATTCGGCAAAACCAGAACGGGGAAGTGGGAAGGGGTGGGTGGGAGGACAGGGGAAGAGAAGGGGGCTTACGGGACTTTCGGGGAGTGGGGGGGCTAGAAAAGGGAAATCATTTGAAATGTAAATACATTATATCGAATAAAAAAAATACAGAAAAAAAACAATGAATTCATGAAATTCTTAGACAAATGTATGGGAATGGAGAATATCATCCTATGTGAGGTAACCCAGTCTCAAAAGAACACTCATGGTATACACTCACTGATAAGTGGATATTAGCCTAGAAGCTTTGAATACCCAAGACACAATTCACATATCAAATGACGCCTAAGAAGAAGGAAGGAGTGGCCCCTGGCCCTGGATAGTCTCAGTGCAGCAGTGTAGGGGAATACCAGGACAGGGAAGCAGGAAGGAGTGGATTGGGAACAGGGGGAGGGAAGAGGGCTTATGGGATGTTATCCTGGAAAGGGGAAATCATTTGAAATGTAAATAAAGAATGTGTCGAATAAAAAATGGCCAAAAAAGGTGGAGAATGAAACAGGAACTCCCTTAATGTCAACCTCTGACTTACACACTGACACAACTCATTCTCTCACATACATACACACTCACACACATATACTCATACACACACTCACTCTCACACACTCATATGCACACTCTCACACACATCGACTCTCACACACACACACATACTCATACACTCACATACACACAGTAATACACTTACTTTCACCAATGCATGCACATACATACATATATACATGTTCTCTCTCTCACAACACATACATACTCACTCACACATTCATATACCCACACACACATTCACACACACTCATACACTTACATACTCCCACACCCACTCACAAGCATACATTTACACATTCATATACTCATATACACTCATACTCATTCACACAATTCTCACACACTCACTCATACACACTCACATACATAAACTCATATATACACTCACACATTCACACTCACACACACACTCATACACACACACATACACTCACTCTCAGTCATGTATGCACATACGCATACACACATACATACATGTTCTCTCTCACAACACATACTCTCACACACTCATACACTCACACACATTCACACACACTAATACACACTCACCCTCACAATACTCTCACAGACTCACACACACACACTCATACACACTCTCACACACATACACTCACTTTCACACATGCACACACATATACATACCTATACACTCTCTCTCATAACACACACACATACACACACATGAATATGTACACGTGGCTCTGACATTTATAAAAGTGGGGGCGGTCCTTGGACTGTTTCACTTCTTCCAATACTAACAGAGAGCCTGCCAAATCACTGACTTACGGAGCATAATGAACATGTCATTCACAAAACACATCAGGAGAATTTGGAGTGCAGTGTTTCACTGAAGCTATGCACCATCTGGAACAAATTGTTCATTCTAATATCACTAGAATCATAAAGAATATCATAGTTGATATTCATGGCTGTGAGGGTTGCTACTCTTAAGAATGACAAAATGAATAGTCTAGGGAGAGTGGAGCTGGCTGTGCCCGGGAGCGCTGCATGCATCCTGCCAGATGCAGTGGATCCGACTGCAGGGACAGCAGTTAGAGACAACCTCACCAGCTTTACACTGTAAAGTTGATATCTGAGTGCAACTGACTCCTCACTGGTGTAAAAGGCTCAGAGAATGCCCAAGACAGAAACTGCAATTTAGTGTGTCATTTCTTACGAAACTTTCATTTTTAAAATAAAATAGGAAAGTTGTACCTATAACAGTTTCCTTTTCAATATTCCGAGGCCAGCTCGCAATGCATGCCTGCTCACATGTCCTGCCACTGTCTCCAGGCACAACGGAAAAGATTCTGGTTTTATGTCAATGATACCAGACTTCTGCTTTTTTCAAACTGTTCTTTTCTGTTACAGCTTGATCTCAAACTAGCCTATCTAATTGTTCTCTTAGGACTTAATACCAAACAAGATATTTCTGAGAATCAGATAAATCTGAGCAAAATTATCAAAGGTACAATCTGAAATTGCTTCATGAATTCATGTTTTCTTAACTCCTTTGTTTTCCTTGATACTTTGTTGCCACTCCCAGGAAGCAAGCCACCTTTCCTAGATGAGAAGAGGAGAGCACACACGCACTCTTTGTCTGAAAAATACGTGGATAACTGTGGAATCTATATTAAAAACCATTTTTGTTAAAGTGGAATTCATTGTGAGCAGGAATTCAAAAGTGAGCAGGGTTTCTCATGACTCTAATTACAAACTGACTGGCTTCAGCTAGGACGTTCCTTTTAGAGGAAAGGTTATGGAAAGGGAAATCTGATTTTGAGAGGGAAAATAACAAGGAAATTGTGACAGACCTCCACTACCAACTTGACCTCAGCACAGAGCTCACATCCTCCACCTTGCCAAGGGAGTTTCCCATCCGAAGCTCAGAACCCCATGCCAGATTTCACCTCCTTAGTGAGCTCTAAACTCTGATGAATGCTCTCGTGAATAGGCAGAAATCCTTATCCCTCATTTAGGAGTTCTCAAACAGGAAGCGCTAGTTTTGTGCACAGATTTTATAAATGGCACCACATTTCACGGCCTCTTGTTATTTATCTGCCCTCAGCTTATTACAGCACACATCTCATAGAAAGCTCGTAGCATCCAAGTTAAATTATTGAATTCATAAATAATGAAAGAAACCTTCTGACTTACAATGTCAGAAATGTTTGAGTAAAAATTAAGTGATTGACTTTATGCCTCTTAATGGCCTAGATTTGGAAGGGATAACATCTATATTTGTTTTTTTGGGTTTTTTTTTTGAGGCTATTGGAAGTAGTAGCTTATGAACAAACTCAAGCCCTCTGACTGGCCCTGGCTTCTCCACAGGCTCCTGGCATCTGCACGGCAAAGGTAGTGGAACACCAGGGAAATACTTCTGCTCCTGGGCAAGGTGGATTTGCCAGGAGCTTCCCAGCTGGGGTAGAGCCAATGACTGTGACCCCTTTCCTCCCCGGAATTCCATCTCCTGTGCATTCCAAGAGTATGTCTGATGAAAGACGAGAGATACTAAGAACATTCAATTTGCTTACTACTATAAATATTCTTTGGGAAATGACTTTATTCTAGCTAAAACAAAAGGCTTTCTGTGCTTAAAAAGAAAGTGACAATCTCTAGGGAAGACCACTCGATGGCTACTGTGAACTTAGGGTGTCCCCAGCAGAAGAAACAAGGAACGTTGGGGTACACGCCAGTCCTGTGCTCCTTTTCCTATGACATGGCAGTCTTAAGACTGATTCATATGCTTCACTGGGACACGGAGAAATGTCTCTGTATTTTGTAGTATACTTGCATTAGATATCCATTTTTTTTAATTCACAAGGCAGAAAGGTTTTTGGCAGAATTCCAGGATAATGTTACAGCCCAGATATTGAGGGTGCCCTGGTCCTTTTCCTAAAGCACCGGGGGCTCAGTATGAACATGGCTATTTAGTAGACACTGTAAGGTGTGACGTGACACAGAGCACAGCCTGCCTGGATTCAGTGCTCTCTATGTAAAAGTACCATATGATAGGCAGTCCTGCATTGTGGTCACAACATAGGCACTAATGCTGTAATGGTTGTACATAATAAGTTCAGCTTATTTCTTTCCCATACTCTGCCAGGATAACCAGAAAGGTCACACATGTGAGTAGTATCCTAATATTCTGAAACACATAGACTAAGTCTGAGAGGAGGAAAAGCACATTAATTCTCATATTGAAATATGAAATAGGAAATGTAAAGACAAACTAAATCAGGTCCCTAAATAAAGTGATAGTATGTATGTATGTACGAATGTATGTATGTATGTATGTATGTACGTATATATGTACATATGCATGTATATATGTATGTATGTACATATGTGTGTGCATGTATGAACTTATATATGTATGTAAGATGTATGTATGCACATATGTATGTATGCATGTACATATAGATGTATGAATGTATATATGTATGTACTTATGTATGTATGTACATATGTATGTATGTACGTATGTGTGTCTTGAATTATTGATTTGTTCACACCACCCACTATGATGCTGCACCCCCTGAAGCTGTTTAGTCTTGGTGTGTCACCCAGCATCACCTCTCCCCGGGAACAGTCTGATAACAGTGCCAAATCAGCACCATTACTGACCCAGAGAATACCCGGTGCTTTTTACAATTTTTGCATTGTTACCTCCCCCTATGTTTGCTTGTGAAATGCTCCCCACAGGTTCATATGTTTGAATATTTGATTGCCAGCTGGTGGTGCTGTTTGGGGAGGTTACAGATAGAAGGTGGTGCCGAGTCGAGGAAGAGAAGTAGGCCTGTAGGTTATGGTCAGCCTTGCTTTGAAGCTTGCTCTGCTTCCTGGCCGGTATGTCAAACCATCTGTGCTGCAAACTCCTGCAGTTCTTGACAGTGCAAACCCATCTGCCATGACGGATGGAGTTTCTAAAATTGTGAGTCAGACAAAGCCTGTCCTTCCCTTAGGTCACCGTCAGGTACTTTGTCATAGAAATGAGAAAAGCAGCTACATGTAACCCTGTGATCATTAGAGGATCAGTATTAGAAATGCAGCTTGGAACAGCACTCCCTGGGGCATTGGTCACTGCCATATTAGGACTTTGAGTGAACCAGATATGTATGGGAACGATATTGGCTAAAAAACAAACCAAACCAAACCAACAAAAACAAAAATAAATCAAATTAAAACAAAACAAAATAAAATGGTGGCCACTGTCACCATATAACCAACTTTGTGAGAAAGCATCTTAAAGGGAAATAGGTGACTGGACTAAAAGCTAATAAGATTACGATTAAGTTGTCAGTAGTATTTTTCAGAGAACTAGAAAGAAAATAAGAGATGCACATTGAAGAACTTTAAACAATACAGCTATGCATATTAGTAGCCAGGAACATATTTTGCACAGAGTATGAACTTCATACTACTAACATTTGCTAGTTTCTGGAGGAGGAGACAACAGACACATTAATCTTAAAAAAAAAGAAAAAAAAGAAAAAGCAAAGAAAAAGAAATGGTCTGAGTAAAAGCTAAGACAAGAGCTGAGAGAGGCCAGCCTTTGGATTTTGCTGGACTCATCCTCATGTTGAGTATGGTCTCAGGAGCTGTTTATGAGGAGAAGAATGAGGTACAGTCCCACCCTGTAGTATCTCCTGGGAGATGGTCACATGTTCTCTATGGGAGGAGAATCCTGTGCGATGAACAGAAGGCCTGGCGAATGGCAGTCAACTTGAATGTGAAAGGTCAAGGGCTCCCCAGAGCACCAGAGCTGGGGACCCCCCTTACAAAGGGATCCCCAAAGCACGGGAGTCAGGAACCTCCTTACAAAGGGCTCCCCAGAGCACCGGAGCTGGCGACCACCTCACAGAGGCTGCATATCTTTGAAATCTAAGAATCATCTTTGTCTTACAACTTCCTGCCATGTTATTTCTCTTTCTGCTTTACTGTACCCTAATGTAAAAACACATTATCAGCAAGAAATATAATATTTCAAAAACACAATATCAGCAAAGCTCCTCCAAGCTCTTGGAAGGGATTTCCTCAGGTGGGATGCGGACAAAGGTGACTGTGATAGCTGGGAAGCACTGGCTGGCAAATTCTGAAGGCTGATGTGATGGCGATGGCTCCTGGTAGCAGAGGGCAGGTGGCAGGCCACCTCCTCAGGGTTTGTAGAAAGAAGCGGGGAGAGGGAAAGCCTGGCTCAAGCTCTGACCCCATCTTCTCCCCTCACAGCCTCCGTCTCCATCTCTTGCCACTTCTTTCCCCATTCTTTCCAGAACTGTCCATCTAGTTCTCTAGAGATGCTAGGAAGGGGAGGCCGTGGCCACGAAACAGATCTGTTTACAGCTGCTTGAGGGTGAACGGCTATTTTGAGATGGAAAACCAGTGGATTAGGCCAGTGACATTCAAGGTCGCCTCTGTGGGTGGCAGTGACTTTCATGAGGAAGGCCAGGACAGAAGTGTGGCTACAGCTGTTGTCTATGGGGAGCATGCTGTATGAAAACTGAGATCCAGGTGTCCTGTCCAGAGAGCTGCAGAAGGAGAGAATCCCTGCGGCCATATTCGCTGCCTGCCGGGACAGAAAAGGGTCACTAGGCAGTGTATCACCCTGAGCTTTAGATTTCTGGTGGTGCAAACCGCCAGGGGTCTGACTGCACCAAGGAACTGAGCACATAGGCGGTTTGTCTGCCAGCCCGCCCGGCTGGGGCCCGTGTCCTGCCCAGAGAGCAGCAGAGGAAGAGATTTCCTGTGGCCATATTCGCTCCCTCCCGGGACAGAAAAGCGTCACTAGGTACTGGATCACCCTGAGCTTTAGATCTCTGGGGGTGCAAATCTCCAGGGGTCTGCCTACACTCAGGAACTGAGCACATAGGTGGTTCATCTGCAAGCTGGTCGGTCGCGGGACCTGTGTCCTACATGAGAATCAACAGAGGGAGTGACCCCCACCACACCATCTTCACTCCATAACAGAGCAGTCAGAGAACACCTGGTTCACCTTGACAACCTAAGTATAACATTGCTTGAGGCAAGATTGAGCAGGGCTCCAAAGGCACAAAAGAGGAAGACAGCATATCAGTAATCTGTGCCAGATGAAACACAGTCATCCAGTGTTGCAGAAATAACCTTAAAGATCCACAGTAGGTTGAAGCGCCAGCCAGTGACAATAAGACCATCTAACACCAGGGAGAACTAGATGGCTAAAGGCAAACTTAGGAATGTTACTAACAGAAACCAAGGCATTATGGCAGCATCTGAACCCAACTCTCTAACGATAGCAAGTCCTGGATACCCCAACACACCAGAAAAACAAGAGTTGGATGTAAAAGCACTGGTAAGGATGTTGTTAGAGGAACACATGAAGGACATAAATAAATCTCTTAAAGAAATCCAGGAGATAAATGATCAAAAGCTAGAAGCTCTTACAAGGGAAACACAAAAATCATTTAAAGAAATTCAGGAGAATATGGGTCAGAAGTTAGTAGCCAATAAGGAGGAAATGCAAAAAATCACTTAAAAAAAGGAGAAGTTTGATCAACAGGCAGAAGTCATGAAAGAGGAAACAAAAATCTCTTAAAGAATTAGAAGAAAACACAAACAAGCAAATGACGGAAGTGAGCAAAAACTTCCAGAAGTAGAAACAACTAAGAAAGCACAAAGGGAGACAACTTTGGAGATAGAAAACCTTGGGAAGAAATCAGGGACCATAGACGCAAATATCAACAACAGAATACAAGAGATAGAAGAAAGAATCTCAGATGCCGAAGATACCATAGAAACCATGGACTCAATGGTCAAAGAAAATGCAAAAAGCTTGTAACCCAAAACAGCCAGGAAATCCAGGACACAATGAGAAAGCCGAATCTAAGGATTATAGGCATTGATGAGAGTGAAGATTTACAACTTAAAGGGCCAGCAAATATCTTCAACAAAATTATGGAAGAAAACTTCCCTAACATAAAGAGAGAGATGCCCATGAATATACAAGAAGCCTACAGAACTCCAAACAGACTGGACCAGAACAGAAATACCTCCTGTCACATAATAACCAAAACCCCAAATGTACTAAACAAAGAATACTTAGGGCAGTAAGAGAAAAGGGCAAGTAACGTATAAAGGAAGACCTATCAGAATTACACCAGATTTCTCACCAGAGACCATGAAAGCTAGAAGATCCTGGCAGAGCTCATGCAGACTCTAAGAGAACACAAATGCCAGCCGAGACTACTATACGCAGCAAAACTCTCAATTACTATAGATGGAGAAACCAAGATATTCCATGACAAAAGCAAATTTACACAATATCTTTCCACAAACCCAGCCCTACAAAGGATAGTAGGGGGAAAATACCATTACAACGAGAGAAACTATACCCTGGAAAAAGCAGGATGTTAAGCTTCTTTCATCAAACCCAAAGAAGATAACCACACACGTATAAAATTAAAATAAAAAATGATAGGAAGGAACAACCACTACTCCTTAATATCTCTTAACATCAATGGACTCAATTCCCCAATAAAAAGACATAGACTAACAGACTGGTTACGTAAACAGGACCCTACATTTTGCTGCATACAGGAAACACACCTCAGTTTCCAAGACAAAAACTACCTTAGAGTATAAGGCTGGAAGACAATTCTACAAGCAAATGGTCCCAGGAAACAAGCCGGAGTTGCCATTCTAATTTCAGATAAAATTGACTTTCAACCTAATGTCATCAAAAGAGACATGGAAGGTCCTTCTTGCTGGTCAAAGGAAAAATCAAACAAGAAGAACTCTCAATCCTGAACATCTATGCCCCAAATACAAGGGCGCCCTCATTCATAAAAGAAACTTTACTAAAGCTCAAAGCACACATTGCACCTAACACAATGATTGTGGGGTGACTTCAACACTCTACTCTCACCAATGGACTGATCAGGAAAACAGAAACTAAATAGAGAGACAGTGAAACTAATTGAAGCTTTGGACCAATTGGAGTTAATATATATATATATATATATATATATATATATATATATATATATATATATATATATAACTTTTCATCCCAAAGCAAAATAATATACCTTTTTCTCAGCACCTCATGGTACCTTCTCCAAAACAGATCATATAGTTGGTCACAAGACAGACCTCAACAAATATAAGAAGATTGAAATAATCCCATGCCTCCTATCAGATCACTATGGAGTAAAAGTGGTCTTTAATAACAATAAAAACAACAGAAAGTCCACATACACATGGAAACTGAACAATACTCTACTCAATGATACCTTGGTCAAGGAAGAAATAAAGAAATCAAAGATTTCTTAGAATTTAATGAAAATGAAGGCACAACATAACCAAATCTATGGGACACAATGAAAACAGTGCTAAGAGGAAAACTCATAGCTTTGAGTGTCTCCAAAAAGAAAATCGAGAGAGCATACACTAGAAGATTAACAGAACAACTGAAAGCCCTGGAACAAAAAGAAGCTAATTTACCCAGGAGGAGGAGAAGACAGGAAATCATCAAACTCAGGGCTGAAATCAATCCAGTAGAAACCAAGAGAACCATACAAAGAATCAACAAAACCAAAAGCTGGTTCTTTGCTAAAATCAACAAGATAGATTAAACCCTTAGCCAGACTAACCAAAGGGCACAGAGAAAGTATCCAAATTAACAAAATTAGAAATGAAAACGGAGATATTACAACAGAAACCGAGGAAATTAAAAAAAAAATCATCAGATCCTACTACAAAAACTTGTACTCAACACAACTGGAGAATCTGGAGGAAATGGACATTTTCTTAGATAGATACCAATTACCAAAATTAAGCCAGGATCAAATAGACCATCTAAACAGACCCATAACCCCTAAAGAAATAGAAGGGGTCATAGATAGGCTTCCAACCAAAAAAAAAGCACAGGACCAGATGGTTTCAGTGCAGAATTCTATCAGGCCTTCAAAGAAGACTTAACACCAACACTCTTCAAACTTTTCCACCAAATAGAAACAGAAGGAACACTACCCAACTCCTTCTTCGAAGCCACTATTACACTGATACCAAAACTACACAAAGATCCAACTAAGAAAGAGAATTTCAGGCCAATTTCCCTTATGAATATCGATGCAAAAATACTAAATAAAATTCTTGCCCACCAAATCCAAGAACACATCAAAACGATCATCCACCATGATCAAGTAGGCTTCATCCCAGGGATGCAGGGATGGTTCAATATAAGGAAATCCATAAATGCTATCCACTACATAAACAAACTCAAAGAAAAAAACCACATGATCATTTCATTAGATGCTGAAAAAGCATTTGACAAAATTCAGCATCCTTTCATAAATGCTATCCACTACATAAACAAACTCAAAGAAAAAAAACACATGATCATTTCATTAGATGCTGAAAAAGCATTTGACAAAATTCAGCATCCTTTCATGCTAAAAGTCTTGGAAAGAACAGGAATTCAAGGCCCATATCTAAACATAGTAAAAGCAATATACAGCAAACCGGTAGCCAACATCAAACTAAATGGAGAGAAACTTGAAGCAATCCAACTAAAATCAGTGACTAGACAAGGCTGTCCCTTCTCTCCATATCTTTTCAATATAGTTCTTGAAGTCCTAGCTAGAGCAATTAGGCAAAATAAGGAAGTCAAAGGGATACAAATTGGAAAGGAAGAAGTCAAACTATCACTATTTGCAGATGGTATGATAGTATACTTAAGTGACCCTAAAAACTCTACTAGAGAACTCCTACAGCTGATAAACAACTTAAGCAAAATGTCTGGCTACAAAATCAATGCAAGCAAATCAGTAGCCTTTATATATTCAAAGGATAAGCAGACTGAGAAAGAAATTAGGGAAATGACTTGCTTCACAATAGCTACAAACAGCATAAAGTATTTCAGGCCAATACTTATTGCATGCTGAAGAATCCTCAGGATATATGCCCAGGATATATGCCCTGAGGACAGGGTCCTCAGGAAGTGTCATGCCCAGTTTTCTGAGGAACCGCCAGACTGATTTCCAAAGGGGTGACTCTAAACAAACAAGTGAAAGACCTATATGACAAGAACTTCAGATATCTGAAGAAGGAAATCAAAGATCTCAGAAAATGAAAAAATCTTCCATGCTCGTGGATTGGCAGGATTAATATAGTTAAAATGGCCATCTTGCCAAAGGCAATCTACAGATTCAATGCTATCCCCCTAAAAACCCCAACCCAGTTCTTCATAGAGCTAGAAAGAGCAATTCTCAAATTCATCTGGAATAACAAAAAACCCAGGATAGCTAAAACTATTCTCAACAGTAAAAGAACTTCAGGGAGATTCAGTATCCCAGACTTTAAACTTTTCTACAGAGCAATAATGATAAAAACTGCATGGTATTGGTACAATGTCAGGCAAGCGGATCAATGGAATAGGATTGAAGACCCAGAAATAAACCAACACACCTATGGTCACTTGATCTTCGACAAAGGAGCTGAAAGCCTCCAGTGGAAAAAAGATAGTCTTTTCAACAAATGGTGCTGGTTCAATTGGAGGTCAGCATGCAGAAGAATGCGAATCGATTCATTCTTATCTCCTTGTACTAAGCTCAACTCCAAATGGATCAAGGACCTTCACATAAAACCTGACACACTGAAACTAATAGAAAATAAACTGGGGAAAACCCTTGAGGACATGGGCACAGGGGGAAAGTTCCTGAGTAGTACACCAATAGCTTATTCTCTAAGATCAAGAATTGACAAATGCGACCTCATAAAACTACAAAGTTTCTGTAAGGCAAAGGACACTGTCAAAAGGACAAAACGTCAACCAACAGATTGGGAAAGGATCTTCACCAACCCTAAATCCAACAGAGGGCTAATATCTAATATACACAAAGAATTCAAGAAGGTAGAACCCAGAGAAACAAATAACCCCATCAAAAAGTGGGGCACGGAGCTAAACAAAGAATTTTCACATGGAGAACTTTGGAGGGCTGAGAAACACCTTAAGAAATGTTCAACATCATTAATCATTAGGGAAATGCAAATCAAAACAACCCTGAGATTTCACCTCACACCAGTCAGAATGGCTAAGGTCAAAAACTCAGGAGACAGCAGGTGTTGGCGAGGATGTGGAGAAAGAGGAACACTCCTCCACTGCTGGTGGGATTGCAAGATGGTACAACCTCTTTGGAAATCAGTCTGGCGGTTCCTCAGAAAACTGGGCATGACACTTCCTGAGGACCATGTCCTCAGGGGATATATCCTGGGCATATATCCTGAGGATTCTTCAGCATGCAATAAGGACACATGCTCCACTATGTTCATAGCAGCCCTATTTGTAGTAGCCAGAAGCTGGAAAGAACCCAGGTATCCTTCAATGGAGGAATGGATACAAAAAATGTGGTATATTTACACAATGGAGTACTATTCAGCCATTAGAAACAATGAATTCATGAAATTCTTAGACAAATGGATGGAGCTAGAGAACATCATACTAAGTGAGGTTACCCAGTCTCAAAAGATCAATCATGGTATGCACTCACTGATAAGTGAATATTAGCTTAGAAACTTTGAATACCCAAGACATAATCCACATATTAAATGATGTCCAAAAAGAATGGAGGAGTGGCCCCTGGTTCTGGAAAGACTCAATGCAACAGTATAGGGGAATACCAGAACAGGGAAGTGGGAAGGGGTAGATGGAGGAACAGGGGAAGGGAAGAGAGTTTATGGGACTTGTGGGGAGTGGGGACCCAGAAAAGGGGAAATCATTTGAAATGTAAATAAAAATACATCAATAAAAAAAAGAAAACAAAAGAAAACTGAGATCCAGATTTTGAGCTGTGGCGGAAATGCTTTTCTTGGGGAGCTATAGTGTAGGAAGGTAAATGTGGTGTCCTAGGATATAATCAACGGTGATAATTTTGGGGTCTAAATTGCTGAGTCTGATAAATTTCAAGGCCCTGACAAAAGCATTGAGTACATTTCTCTGAATGCAGATTCTCCTTCTACATGGCTTGTAATCTCTCTACTGTCCTTCCTGTTTTTAAAACTGTGACCTCCTTGGAGTGCGGGGTCTTAATGCACCTCTGCTTTTTCATATCTGGTTTTCCCATTTAAAAATACATCCATTCAAAATGAGAAACAGCCCCTGAGGGATGTCAGCGAGTGTGCAGCTGGTGCAGCAGCAGCAGCGGCAGCGGCGGCAGCGGCAGCGGCAGCAGCGGCAGCGGCAGCAGCGGCAGCAGCAGCAGTGCATCTTTGTTTCACTAGTATCAGGCTCATCTGTATCTGTTAAAATAGAACGAGTTGCTTTAAACACGGGCTCCGTAGTGGGTGGCAGGAAGTGACATCATGTCACCACACTGGCGCTCATTTGGGTAAGCATAAGTTTACTATTATAAGATAGAAATGAACATTTGCTTTATTCTTTAATGCTACATTTGTAGTGAGCAGCACTTCCTGATAGTTTGCATTTCATGTTGAAATTCCAAAAACTGTCTGAGGGAATACCTGGTAGCAGTCAATATTCATACTTAGCTATTCTATGCCAGATGAGAGACGATACGATGTTTTCAGAGTAGCGTTTCAGTGCTGTGTTTATAAGACTCCTTCACTGGGGATTAGTTAAATATCCAGGAGCTTCTAATCTATAGGAAGAGCTGGTGATAGTATTTTCTTTACATTTCTGTGAATTTCTTCTTACCATAGTGTGTGTGTGCACATTTGTGTGCATGTGTATGTATCCATATATCCATATATACACATATACACATACACACAAACACACATACAGATATATGTATATATACTTTTCTATTAGCAAAAGATTTTCCTAATAAGAAAGTGTATGTATGTATGTATATATGTATATATGCATGCACATATGCATACATGTAATATATGCAACATACATGTCACATATGTAACACACATGTAACATGTATGGGGGGCCTTGAAATGATTCTGCAGTACTTACGGTTTTGCTTTGTCACATAACAAAAGGGAAGCTTCTAACCCTATGAGCTGAATGCTGTGTATTTCATAAGACAATCCCTTCATTGTTACTAATCTAAACCTGCTTCTATATTTACAGAATTGGGTACAAACTATGCTTTAACTTTGACTCTTTGCATTTCCAGAAATAATTTAGAACTTTGGAGGAAATGAAATTTCCTTTTTAGAAAGGTGCTTTATGCCGTGAGAGTCTTGCCTGCATTTATGTATGTGCGCTGTGTGCATGACTGCGGCCCAGGGAGGGTGTTGGATCCCTTGAACTAGAGCTAGAGATGGTGTGACCCACCAGGTAGGTGCTGGGAACTGACCCTGGGTCCTCTACAAAAGCAGTAAGCTCTCTTAACCACTAAGATACGTCGTCTGCCCCATATTTGTTTTAATATTTTCCATCAATTACATTTAGCTGGAATTAGAGCCGAAGTCCCTCCCTAACTTCATATACGAAAGGCAGGTTTCCAGCTCATGGCTCTGTTAGGAGGTGATGGAATCTTTAACACTGCAACTAAATGGAAGGAATTTATGCCACCGAGTGTAAGCTTGCAAAGGGGATGATGGGACTCTGGTGCCCTCTCCCTGCTTCCTGAGGGCATCATGGGTGAGCAGACCCTTTGCCAAGGTGCTACAAGTTACTTATGTCAGATACCTGGCCTAGTAATAAGATGGTGGCTAGCATGCACTTATAGCACGTGAGTGCCACTCAGCCTTTAGTGACAGGTCTGGACACTGTTGTATTCTTGTTAAGGGGCCAGGGTGGGGACTCTGTTCCAGAAATCCCATGACTCAGTTCCATTCTATCACCTGCGTGTGAAGCCACAGCCTTCTCTCACCGTTTGTCCCAGTTTCTACAGTGGTCCGACCAGAGCAGACCATCTGGTCCTAAACTGTGCACAAGGCAAGAAACCCGTCTATTTGGGCAGCTGATTCTAAAAGCATTTGTTTCAACTTGCAAATTTCTCACAATCTTCTCGTCACAGAGATAATAATATATGCTGGTCAACCTGAGCAGAGGCCATTCCATGACAAAGTGGACAGCAAGGTGACAGTTGGTGACTTTGGTGGGCATGGCAGAACAGCTCCCTCGCCACGGACATGTTTTCTGAACTCAGACAAGGGGGATAAGCAAAATCTTCAGAATTAAAATATGATCGTGTAAAGGTCAGCTTTGCAATTCCCCTTTTAATATTCAAAATGCCATAAAACCTCAATTGGAGATGTCATGTCCATACTAGGGGCATGTTACTGAAGGTAACAGCCCTTTGAAATCGCAGGCTGATCATGTAATGCCTGCAATTTTCAGCGGTTATGTGGCTGTCATGTACACAACGGAAAAAGCCCTAGCAGAATACCCAAGTCCCCATTCCTCCACTGACATGCCGTAAAGAACTGGCTAAGCGACAACCTCTTTGTGCCTCAGGCCCTTCATCTGTGAAATGAGATTTGTGTGAACACTCTTTAAGATGTCAGCCAGCTCCAAGGTTCTCTGATTCTGAGTGGGGAATTATGGGATAATGAGGCTACATTTCAGCTGTGGTACATGACAGGGGTAGACTCTCTCACTGTGTGGGGCACACACGGCTGACCAGTCCATGTAAGGCCGGTCGTCGCCACTTTTCTAGGCTAGCCAAGAAACTCTTCAATTTCTTTTCTGTCACCTAGGGTGTTCTTATGACACCCCAGAAACCACAGTCTATAAAGTTAAATGGCAAAGAATTCATTTAAATCTATTCTCCTTCTTCATGCTCTGTCAAATCACTCTGCGTGTAAGTCATCAGAACTCACTCTGCAGCACCCATCTAGACTGCAACACACGGGATGATATGGTAAATCAAGGTTTTCTCATAAGATACAACCGTCTGCCCATGCCCGTGTGTTACGTTACTCTCTGGTTGTCTCAGAAGTCTTTAAAGTTTCATTTATGAACGCAACATCTGATAAAGAAAAAAAATATTTTCGAAACGAAACTAGAAAATTATTCAAGAAAATTAAGGAAAGTGTAAAAGAAAACAGAACCCAAGCACAGAGAGAGTAATTGACAGTCACAGGGGGCTCACGGGTCAAAGGCTGCGAGCAGGAAGTTCAGCAGGAGACTGATGGACTGCTCCACGTGGATTTGGTGAGTGGTTGGCATCCGCTTGTTGAGCTGGTAAAAAATCGTGGAGAGCACTGCCTCCAGGCGGGCCACGTTGAGCTCTATGTTTGGGTCCAGGTTATTCAAAGCGTTTTCCCGCAGGGCCTCAATGACGTTCCAAATGTCCACCAGGTGCACTAGAACGGAAGCAGAGTGAACACGTGAGCCCAGAGCACACCCAAGTGCACTGATGGCTGGGCTGGGTTGTCTAGGCTCTGCACATGCGCCCAGCTGCTGTGGGGGACACACGTGACCAGAAGTCTGTCTCCAGTGCTTGAAGACCTTCCACTTAGCAACAAATGACGTACCGAATACTAAGTACATGGGTTACCTTCTCGGTGTTGTGGCAAAAGAAGCGACTTTAGAAAGAAATGGCTTCCGGGTGCAGGCCTTGTGGGGAAGTCACGTGACTGGCCACATTGCATCCACAATTAGGAAGCATGGAGAGACCAGTGCTTCCGTTCTGTTCATTTTCTCCATTTTATTCAGACCCATCCTATAGGGTGCCGTACACAGCAGGGTGGCCTTCCCGTATCAACGAACGGAACTAGAATCTCCTTCATATACGTGTTTACAGGTGTGCCTCCGAGGTGAGGCCAGACCTTGCCTTGTTGGCAACTAATATTAATCATCACTTTCTGTGTTACAACCGCCCTTGAAATATGGTCATTGATCCTATGTACGTGCAGGAAAACTGAGGGATGGGTCGTTAACTGTCAGTGTAAGAACAGTCACTAGCAAAGTTGGTAGTCAAATTCAAGGCAATCGGGCTTAAAAAATTTCCCCACCCAATGCAGTGACTGCTTGAAATGAAAAGAGGATAAGAACCTAAGCGTTAAGTGCCTAAAGGAGGTCAGAATCCGTTTTGAGTATTTAAAGTAAATTCATTTTCATACATATATTTACACAGTCGCACACACATAAATATATATGTATGTACGGAGGTTGATAAGGGGGGAGGGGAGAAGGAAAGCCCAGAAGGACAAGCCCACACCACTGAGGAGCCAAGTCACAGCTTACTGAACAACCTGGTCAAAAATTATAAGCTTGGTTATTTTCTCCTGAATTACTCAGGAAGTCCCTTTCTGTTTGTTCTGAAGTATTACTATGATGCCCCAGTAGCAATTAACACTGAAAGTGTTCTTGTGTGCCTCTGTAATCCATTCTACGCAATCAGGCAACTTTGATTTTCTTACTTTCTATTATAATTTTATTGAATATTAAATAACTGGAACTCCATTTGTTCATCTTCTACTAGAAGAATAGTAGAAGGCTTAGAATAACTATTTTAAGAGTCATCTCTATTGGGCATGCATTGATAATTCACTTCTTGTTATTGCTGGGTGATATCCTGTATGGAAGCATCAGTTTGGTCACAGACCCATTTGTTGATGGGCATTTGAGTTGATCCAGATTGTGGCTGAAACAAATAAAGTTATTATGAGTAAGGATGTACAGGGTTGTTATGTGAATTTTCTTATTGAATATTTATAAGTAAAATGACTTGACAGGCTAGAGGTCAATGTTTAAGAGCGTAGTGGGTGCAAGGTCGCAGCCAGTGTTTTTCCCACTCTTTTATACCTCATCTTTGTTAAAAGTGTTATTTGCTTTTATTTTATACTTACAAGTGTTTTTGCCGTATATGTGTGTACCTCGCACATGCAGTCCCCATGAGGGTCAGGAACAGTGGTGTAGTCCCTAAAGCTGGACTTTAGATGCTTGTGATCTGCCATGTGGGAGTTGCAAACCCAACCCTGGTCTTCTAAAAGAACTGCAAATGCTTCTAACCCCCGAATCATCTCTCCAGTCTGGCGCCTTTTCTGTCTTAATTAGCATTACAAGGCACTCCCAGAAAAGTGCCAATTATTAATGAAAGCTTTTTTGGGGGCGGGGTTTACTTTTATTCTTGAGTGTTTTATGGTCCCTGTCATTATTGTGTGTTTACTCTGTGAGTCTGTTCCTCAGAGTGTGACTGCAAGATGTTATGAGAATGGGAATTAGTTCGGGCTGACTTCATTTTCGAACTACAATATGACATGTCACTTGTCTGCTGTGTAAATTTCTTTCATAATTCCCCATTAATTTGAAATCCAAGCATGGCTTGTGAGGGCCTTTGTCTGTTTAAATTGTCCCCTGTTTATTTCTCATCCAGGTCTCAGTACACCTCAGCGTCAGGACCACGTCTTCAAGGATGTCTTTCTGGCTTCTCCATCTCCGAGTTTTGTACCTGTTTCTGTAGTGAACACACCACAGGGAGTCTGTGCGTGTTGTGATAATTGTTCACCTCTCCAGCACGCATCACAGCTCCTTCATATCATAGGAGTATAATCACACATGGTAACTAAGTAAGAAAATGCCAATGTAACTCAACGATGAATCAAGGGCTTCTAAGGGCATATGTGAACCCAAGGAGGCAATATGGCGCAGTTGTGAAGAATCACAGTGATGGTCTGAATTCCCCACTACTTCAATACGGTCAGTTCTCATAGTGTTTTAATCCCTTCATTTGATTATACTGTGGATTAAAAGAGTCAATCTCTGGACAACACTTCACATGCTACAGAAAATAATAACTTATTGTTATAGGCAAATAAAAGATCTTGATGTTGTATTGAAATCATTTCAAATAAATGTGCTCAGAATGTGTGTTTTCTTACACCAAAGGCCTTGGTTCACTGAGAAGCAAAGCTCTGGGTCTGGCTCACCGTGAGGACAGATAATTACAAACCATTCATGTAAAACAAGCTTTATAATTGTTAATAAGTTACTGTAAAGCTGACAGTTCTACAGTAAAAAAATGTGCTTCCCAATCCATGGAACCAATTATCTGGTGAGGACACAAGTGTCACTCAGTCACACGGGTAGTAAAACGTGTGGCCTATGGTAAGGCCCAGAGTGCTATGCACAGAATGAGATGGTGACAGAGTTGTGGTGGCACCAGATGGACAAGGTTGGAGTGAGGACACACCATAGCCATGAGCAGGATTTGTGCCAAGGATGAAGATGTAGTAGAGTAGAGCTATATGATCATGTCCAGTGTGAAAATATCATTTCCAAGTCTAGAGAAGATAGGAATGGCGACAGACAGGGAAGAAGCTGGAGTAGTTAAAATTTATTAGTGGAGACCAAGTAAGTAATACAGGGCATGACGGTGTTGAGAAACTCCTTTCACTGGCCTGGCACTCACCATGTAGACCAGGCTGGACTCAAATGTCAACCCATCTCAAGGATTGCTGGGATTGAAGGCTCATGCCACCATACTGGGTCGAATCCAGTCCATTTTAGTGTGTTTGTGTGTCTCTGGCTTATATATGTCTTCTTAGAGTTTATCATATTACAATGCTTCTGCAGTTTTCTGGGTTATTTTCAATGTTTATGGGTTTTTTGCCTACATGTATGTCTGTGTACCACATTTGTGCCTGATACCCACAGAGGCCAGAAAAGGGCATCGGATCCTTTGGGATTGGAAGTATAGTCAGTTGTAAGCATTCATGTGGGTCCTAGGCATTGAACCTGGATCCTCTGGAAGAACAGCCCAGGCTGTTAACTGCTGAGCCATCTCCTCAGCCTCATATTAATTATTGAAAAAAAGTTCTATCAGTATTTTTCCCATTTAAGCAGGAGCACCAAGAAATGTTAAGTTGGGATTCAGTGGGAAGTCAGCAGGAAGTCTGTTTCAGCCCCAACAGTTGCTTACTGATGATTTAGGATATACAATCCTGACAATGGACCACTAGATGGCACTGTGCACATTTTATGAAACATCTATTGCGCATTAAGGGCTCTGGAGAACACCTGCTACTTGGCAAAAGGGAGAGGAAGTTGGGATTTCTCATCTATCCAACTGCATGCATTTTAGATTGCTATCCTTGTTAAGGCAGAATTCGGAATAACAAACTTCCTACATTAACCATATGTGGAAAGAACAAAAGCATTCTCAAGGCAATCCTACTTCAAATAATAACCATAAAGAGTATTAGAACTGATTTTACTGATTAATACACAAGAGTTTGTCTTTAAAAATAAGTGTACACAGATGCAGGCTAACTACTTTTCCATACGTTCAGGCAACTGCAGGTAGAACCTTCAGGATAGGGATGAAGGAAATGGTAGAAGTTGTTGCTATGGAGGTGTTTGTAATCTGTTTGCTGATATCACACAAATATAGGAGATGGAATCTAAGTTCAGAGTTAGGCTTACCTAAATCTGAGTATCTATGGTAAACTACTAATGACAGATACTAAAAAGAAGGAAGGAAGAAAGGAAGGAAGGAAAGAAGAAAGGAAGGAAGAAAGAAAGCTACCAGTGTTAAAATATCTACATACTCTGATCTAAGCCACGCTGGGGTGGGGCAACAGATGCTGTATTTCTGAGAGGTCCTGGCTTTGTTGCTCAGATGAGATACTGAGCTACCATAGCAAGTATCACGAAGGAACTATTTAATAACCTTATACTTTATAATGTGTGTAAGCCCAGTTACTCCCAGATAGAGATGCTTAACGTCCTAAACACCAGAGGGAGAAGGTATAGTAATGAGAGGACTATAAAAAACAACCTCAGGGTTTTAGTGCATGTCATGATGTGGTTCCAGGCCGACCTTTCTTGGGCCATTCGGAGGCTAGGCTCTTATCTCTGATGCCGTGTCTATTCTTTTTCTAAAGCTCTTGCTTAGACTGGAGGTAGATCCTCCAGTCTAAGAAGTAGCAGAGCTGGGGAAGGCTTGCTGAAGCTCTTCAGACCACTCTCAGGACCACAGAACTACAGACCCTTTAAGATTCTCACAGGGCTGGTAGCTGGAGATGTAACAAGCCAGTGATTATAGACTACCATGATTTCCACCATTTGGATGTAGTGGATCTCAATTCTGGCTGCACACTGGGCTCACCTACAAAGCTGTAAAATAGCTCCCTAGTGATGTTCCTGTCATATATCATACCTAAATCCCTACCCCATACTCAGAGAAGCAGAAGATATCACATAATAGCATCTCCAGGTAAATAGCATCACTCATGCACTGACTGACATCTGTCTTCTTCGGTCCTTTGGCATGAAGATAGCCTGGTATGTCCTAACAGGCCAACTATGTTATAAGAGTAGGATTGTTATCAACTTAGGAAATTCAGGAATGAGTTATATAATTATATGTATATTAATTTTTAGAGAGATTTGATCTATAAGCAGAACATCCATTGCATTATGATTTGTTTTAAGTTAAGAAAAATAGAAATTGCAGTTAGACTGAAATTGTATGTAACTTGTCAAGGTATACATCCTTAAGATGAATAGTGTGTATACGCACATGGGTACTCACCTATAAGCACGCCCCTCCATGGCTTACCCTTGCCCTTCATGCTTAAAGTGGTGATGCCTGGCCATGAGGCCGCATGACCACCCATGTAAGGTGACACTTGCAGGTATGTGCAGGGAGAGTTCTGTTGATAAATGACCTAGTCAAGGCCCATAACAACAGGGATATACTGTGCATTGTTTTCCCCTTAAACTCCACGCAACTCTCTGCTCTCCAGATATTAATTTCCCAATCTTCCGTGCAAGCCACAATCCATGTGGATTTTCCAAGGCAAACATAATCTTCAGCGTAGAAGAACCAAGGCGCGATAATCATCTTGATCACTCTGAGTGCTGGATATGAAATTCTAAGATGGGTCTTTCATGATGTGCATTCTGTTTTGTTTGTGTTTGTTTTGAGACAGGATCTCATGTGTCCCAGGCTGTCACTGAGCTTTCTACTTATGTAGCTGAGGCTAAGGTTATGTCTCTTCTGACCCTCTCGACTCTACTTCCCAGTGCTGGGATCACAGGAGCATGCCATCTGGGCTTGTTTCTGTGGGAATGAGGATCAAGCCTGGGGCTTTATACACACAAATCACTCTAAAAACTGAGCCATACTCCAGTCTTCAAACTGCATATTCTTAACCCATGTTTGTGAGTTTGTAGAAAATCAAACTGCAATATCCATTCTATTTCTTATGTCTTATGTCTTGAAACTGATGTTCCCCACAGATTCCTGTGAAATAATTTTGAAGGCCTTTAGGAGGTAGGGCGTGGCTGGCTGAAGTGGGTCAGGAGGAATGACTCACTTCAGTGGCCAGAGGCACCTCGCTCTGCCTTCACCATCACAGCAGGCTGCAACCTCCTGAAACCAGAGGCTGAAATCATCCTTTCCTGCCTTAATTTGTTTCTGTTAGGTACTCTGTCACAGCAGTGAGAAACGTAACTACAACATGAAATTCTCATGTCCTCGGACACACACACACACACACACACACATTGGCATTCACTTTTCCTCCTGACAATTCTCAAATGAAAAATTTCATTCAATATTCAAAGGGTCAAGTCGGCATAATGTACAAGGGATTTCAAGGACTTCTATAGGCCTTATAGAGATGGATGGGGGTGTGAGGTGGCAATCAGGCTCAGCTCCCTGGTCATATGGGTGTGTCAGAACCAATAAAGGCTTCTCCTCCTTGACTTTCTTTCTTAGCTTCCAGCTCAGAGACTCAAAACTTTCTTCTTTCAAGCCTTGTTCACTTTAGGTAGCATGCTATTTTTGACAGAAAACAGAGACATACTAGAATTTATTCTCTTACTCCTTCCCATTCAAATTCCCTCAGTTTTTCTCCCACAGTTACAAAGTTATTCACCTCATATTGTAGACTTTCTTCTATGACTTCATTTTGGTTTTGCTTTTCACAGGTGAAAATGTGTTATAAATATGACACTCATCGGAGTGGTCATTGTTTAAGTTCAACTTCAGGCTTAGGTCGATAAGATGGAGCAGTAGGCAAAGACACTTGATACCATGACCCAAGCTCAATTCTGAAGTCACATGGTTGGAGGAAAGAAATAACTCCATGAAGTTGTTCTCTGACTTACACAAGCATGGGAGCATGAACACCTCCCTAATACAGAAACACACACACACACACACACACACACACACACACACACACACGCACACGCACACGCACACGCACATGCACACACATTTAAGACATTTCTCTTGAGTTCAACTCATTCATAAGAAGACAGGATATTTTAATGCATCCTTACTAACCATATATCTATTACACGTTGTGGTTGTAGCATATGGAGAAAGGCTGCCATATGCTTATATTTACAGACTTGGGACAAGAAAAGAGAGTCTATAATAGTTTGAAAAGAAATGAAATCCAACGGATACTTTTTAAGGATCTGGATTGCCACGTGGTTGATGTGATTTGTGATTGACATGAAATCCTATCCACAGGGGAGGTCACAGTCAGGCTCGAGGGAAGGTTGACACACACCTCTGAGTTATGATAAGTCCATAGCTATGGTGAGAAAACTTTAACTGCCTCAGGAACTCTAAGTACAGAGATGCCATCACTGGCTGGAAACTTGGTACTGCTTGGAGGAGAAGGTCAACCTCGCATGGCCTCCTGAAAGCAGATTGGGAAGTCACAGCTGGACATGGGGCGTGTCATGCCCCAGGATGAGGGTTGCCAGCAGTGAAGAGCATGAAGTGTGGCGGGCATGATGGTGTTTCAGATTCTGACCTGATGGGACCCAACGGCAAGTTTTTTGATCTGGAACTTAAAGCAAAGTCTGTAACTAAAAAACATCTCGTATCCCTGTTATCATAAACAAATGGCTCCATTTAAAAATTCGTGCATATTTATTTATGTTTTTATCAAGAATTTGCATTCTATACATTTTTTAACTCTTATTTTCCTTTTTCAACTGTCATGCTAAGTTACTCATATCTACACGTGTAGGAAATGAATTGGTAGCATGAACCAGGGCTGTTCTTCACAGAGTTGGAAGATTTCGAACTATGCTGTCTCCTTCCCCAGTCCTTGGTGTGTCCAGGGCATCTCTAGATTCAAGCATTACTCCAGGTGATTGTATTGGACAACACAATTTAAGAATGTCTGGGATAGGGCGTGACTTAAAAGGTGGAGTTGGAAATGAATGGACAAAAAAACTGATGCTCATTTGAGCCAGAGGAATTTATTTTTCAAAATGTCCTTAAAATCTTAGAAACATTGCAATCAAGAAAGCTGTGTGCAAAGTAGTCGGTTATTGAGGCTTCTCTTAAATAATTTATTTCTGTACCTTACTAAAACCCCGTCCCAAACTAAAGTTCAAAAATTTAGTGGGAAGAAAGAACTTGTTAAATGGGAAGCCTTGGCAGAGTCCACAGAGGTACTGCATGCAACTACACTGCAGATACCGGGCTCCACGTGTATCAACCAAGCATGCAGTTTGGAAGAAGAATATTAGTAAGAATAGTGTGTTTAGATTTGATTCTTTTGATTAATGGTCCTGAGATAAGTCCTTATAAGATGTGAAGACAAACAGCCCCTAAGAACCTTACCAGTTTTATGTTTTCCAATCTCCACACCTTCTGTGTCTCTAAAGCACAGTTTTTATCACCAAGGCAGGTTTTCTTTTCTTTTTTCTTTTTGCTAAGAGTCCTCAGGGAGAAAGAAATATCACATCTCACAGAGATAGCGTCTCAGCTTCATTTTAATTTCCTGGTTAAGGTGTTGTCATCAAGCGTCATGAACAAGGTCTACAACACATTTTCACGTAAAATCAAATCGAGCGCCCTGCCAGTCCTCAAGGGCCTGCCAGGAAAAAAAACTCAGTAATTCTTAAATTATGTTTAGAGACTGACATCATTATTCAAAACGAGATAATAATTATTGGCTTGGTAACTATCACACTATAAATTAAATTTAACTAAATTCAATCCAATCAAGCACTTATTATGTCTATTATTTTCAAAGCATTGTACCAGGAATTGTAAAAATAATAAGGGAATAATGTAAATGGAATAAAAGAACAATATATAAATTTTCCTTGGCCAGTTTAGCTTGTACAGAAAATGTTTAATGATGTTAATGCAAGAGGCTCTAGCACATGCCCCGCTGTGGCCAGTCACTGTGTAGGGCTTGTAGCCATCATTGCATAATTCTTTATAGATTCCTTCTATGTGGCTTTACCACTCTGTATATTGTTAATACCCCCAAATTTAGACTTTTACTGCCTTTTTGGAAGCAAGCCTTCCATTTACATCTAATTCCTTTCCTTTTCTATTCATCCCAAGAAAGACTGTGAGACTCAGTCATGGCCAGGTCATCCTCCACTGTCCACGGATAAGACACAAGAGGGTGACAATGAGAATCAGTGTTGGCATTCTGGCCTACTGATGGCTAATCTCTTTGTTACTCTTCAGCTTCTTCAACGTCTCCTATGTTCCAGGTGCATCAGACTTCTAACAATGTCAGACTTGATGTTTTTGTCTATGCCTGTCCTGAGTCTGTTCCTTACATTAGATGCAGTTTTTGATCTGTGACCCTTCAAGGTAGAATATACATGCCATACCTCAGAGTGGAAGCCCATTCTGCTACCTTCAGACAGGTATGTCTTCTCTCTTTTGTAATTCCCCATAACCTTCATGCATCTATTAGACCATTTATAGCATTCTGAATTTTCCAGTCACTAATACACAAATTTTGTTCTTTACCTCTTCAGATAGGCCCATGACTGGAGTTTGGAGGAGAGGGAATTATGAGCTAAATGTTCTGTGTGTGGTCACAAGTATCTTGGGAAAGGAACATCTATGGATTTCATCAGATTATCCAGAATATATATGAGACATAAGTTTGTCTCATAAGAGAATCAAATAAGTACCTTAATGAAACTACATATTGCTCATATTCATAATCTTTATAATACCCTGTTCAAAGAAGATGCCCCATGATGCTTGGTGAATTGAACAGATCAGAGCACTTCTAAATAGCAAATCAGATGCAATGTAAAAATCCCTGGAACCTTTTTTCTTTAGCTTGGTAGTCTATAACCCCCTACCCTTCTTGTTGAATGTTGGTTTTCTAGTTTACCTCCTATTCCCTTGTCTATGACTAGAGATGGCCAGAGTTTTAAATGCTAGAGACCTCATTCAGAAAGAGCAGCCACAGCTTTGGCACCCATGAGAAATTGTCTTCTATTAAACCTTTAAAGCCTTTGGCATTTCTGATTAGGCATGAAGTGCACATCTAGCCAACGTGGACACTAGACACGAGGCAGGGGACACTGGGAATGACAAGTGAAGAACATCTAGAAATTGAAGTCTTAGTTCTCCTGCAATGAAACCATATCCATTATAATATGCCATTGCCTATGCAGTAAGAGCAAATAATAAAACAAGTAGCAGTTCATGTATCTGTTCAGAAAGTAGCTATGGTCTAACTTCCTAGAGCATAGAGCACTGTAAGGGAGCACTGGGAATGAAGAGGTCACTGGGTGGTTAATCAGAAATACAGGGATTTATAGGTAGCCTGGTGAGGTCATAGATATAGCCACATAGGATATAGACTATAAAATGCATCTTTCAGGACCACCTCTGCTGCTCAGAGGAACCCTTCCGGAACCCGCAGGCAGGAGCCTTCTGGTTTCTGTCTCTGGTTGGGGACCATCCTCTGCCACAGAGTACAATATCCAGTCGTCACAGGGAGATAGCTGACCTCCCAGGATTGTGGAGAGGCCTGAGAGTACAGGTAGGACTACCCTGCTGCTTTAGCCCAAAACCCTGAAGACACTAGAGCCCAGGAACAGCCTGGGATAGGAGTCTTCTGATTTTTGCCCGCATCCAGAACTGATCCTGGGGCACAGAGCTACATACACAAATACCACCACAAGAAAGCTAGACTCCCAGGAGTGCCTTATATACCTGTATGTATAAGTAAGACCTCTCTTCAAATTCCTGGCCCAAGAGGTACCTGCCCAGAGCCATCAGGACATAAGAACCAAGGATCAGCTGGGGACAACATCCTTCTAGTTTCTGTCTGCACACCTGAGCTGACCCTGTATCACAGCTCTCCATACCTAAATTCCTCTCAGAGAGATCAGGTCTCCCAGGAATACTGATACACAGGCTTGCAGGACAGATAAGCCACCGTCAAAGACAGCAAGACCAGGTAACATCAGAGATAACCAGATGGCAAAATGCAAACGCAAGAACATTGCCAACAGAAACCAAGGCAACATGGCATCATCACAACAGTGAGCCCTGGTTACTTCAACACACAAGAAAAAGCAAGATTTGGATCTAAAAATCACATCTCATGATGATGATAGAGGATTTCAAGAAGGTCATAAATAACTCCCTTAAATAAATACACTCTTCCATTGCTGGTGGGATTGTAAGCTGGTACAACCACTCTGGAAATCAGTTTGGTGGTTCTTTGGAAAACTGGGCATAATACTACCAGAGGACCCTGCTATACCACTCCTGGGCATGTACCCAGAGGATTCTCCAGCTTGTAATAAGGACACATTCTTCATTATGTTCATAGCAGCCTTATTTATAATAGCCAGAAGCTGGAAAGAACCCAGATGTCCCTCAACAGAAGAATGGATACAGAAAATGTGGTACATTTACGCAATGGAATACCACTCAGCCATTAAAAACAATGAATTCATGAAATTCTTAGGCAAATGGATGGAACTAGAAAATATCATCCTAAGTGAGGTAACTCAATAACAAAAGAACACACATGGTATGCACTCACTGATAAGTAGATATTAACCCAGAAGCTTGGAATACCCAAGATACAATTCACAGATCAAATGAAGCACAAGAAGAAGGAAGAACAAAGTATGAATACTCTGGTCCTTCTTAGAAGGGGGAGCAAAATACCCACAGAAGGATATATAGAGACAAAATATGGAGCAGAGACTGAAGGAAAGACCATGCAAAGACTGCCCATCCTAGGGATCCATCTCATACAGTTACCAAACCCAGACACTATTGTGGATGCCAACAAGTGCTGCTGACAGGAGCCTGATACAGCTGTCACCTGGGAGGCAATGCCAGTGTATGACAAATACAGAGGGGGAACTCTCAGCCAACCATTGAACTGAACACAGGGTCCCCAATGGAGGAGCTAGAGAAAGGACCCAAGGAGCTGAAGGGGTTTGCAGTGCCATAGGAGGAACAACAATATGAACCACCCAGTATTCCCAGAGCTCCCAGGGACTAAAACACGAACCAAAGAGTACACATGGAGGGACCCATGGCTCTAGATGCATATACAGGAGAGGATGGCCTTGTAGGACATCAAAGGGAAGAGAGGTCCTTGTTCCTGAGAAGGCTAGATGCTGCAGTATAGGGGAATGCCAGGACAGGGAAGCAGGAGTGGGTGGATTGGTGAGCAGGGGCAGCGGAAATGGGTTAGGGAATTTTTTTGGGGGGGGATAACCAGGAAAGGGGACAACATTTGAAATGTAAATAAAGAATATATCTAATAAAAATTTAAATAAAGAAATATATCTTTCATTAGAAAAAAATCTTCAATCCTGTTCCATTGATCCACCTGCCTGTCACTGTACCAACACCATGCAGTTTTTAACACTATTGCTCTGTAGTATTGCTTGAGGTCAGGGATACTGATTCCCCCAGACTTTCTTTTGTTGCTGAGAATAGTTTTAGCTATCCTGGGTTTTTTGTTATTCCAGATCCAGAAATGAACCCACACACCTATGGCCACTTGATCCTCCACAAAGAGGCTGAAAACATCCAATGGAAAAAAAGATAGCCTTTTCAACAAATGGTGCTGGTTCAACTGGAGGTCAGCATGCAGAAGAATGCGAATTGATCCATCCTTGTCTCCTTGTACTAAGCTTAAATCCAAATGGATCAAGGACCTCCACATAAAGCCAGACACTCTGAAGCTAATAGAAAAGAAACTGGGGAAGACCCTTGAGGACATCGGTACAGGGAGAAAGTTTCTGAACAGAACAACAATAGCATATGCTCTAAGAGCAAGAATTGACAAATGGGACCTCATAAAATTACAAAGTTTCTGTAAGGCAAAGGACACCATCAAGAGGACAAATTGGCAACCAACAAATTGGGAAAAGGTCTTCACCAATCCTACATCAGATAGAGGGCTAATATCCAATATATATATAAAGAACTCAAGAAGTTAGACTCCAGAAAACCAAACAACCCTATTAAAAAATGGGGTACAGAGTTAAACAAAGAATTCTCACCTGAAGAACTTTGGATGGCAGTGAAGCATCTTAAAAAATGCTCAACTTCATTAGTCATTAGGGAAATGCAAATCAAAACAACCCTGAGATTTCACCTTACACCAGTCAGAATGGCTAAGATTAAAAATTCAGGAGATAGCAGGTGTTGGAGAGGGTGTGGAGAAAGAGGAACACTCCTCCACTGCTGGTGGGGCTGCAAATTGGTACAACCACTCTGGAAATCAGTCTGGTGGTTCCTCCGAAAACTGGGCACCTCACTTCCAGAAGATCCTGCTATACCACTCCTGGGCATACACCCAGAGGATTCCCCACCATGTAATAAGGATACATGCTCTACTATGTTCATAGCAGCCCTATTTATAATTGCCAGATGCTGAAAAGAACCCAGGTATCCCTCAACAGAAGAGTGGATGCAAAAAATGTGGTACATCTACACAATGGAGTACTATTCAGCCATTAGAAACAATGAATTCATGAAATTCTTAGGCAAATGGATGGTGCTAGAGAACATCATACTAAGTGAGGTAACCCAGACTCAAAAGGTGAATCATGGTATGCACTCACTAATAAGTGGATATTAACCTAGAAACCTGGAATACCCAAAACATAATCCACACATCAAATGAGGTACAAGAAGAAAGGAGGAGTGGCCCCTGGTTCTGGAAAGACTCAGAGAAACAGTATTCAGCAAAAACAGAACTGGGAAGTGGGAAGGGGTGGGTGGGAGGACAGGGGGAGAGAAGGGGGCTTACGGGACTTTCGGGGAGTGGGGGGGCTAGGAAAGGGGAAATCATTTGAAATGTAAATAAAAAATATATCGAATAAAAAAATCTTCAAAAGATATGAGATAAAGGATGTGGCTTAGTGTGTTTCCTATATGCAAGGACTGGGTTTGATCTCTAGCATTGAAAAAACCATGGGATAATTCTAGTGACATAACGCCAATTAGAATGACTTTAATTAATTGGAGTAGGGTAGAGGTAAAAACTGTTAAAAGAGTATATTTTAAATGTTTTCACCAGAAATAATTGATCTTTTAGTCAATGTGATGGTAAATATGATTGGATTTAAAAAACACATAGGGTATTAATAGGATGTACTTTTGGGTGTATCTTCGAGGAGTTTTCCAGCGAGGATCAATTAAGGAAGGATGACCCACCCAGAGTGTCAGTAGATTGAATAAAACTATAAAACAAGAATGCCCTAGGTGAGTACCAGAGCTGCCCTTTCTCCACCTTCCAGTCTGCTGAGGTGTGGGCAAACCATCTCAGGCCTCCTTCACCTCCTGGTCTGCTGAGGTGTGGGCAAACCATCTCAGGCCTCCTTCACCTCCTGGTCTGCTGAGGTGTGGGCAAACTGTCTCAGGCCTCTGCCACCATGGAACTACTTGCCACTATGTGATCCCCATCTTGATGACTGTGTGCCCTCAAACCATGAGCCAAAATAAATCCTTCTCTTATGTTGTGTTTTTTTGAGATATGTGGTGACAACACTAAGAGAGATAATTACTAGAGAACATGAAGAAATGTATATGGTAATTAATCTTTGATAATCCATAAGACACTCAGATAGTATAATGTTACACTGTGCTCTTCAAATGCATATTATTTGTCAATTCACAATAGAATTAAACATGAAAGTGGTAATGGGATATAATGATGGGCATGGAAGTCAGTCAGACAGGTACGGAGGAGTGTTTCAGAGTTAGCTGTTAAATTTCTCAAGTTCTCTTCCTGGGTGACAGTGACATTTGAGGAACCTTGAGCAATGGCTTCACAGAGGACCCGAGTTCAGTTCTTAGCCCTCACACCAGGCAGTTAACAACCTCCTATAACTCCACCCTTGAGATGATCTGATGCCTCTGGCCTCCATAGGCACCACATTCACACACACACACACACACACACACACACACACACACACAATTAAAAATCCAACCTACCAGTTGATTCAGGACTGATAAGTCTTAATATCAGCTCACGCAGTGATGTTTTAGAGAGTCATTTGATGCTCACAGAACCTGGATGTGTACTACTAGGTAGAATAGATCATTAGGTTCTAAGCTTGAGGCTATTTTCTTCCTAAATACTTACACTCTGGAAAATACCCATGGAGGCTAAAGCACCAGGCTCATCTCACACTGCAGTTTTCATCAACACCGTCACTTGTAAAAGCAGGTGATAATTCCAAGAACTGGCGCTATGACTGTCAGACCTGTTGAGTGTTCCTAAAGATGTGTCAATATTATTTGGGGGAGTGGAGATCTTCAAAGGGAAAGGAAACTAATAGCTTCCTTTGGACAGTCCATGTCTTCAGCTTGCCTGCTCTGTTAACCATTTTTGAAACCTTTCAAGTAAATTGTGCAGAACATGCCAAGTAGAGATTTTGGCAAAGGTCTGGAAATATAATTGGGAAAAAAGGACCTAAAAAAACTTAGAAGTAAATTCAGACCAAAGAGAATGCTGGGTAAATCAACTTTAGAAATGGAAGCAATATATCATCCACAATAGGTTTCTTACAGTCACCTCTTAAGTTTCTTAAGGTAAATCTTTAAATCTGAATCATCCTCATATCCTTCAAGGTACCAACCAAGATGTCCTGTGCACAGTATCACTCAGTAGACATGTTATAAAGCTACCTGCAGGTGAGTGTGGAGTCAGGGCACAGAGGGCACATGCAGTGAGAAGACACAGGTCTTTCTGGTTTTACCTCTTTTCAATAGATTGCATATTCCTATCTAAAACAATATTCTTTGCCAGACTCTGTAATGAGAGGTGTTTTTTTTTTTCTGTTTTAGTATTGCTCTATGTACAGAAAATGGGCTTAGTCATGGTAATCTGCTGAACATGTTTCCTAAATGAATTTCAGGATAGCTTAAGGTGTGCCTTCTTCCCAGTACAGCCAATAGAATTTAAACATGTGTGTTATTTTGGGGTACTTAGCTTACATACTAGAGTGGGACATATTTGGTGCTATGACTGGAGACAAATGTTGTCTTAGACAACATTTCTATTAATGTGAGCTTGTGAGATGGCCCAGCAGGTCAAAGGCACTTTCCATTAGGACTGGCAAGCTGAGTTCAGGCTCTGGGACCCAGCAGGTGAAATTACAAGTTCACTCCCATTAGAAGTTCACTCTGACCTCCACACCCATGCTTTGGCATTCATGTGTGTGCACATATGTGCATGCATGCATGTGAATGTGTGAGTGCATGCACACATAAACACAAATTAAAAATATCATGTGAATAAGGGAGCTAGAGAATTTCTCAGTGGTGAAAAGCACTTGCTGTTCTTGTACAGGATCTGGGACCCACATGGCAGCTCACGACTTCTTGTAACTCCTGTTCCAGGAGCTTTGCTGACCTCCGGTCTCTATAGGCATCAGTAGGCATGACACATGCACATATGTGGACAAATATTCATGCACATGAATAAAAATAATAAATCTTTAAAAGTAAATGAAATAATTTTGTATCAGTGGTCATTATGCTCTAATTGGCATGTGCAAAAGTTCTGGGCATAGCTGGCTATGTTTGAACAACTCTGTGAATGTATTTAATGGAAGTAATGGGTACGTTTAAAATGGCTTTAAAGCTAAATTTTGTGTTACATAGCTTAAAATAATTTAAAGACAGCCATGGGATATATTTATGACTGTGTTAAAGTAATAATGAGGTGGAGATAATTAATACCACACTTCACTGAGCATTTGCCAAACAAAAAATAATGCAATGATTTGCCTGAACACATTAGCTATTACTTTTAAGGCAATAAAGCAGCTAGTTTTATGGATATGAACATTTTATGGCTTACTGTATCCATCCATATGTTTTGTAGTAACATGTATACACTGAGCTTTAGAACGCACTTAGGATTCAGTCATATCCTGACGTTTCTCAAGGCCTAGAAAAGAGATCTCAGTCTGATATACAACTGTCATCCCCCCCAAACCCCTCAGAGACCCACAGGGCTTTCTCCATAATGGGTATGAAGCCCATTCTTCCATTGGCATCAAATAATGACCAAAGCTTCCTTACAAACATGGAAATTAACCCTACAGCTTTGAAAACCCTGTCACAAGAAAATTGAAGCTGAAAACAGAATTTGAGTTACCAAGTCTTGAGGTAAACCTAGAAGAGATTGACAAATATTTTCTTCAGATTTTATGTGGATTTGAGCATGCGAGTGTATTGCTGGTGGAGGCTTGAAAAGGGTGTTGGATCTCTTGGAGCAAGAGTTCCAAGAGGTTATGCAGCAGTCAGTGTTTGTTGGTCCTGGTATGAGATGTTGGGCCCTCTGGGAACACAGAACTCTCGCATAACCACAGAGCCACCTCTTAGCTCTAATAAATACTCTGCATTTCTGAAACACAGTATTAATGTCTACTGAGTAAGAGGTCAGAAGTATTTTACTTATTTAAATTAATAGATATGAGGTCACACATGCTATTGCATCATTTACTCGATGATAGGATTTTCTCAATCTCAAAAGGGTGGTTCATCTGAATAAGTTTCTGTAAACACTTACATGCCAGGGACCGTTGACACACAGCAATAAATAACATGCACATTGATCTCTGTCCCCGAGAAGTTCACATGTGAGCCAATAACACAAAAATAACAACTGAGTAATTTATATAACATTGAACCTCTTAGGATGTGATAAGTATTTTAGGGAGAAAAGAAAGACAAACAGTAGAACCAGGGGAGGAGTTAAATTCTCATTTAAATGCTCTGGAGAAAATTTGTTCCAAATATTTATTCATTTTGTTCTCAGTGTGTCTTGGGGCTTTTCTTGCTAGGTACCTTTCAACGGTTAGGAATTTAACATGTTCTTCTCCTTATCTTCAAGACAGCAGTGGCATGTCCAACCTTTGAAGTCTCTGGCTTTCCAGGAAGAATTACCACCACCCAAGGGATAAGATATCGTGAAGGCTATTTCAGACTGCAATCTGGGTAATTTTAAAACTAAAAGTAACTGCACTTATGACCACATTTAGCTTGACATGATGTAAAAAGTATAGCTTTACTCTACCTGTGAAAATTCTCTGCTCTTAAATGGCTCATATAGTTAGTTTAGGAAAAGCCAGATTATCCCTCTACTTTAAGGTCAACTATACAATAAAATAATGTAAAAATAGTAGTAAATTCTCTCATACTTAGCGTCCTGGGGACCCTGTCTGGGATTATTCAGTAGATAGGAAAGTCTGAGGGTCATTTCATACTGTGAAATATTTTTTGATCAGATATTAGGGTCAGCTCAGATAGGTGGTAAAAAAACGTAAGAGGCATGTAGATATGCAGTGGGAGGGGTGCTACGAAATTTACATTCTGAACTGGGAGACAAGTTTAAAGAAGATTTATACATTTATGTCCAGGGCAAATGACCTCCCTCTATTAATCTATCAATTCTATCAATCTATCTCTTAATTCTATTAATCAGCTTCTAACTTTCCTTTTTCCTGGTTTTTTACAGGTAGCCTGTGATAGATTAGAAGGTAGAATCCGCTCATTTAAATTTCGTGAAAGAGAAACATGCATAGGGAGATTTCTGAATTCTCTATTTTTTCACCCACACCTTTTGGCCTGATGTTAAACTTGCTGTACCATCCCTATTTGCTGAATGCATCGTTAATGAAGTGTGTTGTTAACAAGTATTAAGGAAGCCTCATGGGACAGCCAACCAGGGTGATACTGGGACTGCGTCTCCATGGGAACAGCCAGTGCGACTTTATGGGAGACACCACCTATAGTTCTACTTTCTGTTAGTGTGCTCCAGAGTGCCAACGTACACTCTTCATGGGAGAACACGTTCTGGGCATTCCCCATTCTGTTGACTGACTGTGTCAGAGACTTCCAGGAAGGGGACAAGGAAATCTTAAGGGGAATACCACTAACTTTTGGATTGGCATCCAAAGGCATAAACACAGTTGGGAGAAGTTTCAAATACTAGGGGTGCCTCATGTTCCCCAACTGCAAGGCCATTAAAGGGGATGCGTCTGGCTGCATAGCATCCGGGTATCACCAGGAGCAGACGAGAGGCAAGGGGGAGCGTGGATGGCAGCATCCTACCTCTAGAAAGAACACAGTGCTAGCTTGCTCTTCTGTGGTGAGACCCTGAACAAAACAGTCAACATTCTCAAAAATTAAAAATATCATCAAAAACAAACCCTCCATCTCCTATATCAAATAAGGAACAAATAAACAAGGAATAAAAGTAAGTTTGCTGAAAGCCACATCTACACCGGAAGGACCTTAGCTACATTCTGTCAGAGGTTTGCTCTGATGAAGGGGAAACCACTTCTCTCGTAGGTGCAGAGCTCTACCTCTCCCTTACACTCAATTTAAATGGGTGTCACTAACGACTTTGTTTATACCCTGTAGCCAGCAACTTCCCCCACAGGGAATTTTTGAGAACGTTGCATTCTTGCGCAATGTACTTTTCTTTATTCTAAACAAGTGTCTAGAACATCGAACATCAGTAATGAAAACATGCACGGAAGACATCTGAAACAATGCCAGGCTGATTCTGCTCCTGTCAGCCATCTGCCCCTTACGCGCCTAACTGGGATACGTCCTGCCCTTCATCCCACTCTTTGACCAGGGGAAGAATGCTCCCAATTTTCTTTTCTCTTTCTTTTTAACTTAAAATTATTTTACATTCAATGTTATTATCTGGAAACACTAAAGATCTGTGTTCTTGGACATTTTGTTGGTAGACTCCTAAGATTATCTCAAGATTACTTACCCGTTGTGTTGGTGCTGCCTGCCTTCCCCTAGCTTTGCAATGGAACTGTAATTCTGATATTTGTCAGGGGATTTTTTTCACAGGTGAGTTTTTGGCTTTAAATCAGTTAACCTTAAAATTGAAAGATTATCTGGCTAGTCCTGGCACAAACAACTAACTCCCTCCTTTAAAAGCAAAGGCTGTTTGGTGACAGAAGAGGAGATGAGAGACCCACTCCAGCAGCGATCACCTGTCCACAGGGATAACAGCAAGGAATCAAGAAAACTCTAAGAACCAAAAGCCGTCCTCAGCTGGCACCCAACAATAAAACAGGGACACCAGTCCCACAACCTGAAGGACAAGAACTTCACCAACAGCTGATGCACTGGGAAGAGGACCTCAAGTCCTGGATGAGAGAGTCAGACTTCAGCCCTTTGGGATGCTAAGAACTGAGTGTGTAACGACAGAAGAACCACACGTGCACACTGACCAGTGTTGCAGGGAGACACACTAGCACACTCAGGCAGACAGGACACACTTGTGCACCCCCTTGAGGAAAGCAAGCTGCAATCAGTACTAGTGAAAACACAAATCTACCTCACATCCACTCGCTCACCTGAGAGATGTTATTAGGAACTACTATATAAGAAATGTGATATTCTTAGGTTAGTTTTGCTGTGATAGAGAGAAGTCTATCAATAGGTAGCTATAATTTCTGGTGCCTACGAAATCCCGGAAAAAACGCTGACAGATCTTAATGTGGATAAGAGCATAAATTCTAACCAACTCTTTTTGAATGGGCGTCAGGTGGGGAGGTATTTTCAAAAGGCATTTCACTTAGTAGAGACATTTTGAGAAACTATGAAAGATCAGATGCAATTATAGACACTTGGACATCTTTTCTTTTTAAAGAACAATTTAATTGTTGCTACTGACTGAAAGAAAACCAAAGCTGAGACTACAGGGACTGAGGGATTGGCATCTCTTGCTGGGGTGGAGGAGTGGCATCCCCTTGCCTTGACGTTTTCCTCCCTTTATTAAACAGGAGTAATTCTGTACCTCCGATTTGTTTCTTGTGTTGCCTCTCTGTTGACCATGAACTTGAAGCCACGTTTCATTGACTCCAAAGTAAGTTTTGAAGGAAAAAGATGTGCTGACACTGCAGGGTGCCTGGGTCATTAAGCCCGCCATTGCTGATCACAGAAATACTGGTCAAGAAGAAAGTATTTATTTGCTTAAAATAAACACTGAGCAGTATTACTTCACAGAGCTTATCAATAGTTTACTGGTTGGCTATTTTTACAGAAGTTTAAATAATCTGGAAACTAAAGATTTTACCTCTGGAAAGAACAGAGAGTAAGAAATGATAGTTTTCTACATTTCCACTCTTCCTAAGATATAAAATAGCCAGCCTGATGCCCCTTAGGTTTTAGAGACATCCATTCTTTTATCCTATTAGGGAGTGTTGTTAATTATGTCATGGGGTAGGGAGTTCCAACAGAATACAAGAATGAACAAATCACAGACGTAGTGATGTGGAAAATAACTCTGACAGAGGAGGGCTGAGAGCCTTTTGTCATAAAAATGAGGTGGATTTCTTACAGCTGTTCCTTTATCAGCAGGATTGGTAAATGTCTCTGATGAAGGAAAAGACCTAACCAAGAGTGGGTTCCTCTAGGCAGAAGGGACTCCAGGGTGCTTTGTGTTCTAGAGAGAATGAGGGAAGTTACAGAGCAACGTGTGTGTGTGTGTGTGTGTGTGTGTGTGTGTGTGTGTGTGTGTGAGAGAGAGAGAGAGAGAGAGAGAGAGAGAGAGAAAGAGAGAGAGATAATTTGTCCACAATATTTTATTTTTATTGATAAAACCAAACATATAATGAGTGAGTATAATTTTTCTCTAAATAATGGCTTCTAATGAGGATTAAACTTGTGGGAGCAACAATTTACTTAATCGCATCTACGTATTATTGTTCCTTGTTAACAAATAATTCTTTGCCTATACAAAGAGTTATTGCTAGCCTGCCTTTAAGTCCTTTCCACAGCACTGGGAGTCGGTATTCTCAGCATCCACCAAGGGTCAAAGGAGGTGGCCTCGGCATCTGTAATGGGAGCCTGAGCTCTGTGTGGGTAGGATGGGTAATTAACTAACATGTGTGCTCTTTGATTTCAGTAAATAAAAAAAAAATCCATACATTCCTGCTGTATTCAGGCAATTTTCCCTCTGTGGGATGATTTTATAGGAGCCAATTTTATATACTTTTCTTCTATGATGTGGATTTTAAATTTAGTTTTGCTAATATGCAGAATAAATTTTACCTCTAAGGAGTTTCTGCACCTAAAAATAAACATCATGTGCTTGATTACGGCCCACTGATTTCTATGAAATAAATACCATAATGAGCTGTCCTATGCATGACCTGATTGTAGCTGTCTCCTCTCCCCCGACTACATGTGAAAACTTAATCCCTACTTTTACAGCAGTAGGCGGTGGGATCTTTAGGGAAGTGATTAAGTCTTTAAAGTGGAGGCTCACTGTGGAGACCCAAGCCCTTATGAAAGAGGCTCTAGGCTGTGTGTGACATTGCCCCTCAGTCTCTTGAGGTCTCTTGAGAAGAAAGATGCCACCTATGATTCAGAAACTGGGTCCATAGCAGACAGCAACTGAACTGGCACCTTCATCTTGAGCTTCCCAGTCACTGTCGCTATGAAAAGATAAATACATTTCTTTTGTTTACAAACTACATATAAGATGACATTTTTGTTAGAGTATTGAAGGTAGGCCAAGATATCTCAGTAAGTCTCTGGGTTAGCAGGTGCTAGCCAACTGCCACCAGGACACACGTCGCTGCCCTCACTGGAAGCAAGCTTGGAGCCCTGTTGTGTTTCAGATCAGGCCTGCTCTCTGCTTAGCCTGCTCCAGGACGCATCATCATCTCCTTTGTGGTCTTTGCTGCAAGTAGCGAACCGCTGCTCCTTCTCTTCGCTACTGGAGGTGATCAGCATCTTTGTGCTCCAGAGAGGCAAACCCACTGCCTTCTGATTTTTATCTTATGCCCTTTGCTGTGGAGTAAAACTCCATGACAAGGCACCACAATTTACTGTGTTGGCTTTTGCTGTAGACTAGAATCACCTTGCTCTAATGGTGCAAGGATGTAAATTCAGCCCTGGTGAATGTTAGGTTGCTAAGATGATCACCCCCTTTGTCTACATTTCTAGAAGTTTCCAATTCCGATTAAGATAAGCCAAGATCAATTGGGTTACCATTTCACAAGTAACACTGAACACTTCACTGTTTCATCTATTGTTAGGAAAGAAAATGGAGCAAATGCAGCTCTGCATTTGATGTTCTGATCAACATGGAAAGCATTTTAAAAAGCTCACTTTTAGTGCAACATTCTAGCCATGCTTGCTTTTCTTTTCTGGGCTTCAACTTTTAGCTAGTTTTTTTGGACTGTGATTTTTTTTTTCTCATTCTAAAAATGTATGAGACCTATCAGGTACATTGTAAAGCACACAATGGTTTTCTTTTTCTTTTTTGTTTGCTTAATGCCAGTCCAGATTCTTCTTCAAGAAAGTCTCTCATATCAGGGCACTATCTCTTCAGGACCCCTTGAGTATCATTTCTTAATATGGGAGTATGCACTCTCAACAATCCTGTTACCCAGTTAGACCCTAGGTGACTTAAGGTTGCATCTCAGGTCAGTCACACTGTCTCTTTTTCCTGACCATACATGTTTACTGAGTTAAGAGGAAACTTGAGGGGATGCTGTAAGGAGACACTAGGTATCTTTGAGGTTCCTGGGTTCCCCACACATGGGCACATTAGTGTCCCCTCTGCTTCCATACTCTTTTTTCCAAGTAGGCCAGGGCACAGTTTTGGATACAGGACAAGGATTAGACTGAAGAAGAACTGGAAGGAAAATGAAATGTGTAAGAATGAGAACAGGCTCTCACGTTAGGGTGGATGTGGCCCACAGGATGCTGGAGCAGCAGCAGGGCAGGCAGGGACCAAACAGTGAGTGCACGCTGCAATGTTGGCTTTAGGGTTGCCGATCATAGGAATCTACTCCTCCCTCCATCCATTCTCTATCTTCTCTCCCACCTACGTGCTCCCTCCTCTTAGCCATTTTGTGGAAGTCCCTACCTTTCCTGAAAGAAGCCTACAGAAAGCTTGGCGAAGGTTTTGGGGGGATGGTGTTCTCAGACCGTTCTCTCACCCTCCACCCCCTCAATCTGAAAGGCCAGGGGTTGAAATAAGTCATAAGAATGTGGGAGGATGTCTTCACTTGGGTGGGTCCCCATTTGTTCTTTTTTGGATGGCAGTGAGGGGAAAAGGAGGCTTTTCTCTGTGGAAGTTTCTTCCTTACCTCTTAACGGAACAGGATTTTACTGGCTCATTCATGCCTGAGAATATAAATGCAGGTACATCTTTTTTAAAAAAATCAAGTTAAGAGCAACCAAAGAGTACACATGGAGGGACCCTTGGCTCCAGCAACATATGTAGCAGAAGATGGACATTTCAGACATCGATGAGAGGAGAGGCCATGGGTGCTGTGAAGGCTCCATTCCCCAGAATAGGGGAGTGCAAGTCAGGAAATTAGCGAGGGGGGATGAGCAGGGGGAGGACGGATAGGATAGGGGATTTTCGGAGGGGTAACTCAGAAAGAGGATACCGTTTGAAATGTAAATAAAGCAAATATCCAATAAAAATCAGGTTAATTAATTATTGAAAACAGGGTTTCTGGTATCCCAGTACAGACCAAAATCAGTATGTAGTTAACAATGATCTTGAATTCTTTTTCTTTCTGACCATGTACTATCTGCTTAATGTGGTGATGGGGACTTCACGTATGCTAAGGAAGTACTCTACCAGCTAAAATCTATCTCCAGCCTTGGCCACAACATGCACACACACACACACACACACACCCATTCACACAGTTTGCTTTGTGTGTGTGTGTGTGTGTTTTCTCCCCTCTTATCCTGTCCAGTTCTTATCACTTAATACCCTGGATGGAGAACTGTCTTTAGGTAAGCACCACCACCCAGGCCCAAACAACTGGATACAGAAGCATGGGTTTGGGTAACTACCCAGGGCCCTGGAAACTACCTGTAGAGATTCAGGCAGGGTAGGCCTGAAGAAATGGCTGGCTCTGCATTCACTAAGAGTCTAATTCCTACGTTAGAAATTCAAGAACTATATGTACATTCTGTGTAGAATGTTATGGCTTAAAAAAAAACAAGTCTGTCCTTTACTAATTAGTAAATGTGAAGTTATAAATTTTGAATCAGAGTCAAATTTTTAAAAAAAGAACAGAAAAATTGATATAAATGAACCACAAAGTAATATTTTTGCCAGAGAAAGCAGCTGTGGCATCCATCAGAGGAGCGTGGCATCCCACGGGGAACACTGAACTGCCACGTGATTGGCCAATCCACTTGCTGTGTGCAGTCGAAAGGCAACAACAAGCAGAAACAGTTTCCTGTGTTTTGTAGAGCTATGTCTCTTCTGCCGTTCTTGTCCACAAATGTAATCAGCACATTGATTATTTGGGCTGATTTTATAGCTTCAGAAAGAAGCTTTAATATTTTTCTAAATGTTTGTAAACACTGATAGTCTTTGACATGCCGAGACCATTTTATGTATGATGATTTTCCAAGTACTTGGATAGCATTTAAAATGCCCCAGGTAGAGAAGAGATAAAACACTCCATGTAGAATTCGGAAATCTCCCTTGCTTTCTAGATTTGTCCACCATCTATCTTCTACCTGTCTATAATATATCTATATACATATATATAACATCTATATTCATTATTTATCTATTATCTTTCAATCATCTATCTATCTATATATATATATACATTCATATACTCACATATATATTTATATCTATCTTTTCAATTATCTATATCTATCTATCTATCTATCTATCTATCTATCTATCTAAATATATCTAAACAACTAGTGTACATATCTATATCTAGAGAGAGGTACATATAGATATAGATCTCAAGAGGCACATCCATTCTAAGACTTCAGAAGTTAAGAATAAATCAGCCCTCAGAGTTGCTTAGCAACTGTTTCTCTACCATTCATGATCCCCGTTCCTGCTTCATTCTTGAGCAAGCATATGTTTTTCAATCCTTGTAAGATAACTGGTTTTAATAAGCCCAGTAACAAGTGTAGATGATAGTACTCATGCAGGTAATTAACACAAACAAAAGTCACACTTACAATTGCATTTCTTCTGCACAAATCTCAGCTTGCATGCTGTTCTGTAGGTGGAGAGTCGGATGCGATCCAGATCTTGAGCCCCTAGTTGTAGGGAAAAGAATACACATATGGTATGCCATGTGTGTGAATAGGAGCTTGTAATGTTTGTAAATAAAACAATTGCAGATATAATACATACGCTTAATGGTACTTTGGTTAGAATATAAGTATTAGTTAAAGGCCAGAAAGGTCTATCCAATATTCAAGTTCCCAGGGAAGAGAGATCTGGTGTCTAATCAGATTGCCAACCATGATCGTGGACCAGGAGAATGAACTTCTCTCTGCTGTGTCTGCCACTTTCTAGAATGATCTACTCAAGCTGTGACTTGAGTAACAGAAAGATTATATCAGAATTAATCACTGAATAAATGAGATTTTCAATTCTTTATTATTGTTATTAGAACATAGCTGTTCTTTCCTTTTCCCCATTTATTCATTAAACCAACCAACCAACCAACCAAATAACCAACCAACCAACCAAATAACCAACTAACCAACCAACCAACCAACCAAACAAACAAACAACCAAATAACCAACCAACCATCCAGTCTTTACTAGTTTTAATTTTTGCTTTATTACACTAGTTTTTTACATTGAAAGTTTTACACATTCCAACAAGTGCTTACAATTTACGTTTTGAAAGCTCATTATAAAATATTTTACTAAGAATATTCTTACCGTATTTAACATGTTGTTCACTTAAATTTTTCACTTAGAATGAAGATGAAACCTATAAACTATGTGCTTGAACTATTTGTTATGCCTGATGATTGATTGAATAAGTGTGTGTGTATGTGCATGTGTGTGTTCATGAGTATACATATGTGTGTTGTACACACAAGAGACCCAGAGGAGGAATGAGATAGTGTTCTAAATACAGTCACCACTTGAGCCCCTATATTCTTTGAGATGCTTCTTCTTCTTCTTCTTCTTCTTCTTCTTCTTCTTCTTCTTCTTCTTCTTCTTCTTCTTCTTCTTCTTCTTCTTCTTCTTCTTCTTCTTCTTCTACTTCTTCTTCTTCTTCTTCTTCTTCTTCTTCTTCTTCTTCTTCTTCTTCTTCTTCTTCTTCTTCTTCTTCTTCTTCTCTTCTTCTATCTCTTCCTCTTCCTCCTCCTCCTCTTCTTTTTCTTCTTCTTCCTCTTCCCCCTCCTCCCCCTTCCTCTTCTTTTTCTTCTTCTTCCTCCTCTTCCTCCTTTCCCCTCCTCCTTCTCCCCTTCCTCTTCTTCCTTCCCCTCCTCCTCTTCTCCCTCCTCCTCCGCTTCCTCTTCTTTTTACTCTTCCTTCTGTTCCTCCTCTTTCTTCTCCCCTTTTTTCTTCGTTTATTTTCCTCTTCTCTAATACAATACGAACCAGAGCCTAACTTCTTAATTGTTATTGTTAGCAATCAGATTGCTTAATCTTATTGAACAATGTCCTAGTTAAAAAAAAAATCCAGTAACTCTCCAGTAGCTACCTTCAGTGCACAAACCCCTTGGATACAGCAGGATTATCTTTCGTCCTTCCTGCAATACTTTGATAAATCTTTAGCTATGCATTTAGCGTATGTGATGCTGAGATGAGAATAATCTCTCACATCTGTAATACTCAGAACAACAACTCTGCCTCCTCTTCACCTTTTCTCTTTTGCTTAAAGAAATTATTTCAAGAAAAAAACATAACTAACCACATTTAAAACTTTCTAGTCACTTTTTGCTCTCTGTTTGGACATCACAGGTTCTCAGAAAATGTTATTTTTTAAGTATTAGATATTTTAACATGCTGTCAAGAAGATTTACTTTGCCTGCGTGACAGTCCATCCATCGATAACATTTCCTCCCTTTGCATGCAGGCTATTGTTCTCCTGCTACTGACAATGATGAGCTAAACACTGCTGGTGAAGCCAATGATTATTAAGGCCAGATATCTTTCACATCCTTGGCCTATGTGGGAAGAATGGCACCTACATATTTGGCTTGCTGATTTATTCTGATCATTAATCAGTTGTTTTAGTTTAGGTTTTACTGCTGTGAACAGACGCCATGAGCAAGGCAACTCTTATAAGGACAACATTTAATTGGGGCTGGCTTACAGGTTCAGAGGTTCAGTCCATTATCATCAAGGTGGGAGCATGGCAGCATCCAGGCAGGGTTGGCACAGGAGTTGCTGAGAATTCTCTATCTTCATCTGAAGACTGCTAGCAGAATACTGGCTTCCAGGTAGCTAGCATGAGGGTCTTAAAGCCCTTCACATACAGTTACACACCTACTCCAACAAGGCCATACCCATTCTTACAAGGCCACACTTTTTAATCGTGCCACTCCCTGGGCCAAGTATATACAAACCCTAACATTCCACTCCCTGGCTCCCCTAGGATTGTTCATACATGTGAGTCTATGGGGGCCATATCCAAACATAACAAAATGCAAAATGCATTTAGTCCAACTTCAAAAGTCCCCATCGTCTCTAGCAGTCTCAACAATGTTAAATGTCAAAGTTCAAAGTCTCTTCTGAGATTCTCTCAGTTACTTAACTGTAATCCCCAGAGTAAGACAGGAAACCAGCTAGGCGAACTCTAAACTCTGCATCTCCATGGCTGACATCAAAGCAGTATTCAGATCTCCAACGCCTTTTTCATCTTTGTTGACTGCAACAAATTTTTTTCTTCTAGACTGTTTTCACTCCCTGTTAGCAGCCTTCCTTAGCAGATAGCTCATGGCACTGGCATCTTGAACATCTTGGGTGTCTCCAAGACGATTTCAATATTGCAGCTTCCTGTTTCAATGTCTGGGATCCACACATGATCTTCTAGGCTCCTCCAAAGGGCTTGGATCACTTCTCCAGCTCAGACTGATCCACTCCACTGCTGCTGCGGTTATTAGGGATCATCCCATGGCACTGGCATCTCCAATACAATGGGATGTTCTGCTGGAACTCGGCTTCACCAATCACCTTTCCTAGGCTCTCTTCATGGTGCCAAGCCTCAGATACTTTGCATGATTCCTTCAGTCCTGGGCCATCAACAGCATCTGAGGCTGTACCTTCACCAATGGCCTTCTATGGCCTCTCACAGCCAAGCCTCAGCTGCTCTTCATGACCCCTTCATGCCTTCAAACCCAAGACCCCTGGGTGACTCCTACACATTACCAAGTACAGTGGCAGCTTGAGGTACAACCTTGGCTATCTCTGGAACACAGCTTCTTTGTGCTCTCAGAAAACACTTGCCAGAAGATTTTACCTCAGTGATGCTGGTCTCTTCTTAATCACTGCTAGTTTCTTAGCTCTACATAACCAGCATCAATAGTCCCAGCATTCCCTTCCATTTTCCACTTTAAAGCCAGAGCCACATGGCTGAAGCTACCCAAGTTCTGCTGCTTGGAACAGAGCAGAATGAGTCATAACATGCCTCCCCCCCACCCCCCCAACTTCTTCTATTTCATTGTTACTGGCTTTCTGTTCCTTCACTGCCTAAGCTTGGCTGTCCTGAATCTTGCTCTGCAGATTGACCTTGAACTCAGAGATCTTCACTGAAATACCACAGAAAGAGGCTGTAAGCCACATAATGAATTTCTTCTCTACTGAAATCTCTTGAGCCAGGTCTGCACAGGTCAAATCACTCATGGCAACAAAGTCTTCCATATTTGTACTAGGATGGCTCACTAAGCCCCAGTAAAAACATTTCATGGTTTTCCAAATACAAAGTCCCCAAATCCACATTTTTCCAAACAAAAACATGGTCAGGCCCATCACAGAAATACCCAAGTTCCTGGTACCAACTTCTCTCTTAGGGTTTTACTGCTGTGAACAGACACCATGACCAAGGCAAATTTTATAAGGAACATTTAATTGGGTGCAGGTTCAGAGGTTCAGTTCATTATCATCAAGTAGGGAGCATGGCAGCATCCAGGCAGGCATAGTGCAGGAGGAACTGAAAGTTTTACATCTCCATCTGAAGGCTGCTAGCAGAATAATGGCTTCCAGGCAGCTAGGATGAGGGTCTTAGAGCCTCCGAAAACACTGACACACCTACTCCAACAAGGCCACACCCATTCTAACAGGGCCACACCTTCTAATAGTGCCACTCCCTGAGCCAAGCATTTACAAATCATAACATCAATACAGTTTACCAAGCTACTTAACACAGCACCGACAGTCTTGGGACATTCCTAGGAAAAGAGAAACTTATAATTGAATAATAGTTTTCCTATGTTTTATTTACTTGAAGAAAATTTAGAAATATACCTTGTAATCCACACTCTTTGCAGGATCTCACATAGCCCATCACTTCCCACCCATTATACAGCAAAGGATAAATCTGGGCTCCCGATCTTCCTGCCTCTGTCTCCCTAGTGCTAAGATTATATATGAATGACAAGATGTTTGGCTGGGAACTGTTCTGTGTGTATGAAGATAAGATTTGTGTCAAGCTTTCCTTGAACCTGATGGTTTTATTTTGGTAGACATGTATAACATTGCTATTTCCTTTTGCCAGGAACCGCACCAGTTAGGGAAGAAACTGGGCATTTAAATTTAGATAAGTGTTGCCAAAATCATTGCGTAAGCACATTTTTGAAAATCCTATAATGTGCCAGTGATAAATGTTTAGTATTTCAAAGTAAGTTCAAAGATTTGACAGGTCTTTTTTTTTTTTTATAGAAAATACGAATTACCTTTTTATGTCTGGCCAGATATTTTCTCATGATAGAGTTTGCTCAGATGCTAGGATAGGCTTTCCCCACCACGAAATAGATGATTTTTCTTTAATATCTTTCCCTAGTATTTTAATCGTGCAAACAGTTATTTTCCTTTAAAATTTTTGTTTCCAATTTAAAAATGATCTGTACATTCGTGGCATATACTACAGTTATGATTCATGTAGAAAATTTTAGTGTAGCAAACTAATATTTTATATTTTATTTATGTATTTGTTTCTTTTTATTTCTGATGGGGATACTATTAGATATCTATTCCACATAGAAAGTTTGAAAGATGCAAGACATCATTAACAGCAGTATGGTAGTTTATTGAAACTGAGTCCTCTAGTCTAACTAAGATCTTGAAAGACCATAACCAGATGTGTGCCTATAAAAAAAGACACAATTCCAGGGGATCAATAAGTCATTCTAAAGTAAAGATAGCGGCATCTAACATGCAGGAGATGCTAAGAAGTCTCCACTGACACTCTCACAGACACTTGGGATGTGAGATAAGTGGGCAAGGCAGGCAGATGTTTGGGAATCCCCACATCCATTCTAACTCTCCTTCCTCTGTTAATTCTAACACTGCATGGATGCCACCAGATGTTGGGAAAGGATTTAAAATCCCAACCTTATGATCAGAGAACCTTTCTTTTCCTTCCCAGACCACCTTCCTGCCAATCACATCCCTCCCATTTTCAGTATAAAATTCTTTCCTATCACTTTTCCCTCTCAAGGGGAAGAGCGTGTGAGTCACCCCTGAGTACTCTTGCCTTTACTCATGAAGGGAAGATCAAAAAATAAAACCTATAGAACAAGAAAACGGCAATGCTTTTCTTTATGACATGTAATTCGAGGAGGATGCTTCCCCTCTTTTCATGAACAATCAAAAAGGTCCATAAGGGAGATGTTACTAGCACCCGTTGCATACCAGCCATGAGGACATGCCATCTGTGTTTGTGGTCCTTACATATGTCAGCCCCAAGCTGCTTTCCTCTTTTGTTATCCTTGCTTTTTTTCTTTATGGTTTTGGTGACAAACTGCCTACCAAAGGAGGCCCAAATGACAGAGTACTCCCATTTCATCCTTCTTTCTCATTTAAATGCATTAAGTCATTTTCCAGGGGAGACACTCAAAGGTGTGTTTTATAAATTGTATACTAAGGCAGGCACTTGGTAGTACAGGCGGGTGAGTGCAGCTGCAAATGCTAGTGGACTGTATTAAAGGCAACACTGAGCAGTTCTGTCAAGCGTGGTGTCTGTTCGTGTAAAAATACAACCTATGAAAGAGAGTGTAACTGCAAATAATAATAAATCGCAGAGTAATTTAATCCTCCCCTAATGAGAGGCTAAAATGGCCAAATGCATCGTTTATGGAAGGAATTGAGGATTTTTATGGAGAATTCCAGATGCCCTGAGGACTACATGGTTATTTCTGGCCTTCTCATGAATATTCAATGAACACTGGAGTGAGTTCCTTAAAAGTTCCATACTTACTCATCTCTGCAAACAGCTGTCTTCTTTCTGCCATGGTATTTCCTCTTTTTCCACTATCTTCAATCATTCTGTGGGACGAAATTGTGACGTGTGTTATTCTCATGCTAAGAAGGCAAACAGTCATTTCTGTGCAAGGACACATTCATGATAACAGTCACTTAGATTAGTAGGTCAGGCACTTGGCACTTAGGTATGATGACCAGGTTTGGATTCTCAGATCCAAGTAAAAGCAGCACAGTGTTGGCTTCCGCCTCTTTTCTTATTACTTGGGAAATAGACACAGGAGATTCCTGGGGCAAGCCAGCTAGACAGATGAGACCTACTGGATTATTCCAGGTCTAACAAGAGACCCTGCTTCAATAAATAAAGTGGAGAAGAACCAAGGAAGACACTTGGTGACACATAGGGCCTCTATATGGATTCCCTAATATATATAAAGCACACACAATAGTATAACCTTTATACTTTTATACATTTATAAATGAAATACATCATTCATTTAGACATATATATGTATATATATATATATATATATATACATATATATGTATGTATGTATGTATGTATATACTATTCACATCCCATATGCCATATAGCTATTGAAAGGGATATAAATATTTTTATTTTCTAACATGCAAGGAGTCCCAGAGTTGTCCTGGTTTAGCAGCTTTGAGAAACACACACTACGTGCTTTTTAGATTAGAGTCCTCTGCTCCTGGGGCACTGTGTGCCTTTCAATTCCCAGGAAACCAAGGCACTCCCTGAGGCAATGAAGCATTTAGGCCACTTGTGTTTCTTTGTCCCTTCAAGTCAGCAAAGCATATAGAAGCTTGGCTGAGCAACTAGTCTCAGACATTAATCTTGTGTATTCTGTCTTGCTTGCAACAGTCATTGTGTCCTGGAATGCTTATTATATTCTGCTTTGATAAGTGTATAAAAAATCCGATTGCTTGGAATAAACTTGTCTCAGCCTCAGTGTTGCTGTGACCCCTCTGACCCAGCCTGAGTGACATTCCTGCTGACCACAGTCAGGTAACCCAGTACATAAAAATTGCTAAGCATCATAGAATCAAACACTATAGCTAAGTACAACCATTGTGGAGGTTTGATTGAGAATGGTCCCACAGGCTCATATTTGAATGAGTTGGCAGAACATTTCAGGAATGATTAGGAGGTGTGGCCTTGTTGGAGGAGGCGTGTCAAGTCACTATAGGTGGGTTTTGAGGTTTCAAAAACCCATGGCACCCCCACTTAGCTTTCTCTGTCTCTGCCTTCTCTTTGTGAGTCAGGTGTAATATCTCAGCTCCTGCCCTGGTGCCACCCCCACTTCTTGCTACCATTCTTTCTGCCTCATGAGCATGGATTCTCACTCTCTAGAACCATGAACCCTAAGAAATGTTTTATATGTTTCCTTGGTTGTGACTTATCTATTACTGTGAAAAGTAATAGATAAGTCATTAAAACGACTATTTATTCAATGGTAGGTGTTTTACTTTGTATAGAGCAGTGATTTTCAAACTCCCCCTTTGGGGGGCATCAAATGACCCTTTCATAGGAATCACATATGAGATATATGGTTGTCATATATTTAATTACGATTTATAACCATAGCAAAATTTCAGTTATGAAGTAACAACAAAAATAATATTATGGTTGGGCCTCATCACATCATGAGGAACTATATTAAATGGTCACAGCATGAAGAAGGTTGAAAAATCAAAATATAGAGTATGTCTTACAATTCTGAGAGAGCCTATTTAGATTCCAAGCAAAGATCTTGACTCTAGCACATCAGGCGGTTTCAATGACTTTGTGAATGAAGGGTGCAGAACCTCAGAGCTCCGGGATCTCTCCTGATGCTTGTCCCCTGTGTACCCGCAACCTAAGTTTAGAAGCAGATGATTGTCTATTGTCAATTCCTAAGTCAGGTATAACTTAACCTGTACATAATTACTTCACACAGCTGGTTGAGTTCTCATCTCTTTCTTCAACCGTGCCATCATCCCCCACAAGCCAATTTTAAAAATGCTATTAAAATACAAACAACTAAAACAGATAATAAAGATTGGGTTTGAGGAAGAAGATAAAGAGAAAGTTAATAGAAATGCCACTTATTAACAGGGATGGTTTTAGGATCAATATTGAGGTGATTAGTCAACGAGCTGAATTTTTATTATGTCTGGTTAAACTTTAAACAAAACCAACTCAGGGTCATCCACATGCTCGGTGAGTGCTTCACCACTGAGCTGTATCCTCAGGTATCTGATGCTGTTTTGAAATAGAGTCTTGCTAAACTTCCCAAGGTGCTTTTCATTTCACAGTGTCTCGGCTTCCTGAGTAGCTGGGATCTCAGGTATATACCACCATGCCTGGCTATAATTAAGTTATTAGAAGCTATAACCATACAAATGTATCTATAGCATCATGCCTTCCATGTTGATTCTCAGGCATAGTGAATGCAGGTAATTCCTGCTGGATCTTTGGTTTTTCTTTGGATGGGCCCTGCCCTTTCTGAAAGGGTTTTGTCCACGTTTCTCTAACTTGCAGCCACTTCCAGGCCTGTGTCTAGCTGTGTCTTACTCTGAAATGTCCCACAACTCTATGGTGGCCTCTGTTCTGAACCTCTGTAGTATATACAAAGTCTTCCTCTTGATCATGTGTGTCTGTTCCACAGAGCTTTGTTCAGTACCACGTATCCTCCACGAAATGTACTGGCCCCTGAAGAACACACAGGCACTGAGTCAGAGCTCCGCCTTGTAGATTGCTCACTCCATGGTAAAGAGACCCGTGAACATAAAATCAGGTAGAGTTGATGCTGGTAGAGTGATCTGGAGAAGAACCTATCCTCTTCCTCTCTGATTCACATCTCCATCTCCTTCACTGCACAGGAAGTGGGTAGATTGCACCAGACATCTGGATATAGCTCCCAACTTTTATTTTAAGGGCTCGGAAGCAGAAGGGGAGCAGTGGGGGAGTCAGGGAAGACATCTCAGTGCTTTCCTATGTCTATCTATGTTCTGGGGCAGGACGGGAAGAGCCCAGAATAAACATGAGGGAACGTAGCTTGGGGACTGAATGAGAGTATCCCGAGGTGAACAATGGCTTCCGAGGTTGTTGTTCTGATCACCTGAACCATGCACAAGTACTGAAACATCTTGTTTCCATGCTAACTGTGCGTTTCTTAAGGAAGTTGAGGATAGTGACCTCATTCATTCAAGGTCCTTCGCAGGTGGCTGTTGGTGCTTACTTGAGAAATAAATGAACAGGGAACGCAAAGAAGTGGATAGAGGTGAAGAAAAGGCTAAAATTTTCTTTCCATAAAATAGACTTTCCAATTATGCTTCCACAATATGACGCAGAAAAATAAAATTCAAGCTGTACTCATTTTGGTGGTCTATTATTTGAAAGATGAGAAAACAGATTTTATGTTTATTAAAATCCAGGACTAAGATTGGTGAGATGGTTCAGTAGTTAGGAACACTGGCTGCTCTTCTAGAGGTCCTGAGTACAATTCTCTTCAATTCCCAGCAAGCACATGGAGGCTCATGATTATCCATCAGGGTACCTGCTGGCCTCCAGCAAAGCACTCATACATTCAATTTATACATACATACATACATACATATATACATACATATATATATATATATATATATATATATATATATATATATATATATATATAAGCAGAACCCAGGACTATAAACTTTTAAGCAAAAGCTGTCTCATGCAGTAGAAGCTGGAGGAGGTGCAAACTCTGTGACACCAGCTTTTTGTTGTGGTCCCCAGCATTTCTGTTGTTATTAATCCACTCATAAAAGAACCAAAAGCTACATAATAATTATTAATTTTCACACTGCAGTAACGTGTATAGCTTATGAGGGAAATTTTATTGGTGTTAAATCTTAGGAGGCATCAAACATACAATATCTCCAGAGTCCCCTGGAAGCTGTACTGCTAGATAAAACTGATAATCTTCACTTATACAGTCATTATGGTGAACTAAGGAATGGGCATGCTAGCTAGCTTCCATCTCAAACTGATTCAGTGTGTGTGTGTGTGTGTGTGTGTGTGTGTGTGTGTGTGTCTGTGTCTCTGAGTGCACATGTGTATGTAAAGTAGTTGTAAGTTGTCAGACACTTTGATAGTCTGCTAAGATCCAAAGATTAAAGGGACATGATCTTTGACCTTACAGAGCTCTGTGCTTTCTAAGATCTCAGTTTAGAAATGGGAAACATTTTTTCTATTAAGTATTTATAGCCTAGTGTAATATGTACCAAGCAAAAGCATGCACTGCTCGAAGTTGTGGCTTACTTTTGAGATCTGAGAAGGACATCAAAGAAAGGACAGGCCTGGCACAGAGGATGAAGAACAAACAATACAGTTTCTTAGCTGGAAGAGTGCAGGAAGGGTACTTAGAGTTACACAGGGCCATGGGAAAGCACATAGATTTCAAAGGGGTGTGGCCCATGGGGAACTGGGAGTTAACCAGCCTCTCTGGGTACGAGTGTGAGAGGGGATGTGGAGAAATGAAGCAACATCAAATTTGGAAAGTCTGATGTCTACACCACATAGGGTCCTTCTTCCTACAGGTGAGAGCCAGGGTATCACCTAAAGTTTATGCAGAGCATTCATGCATAGAAATTTAGATTTTGGCAACACTACTCTTATCAGGTTAAGTAGAAGAAGGATTGGGGAGTGAGGAGAATGGTGTGGAATCTTGGGGTTACAGCAAGAGTTCAGTTAGCTGCACTCTTCAGTGTCTTAGAACAAGCTTTTTGTGCACATAGTTATTAAATGGAAGCTTCAACCTGGTGTTGTGCTGGCTAGTTTTATGTCAACTTGACATAAGCTATAGATATCTGAAGGGAAGGAAGCTCAATTGAAAAAAGACTTCCATAAGATCTGGTTGTAGGGCATTTTCTTGATTAGTGATTGATGGATGTGGGGAGGTCCAACTTATTGTGGGTGGTGCCATCCTTGGGCTGGTGGTGCTGAGTTCTATAAGAAAGGGGGCTGAGAAAATCATGGGAAGCAAGCCAGTGAGCAGCACCCTCCATGGCCTCTGCATAGGCTCCTGCCTCCAGTTATTTTCTTCCTGCTTAAGTTCCTATATCCAGTGTCCTAGGCGTTGAATATAATTACCTAAATGTCTAGTCTATGTATGGATTCAAAAGGATGTAATTACACCTTGATAAACTGAAAGGGGGACTAAGATTAGCTGAAAGACAGTGAGTGGATAATAGAAAAAAACCTGCTGAAGTAGATCAACTTGTATACTTTTGAGATGTTTTAATAGCAGAGTGGAACTCGGAAATGGGTTAAGTTAGGTGAAGAGGTTTTGCCTATGAAAGACTATGGGTTCCATCAAAATTAATGAATATCAGATTTAAATAAGAGAAGCTTCCACATGAAAGGCTTGACTCACGGAAGTAAGTAATGCAGGAAGGCAGCAACACCGGTAACAAAGGAAGCAGATCGTCTGCATGGAGACAGCTCAACAAACCAGCTGAAGGACAGAGTGTTCATCAGGCTGGCAGAGTGGAAAACCTTGATGCTGAAATGAGCGTTTGCTGAAGACAGATGATCAAGAATGCAGTTATAAAGGAGCATCTTACCAATGGATCTCCATAAGGACATTTGGATTGTTTATGGGATTGTTTATTGTTTTTGATATAATAAAAGGGGGAAATATTCCTGGATATTTGATCACACCGTGAACCTGGGAGTGTGTTGTTTATTGGAAAAACCTGTTTCCATTTGTGGTGTGGCTCAGGCTTAGCACACATCATTAATCCCTCTGGCTGGAATACAGACACATACACATCTTTAATTTGAAATAATGAAGGTAAAGTTAGCAGAAGGAAGCACCTATGTTTGAAAAAAATATGTAATCGAGTTGCAGACAAAGTGATGAATCAGAGAAAGATTTGACAGAATAGGGTATGCTGAACTCTCAGGAGAAGAGAGGAAAGAGATGGAACTCTGTAAGAGGGAGTGGTACAGAGGGAGAGAGGAAGGAGGTAGTTTTACAGAGACAGATTGCAGAGAGAGAACTGCTAAACACAGGGTAAGACAGAACAAGTCAGAGAATGAGAAGAAGCCAGAAGATTAGAACATATTGCCAGAGTTAGTATGAGTTAAAGCAGGGCAATTCAGTAAGAAACCGAGAAAAACCAGATTGAACCAGTCAGCTTGGAGAGGAGTTTGAGCCAGAAGAGCTGACTTGAAACAGCCAGACAGATGTTCAGAAAAAGATATGAAGGGTGAGCATATTCAGCAGTGTGTCTCCGGGGCTGAAAACATTCTAGGCCTAGATAAGATTGTACCAAGACTAGTGGCTTCTTGGATTAAACCTACCTTAGCAAAGGAAGGCAGTAAGTCTCAGAAATGACAATTATTTCAGGTGAAAAAAGTTACTTTTCCATATAATTTACTTTGGTAATGAACTGTGGTGTGGAAGTGTAAGCCAAATAAAACTTTTCCTCTCAACTTTCTTTTTGGTTATGATGTTTCATTGCAGCAAAGGAAACCCCAACTAAGACAGTGCCTATCAACAGATAAAGAAAATGTGGCCTATATGAATGGTGGGGTGTTATTCATCCATAGGAAGATTACTTTAGGTCATTTGCAGGAGAATAAACTGGACATTGCTAGGCTAAGCAAAAGAAGCCAGATTTGGAAGAACAGTTACTGCAGATGTGAACTTTTCTCTCAGATTTGGAATTTAGATTTTTGTTTTTAAAAATGTGAAAATAAAAGGGAAATGATGGAAGTTGGTGGGTGAGACAAGATTAGACACTAGAGGGTTAAATATTGTCAATGTATTGTATACAGGCACGATTGGTAACAGGCATGGCAGACAGGTTAAAATGAAACATATTGTTTATGAAATTAATGCACGTTAATTATTTTTAAGATAAAGAATCTTCAATGGGATAAGAAAGGCCCCAACACTTCTGTATTCATGGGGTCAGTTTGAAAAGTAACATCAAATAGCTTGTGACCCAGTAAGAAATAGAGAATAAGTCTTTAAAGGCTATACAAGGAGAAGGACCACAAAATGCTATCTTCTAGGTAGGACACAGACTGTGTATACACGTGGTCTCACAGCAATCCTGGATGCCTAAACTGACTGCCTGTCATCAGCCAATCATAGAGAGGCTCGTGGGGGGGGGGGGCAGACATTTTTCCCTGCTTAACTATTGACAACTTGAGGAAGGACAGTCATTGTCCTTAGCTGTGTACCAACGGTGAGACTACCATGTGCCAATGGCCAGTTCCAACACATGGTCACACAGATGGCCTTGATTAAATTCAGTGGGTCATAAAACAAAGGCACACATGTAGCAAAGGGCCTTAGAGAAAGGAGGGGGGGTGACGGGAGTTGGAGGGAGAGTGAGAGCTTGGTGGGCGAGAGTAATCAATACTTTCTGTACATGCACGAATCTTTCAAAGAATAAATTTAACTGAAAGAAGTATAACATAGCACATGAAGATGCAAAATGTTAGGAGAAATATGAACTATATTTTAGCATAGTGAGGATAAGTTCACATTGAAATGCCATACCACCAAGCTACTTAATTGTGTGTGACCTTTCTTTAATTCAACAGTGTCCAAATAAATATTTAGTTCATTAGTTCATTTTACACACACACACACACACACACACACACACGCACGCACGCGCGCACACACACACACACACACACTTTGAAAGGAACAATTTAAACTAATGGTGTCTTAGTTTTGCATAATTTTCTAAAAATCACAACCTTAGGAGGAAAAAGGGGGACATTACGGCTCCCGAGTCTCAACTCAACATTCCAAGCCTCAGGCAGGTGAATTTAAATGGTGAGGAGGCCTATGTCAGGACAGATCATATTCTCCAGTTATATTTTGTTTTTTAATTCTTAAATTCCTAGACGCACATGGGGTCCAACTGCCAGTAACACCATCCTAGATGTTTCTGCACAATGTGGATCAAGATTTCCTGAAATTGATAAACTGAAACAAAGGTAATATGACTGGGTGACTTAACTGAAACGAGTCCCAGGCCTCTCAAGTTTGCTGGGACACACCTTTGCATGCCATTTCTTAATGACTGCCTCCTGTTTGAAAGCAGCGCTATACTGGAACTAACCATGGAGAGTAATCCGAGGCGTGCAGGTTGTTTCTGTAACTCCAGACACGTGTGAGCATGGCAGCTCACACACGGATTCACATTCACAATTGGAAGCTGCATAAGCCCGCGGTGTTTGTAGAGCTGTCTGGCTTGCCTCTGCCTTTGGTCCCTTTAGCAAGTGCTTGCAGACTGAGTGTCTAATATGGTGACAGTCATCTAACAGTTTATTTCCTTCCCATTTGCTCCAGGTGGGTAAAAAAATGCTGGGGTGGGCGATCATGCCTTACTGCAACCCAGGAGTTAATAACAACCGTGAATCCCATCTCTAGCTCCTTTCCTCCTTTAACTGGTTTATTGGTGCAATATAAACACCTGTTGCCAGTTTTGTTATGAAGGAAGGCTTCTCATACGACCTTTTCAGATTTACAATCAAGTCCTAACCTTCGCCAATATAAAAAAAGTATTCAGAACATGTTTTTTAGTCTAACTGTAATTGTGTTTGCTTTTCCTCTCTAGGCCTTTATTTACACAAGCCTGTGGCAATAGGAAAATACTGTGGTTGATATAAGTGTTTGCTTGATGGATCTATCTATCTCTATCTATCTATCTATCTATCTATCTATCTATCTATCTATCATCTATCATCTCCCATTCATCCATCAATAGTGTATTTGCAATCTGTTATCTAATTTCTATCTATTATCTACCCATCTATAATTTATCTATCTACCCATCTCTTTATCTGTCTACCTTTCCTATATACTTATCTACTTAGTGGAGGAAGATATACCCCTCCTGTGTAATAAGCAGCCAGGTGGGTCCCTAGCAATTTGTTCTATCTGAAGTATCCAATGTAGCAATTTTCAATTCTGCTACCAATTAGCCAAGTCCAGAGACCTTACCCAGAGTCCCGATTCTTTGTCTACTGAATGTGGAGTCATAGTGAACACTTGGGCCTTTCAAAGTACTCCAGATGGGTTGGATACACAGCAGAGTTTGAAACAGACATTCGGAAACTACAATTGTGTAAAAGCTTGTATGCATCACTTTGACTCATAAGATTCTAGAAGCAAAATGAAAGCCACATGCCATGGCCCTCATTCTCTGTCTGTGCTTAGCTGAAAACACAGAGATAAGCCACTGCCCTTGAGCTCTACTGAGTCACCTTGAAGTTCAAGAAAGGCTAGACTTCATGTTGCAGAACCCATACCTCCAAATGACGATAATTATTCATCAGAGCAAGAATGTACCTTTAACCAATAATAGATGATAGCTTAGCAGTTCATTGGACCACTTTGTGATACAGACGAGCACGGAGACAATGATAGGTCAAGGATCGATGGGACCACACCTTGATCAGGCTCTGTCCTTAAGATTTCCTTTTCTTTTTATTTAAACCTGAACCTCATTTTAGTTCCCTGAAAAGACAGGCTTGGAGTCACTTGAGCCTCTTCCCAAAGTGGCCATACTGAATAGGTCTCTGATTTTTACTACTACTAGACTGTTTAATTGGCCAGTTGGGAACAGTGATTGAGCTTATCCTGCTGGGGCTGCTGGACCCTTCACCTTAAAATCCCTGGTGACAGGTTGAACGAGAAATCTAATGCTGGTCGACTTTGAGTATGAACTTATTTGTATACTAGAGTGGCATTCTTACATTACTTTGCAATTTATTTTTTTATGTCATAAGAGTTTGTAAAATATACTTTGAGCCAATGAAGAAGATAATTAATTCCTTTGGGAAAATGTAACTACGCATATACTGACAAAGGTACCTAAGAAGGTAGGCTTTACAAACTAGAAAATGTCATTTAAAAGCAAGAAGGTTGTTCTTATTTTAGAAGGAACTGCTTGAGTCCAGAAGAAACCTTCTGTACTAAGGTTGTACAAGATGTTTCAGGAGAGCATTTGATTGAAAGGACGCCTGTCCTTCCTTGCACAGACTGTGGAGTATGGCTGGCACAGACCAAAAGGAAGCTTTTGGAAGAATGATAACACTCAGACTCCTCCATGTGAAGTTCAGTTTCCAGAATGTCTCCGAAGGGCCCAAGACACATGGGTAAGGTTAATTAGAAGAGAACTCGAGGCTCCCTAAGGGGATGGGGGTGTGAGGAAAAAAAATCCTCTGACCCTCTGCTTCAAGTCTGACACTGGACCTCAGATCTTTTCCAGGGGACATGTGGCTTGGACAATGCTTGTAGTCTTTGTCTGTGTTCCTTTATGAGTGAAGATGTCACAGGAATTGGGCAGTTTTGTCGTGCTGGATGAACCTAGCGATGGAGTCTTCTTTGTCCTTCCTGTGGGATTGCTAAGTATTTTGAAATATTCATGGATTTATTTTAGAGTCAGGGCTATGCTGTTGCTCCCCCATCTTTGTCTTCTGAGGGTGGGGAATTCAGACCTGAGCCAACAGACTCTGAGCTCAGCGTTTGCCCTATAAAACTTGGAAATGATCAATTCTAAAATGCTGAAGAAAAAAACTAAATGATGTATATGTTTATTTATGTGTATGTGTGTGTATGTCTGTGTATGTATATGTATATATGTATATGATGTATATGCATATGTACACACATACACACACACGTACACACACACAGTCACACACACACACACAAATACACACATACACGTACATACACATACACACATACACACACACACACACGTACACACATGTACACACACATACACACACATGTACACACACACACACATACACACACACACACACACACACACACACACTCTCACACATGTTCTGGGCTAATTTTTATCTGGACTCCTGGGAGGATGATTCCAGTGGAAGGCTGGGTAAAAGATGAATGGAATGAATGGACAGAAAAGAGCTATGTCTGTCAGCCCTGGGAAGCCTGTGGCCTTTATATGTTTTATTCTTTCTTTCTTTCTTTCTTTCTTTCTTTCTTTCTTTCTTTCTTTCTTTCTCTCTCTCTCTCTCTCTCTCTCTCTCTCTCTCTCTCTCTCTCTCTCTCTCTCTCTCTCTCTCTTTCTTTCTTTCTTTCTTTCTTTCTTTCTTTCTTTCTTTCTTTCTTTCTTTCTTTCTATAAGACAGGCTCTTGTAGCCCAGGCTGGCACCAGCTCCCTAAATAGCTGAAGATGACCTTGGATGTGATTGATCCTCTTGTTGCCAGCCCCTAAGGATGACAGGAAGGCATCTGCTCTGTGTGGTCTGGGGGATTCAAACAGGGCTTTATGCTTGGCAAGCCCTGTACTGACTGAGTTTCCTTCCTGAGTTGGTCCCAGACCCTGTTGCATTCTTTATTAAGGTGGGGGTATCCTGAGTGTGAGCAGGAGCACAGGACAGAGGCAGGAGAGTATCTGCTTCCTGCAGCAGGACACCAAGTCCTCAGACTTCTACTGAGAGAAGAAATAGCAACAACCATAGTACTTCCATCATTTCTTAAAACAGCTGTCACTTTACAACCGCAGCTAACCATGTACCAAGGAGAGGTACGCAGCAGTGCCACATTCACATTAGCCTGGTGGTATGATTCGTCCCATTTTACCAATGTGAAACTAAGGTTTGGAGACTGAGCCGTTGCCCTTTTGGGCAATTTAAAGTTTGAAACTATATGTCGGACTACAGACACATCAAGCTTCTTAAGATTCAAAATGGAGTAAGGCTCAGAGAGATGCCTCTGTTTTCTCAAAATTAGTGGCTGGGGGGGGGGGCGGGGCGGGGCATTGGTATACACTGAAGTAAAGCCTAAAGTATGTGCTAGTGGACACCAGGGTGGGTGAATAGGATGGTGTGGATGCGGTATGTACAACACATTTTAGCTAAGAGAAGCCCCGTGAGCACTGGTCCCATGTCCTCTGTGTCTTCTTTCGTTTATCTGCACTTTAATCTCACTTTCTAAGCCAATCTTTCTTTACTTTCTGCTTGTTCCTTTATTCATTATTCTTATTTACATTTATTTTTATTTCCTTCCTTTTCTCCCTGATTCAGACCTTCCTCTCTGTCTGTCTGTCTGTCTGTTTCTGTCTCTCTCTTCCTCTTTCTCTTTTCCTCCGTCTCTCCCTCCCTTTCCCTCTCTCTCTCTCTCTTTCTTTCTCTCTCTCTCTCACATACACACACACACACATACACACACACACACAAACACACACACACACACACACACACACACACACACTCATTGGGGAATATCAGCTAAATCCTCCCAAAACACTCCTTATCTTGAGAAAGATCATGTAAGCAGAGGGGGAACAGAAGTAACAAGAGGGACCTGACAGAGTTGGGGACCTGTGAGCCCCATGGAGAAGCCTTCTGGCACTTCTCACAGCTGCCCACCTTCACCTGGGACCTTGTGTCACACACAGAGAAAGGTAGTCACCTCCTTGGGGGATCAGGTTGTGGAAGCAGAAAACTCTCAAATGTATGTGTCATTAAAATATATATCAAACTTTCCGGATGTTTGCCTACCGGAAATGCACCCTATGCTCTCTTAAAGTTTCCTGGGAAAATGAGGAGGTTGACCCTGTAACTACTTTAGCCACTTCCCTCTTCACTCCTGGCCCAGACACGTGCAGGGAGAAGGTGGTGGTTTTGAGTCATTCAAGAAGAAAGAGAGAATGTTCTCTGTGCTTTCCAGGAGGCAGCGTATGGGTGGTGTCCCTCAGAGACAGCGCCCAGAGCTAGCTGGGAGGAAAGAGGAATGGGAGGGAAAATGGGAGCAAAAATGGGAACTGAGGCATAAGGCAGACAGGGGAAGAGTCAGTCAGCCTCTCACGGTGACAGATACAGAACTAGTAATGAATGAAGGACACAGCTTCCTTCTGGGGATAAGAAGAGGGCTGAAGACAGATGTGCCCACTGGACATTTAAATCCCCTTCCTTGTTGCCTACTACTGACCTAGCTACAAGTTTCTAAAAATCTACTTGTGTCAGAACAATTATTTTTAAAGCATAAGTTTGACAAATCCCACAGTGTAGAAGGGGTCGTTTCTTAGAATTGTATTTTATTTATTTAGTGCGTGTGTGCGCATGTGCATGAGAGAGGCGGGGCAGGGAGAGAGGGAAAGGGAGAGGAAGAGGGGGCAGGAAGTGTGCGTGTGGAGGTCAGAGGACAGCTTTCAGGAACTTGCTCTCTCCTTCCACCATTGGGCCCCTGGTTTGGCAAGCACCTTTGACTACCAGATGGACCATTTCATTTGAGTTTTGAGACAGAATCTCTCCATGTCATTATGCCCGTGTAGTCCAAGCTGGACTGGAACTCACAGAAATCCACTTGCCTCTCCCTTGTGAGTGCTGGGATGAAAGGCACACACCAGCAACCTGGGATCCTACTTTGTTTCTTAAAAGCACACATTTAAATTGTTAGGGAACGGCTCAGCATATATGGTGCTTACAAGGCAAGACTGGCACTCTCACGTCATTCCTAGAACTAATGCAAAGGTGGAAAGAGAGACCCATCCCTATAAAGTTATCATCTGAACCACCCCACCTCCAGACACACATTCACATACATACAGATATATACACACCATACACAGATGCACAGACATAGGCACACACTGTAACATGCATGCACAGGCACACACATAGGCACAGAGACACACAAACACATAGACACAGACACACATAGACACATAGACACACAATGACACACAGATAGAACATACACAGAGATACCCACATAAATACATACATACCATATACATATGCACACAGACATAGACCCACACAGACACATATACACAAGGATATAAACATATACATATAAACACACAGAGACACATAAACACACATACAGACACACAGACACAATAGGAATACAGACTCACACAGACACATACAGAGACACACACACAGACACACATACACACACAGACACAATAGGAATACAGACTCACACAGACACATACAGAGACACACACACACACACATACACGCACAGACACAGACACAGACCACACACACACACACACACACACACACACACACAGACTAGCACACATGCTTAAACATTTTAAAACACACTTAAAATTTAGAGCCCAAGCAACCGTTCACTTTGTAATGTGGTTGTTTTGAGGCAGCCTGCCTCTATCCCAGGCTGGTCTGGGACTCACAGTCCTCCTCCCTTAGGTCTTGAAATACCAGAGTTACAGGCCGGAGGCACCATTCTGGGTCTAACAACTTTTCAATCTATCTTACCTTGTCAACAAAATATGTAATATTACTATTACACTATTTTTTGCCTATTTAAATATGGACAACTTAGAAGACAGCAGAGGCCTTGGGGGATACTAACGATTTCAACCGGGGGAAACTATTGCTAGGCACAGAGGGTTAATACATTTAGATGCCAAAATTAAATAGGTCACCAAGAGCAGAAACAGGCCGAGGGCATGTGCAGCCAAGAGTCAAGCACAAGACCTGCAGCAGTAAACAGGGCCATTTTGCACACCAGGGTCCTTTCTTCTGGATGAGGGCTGAGTGTCCTGACAGGATTATAGAAGGGGAAGAGAAGAAACAGAGGCAGCCCTTATTTTTTTGCCTCTGGATCTGTTCCTCTGAGTTATAAGGCCTTCAGTTATAGCCCTTCCACTGAGGACAATTCAATCTGGAATTGAGGGAGTACTTCAAAAACTCTGTTCACAGAGAGAGCCATGGCACTCAGTTGGTAACTGCCAAGAATCTGAGAGCTGCAGAATAGCTGCTGGGAATACGGGCTTCTCTTCAGGCTGGGTTGTTCAGGAACCCCGAGTTATCCTGGAGAAGCAGAGGCATGAATGGCTCTGGGTTCTGTAGCAGGAAGGGCCTCTCAGGTTTTTGGAGTTAGTGTAATAACAATGATCAACATATAAATGCCCCTCTGTGTTCCTAGGCTCAAAACTAATTGACATATAACTAATTGACTAATGACGTGAATTGGCTTATTGATTTCTTATTCGAACTGTGAAATAGCTTATATTTCACCACTATGTTTTATGATTAATTAAAGAAATTGAAATTCTCTCTTTCTCTCTCTCTCTGACTCTCTGTCTCTCTGTCTCTATCTCTGTCTCTGTCTATCTGTGTGTGTGTGTGTGTGTGTGTGTGTGTGTGTGTGTGGGTATATGCACAGGTTCCCAGAGAGATCAGAAGAAGGCATCAGAGGCCCTGAAGCTGGAGTTTCAGGTATGTGTCAAAGGGTTTGGAAAGGCAGCTCCAGGCCTCTGAAAGAGCAGCAGGTGGTCTTAACTGGCAGACCCTCTCTCCAGCCATCACTGTGTTTTACAACTGAGAAGGTGAAGGCCGAGGAGGCAGATGGAAGACAGTTTCTCAGCCCTAGAGCCACTCATGGCTTAATTCCCCAAAATTGGGACTAAGGGATTTTCTATGGCAGAAAGGACTTAACAGATTTGATTAAAGAAACCAGAGGTCAGTGAGAGGGCTCAGCTAGTAAGGATGATTACCATCAAGCCTGATGCCCTGAGTTCTAGCCCCAGGTCCTGCACAGTGTAAGAAAAGAACCAACTTGTCCTCTGATCATAAATGTGCCTTGGCATGTGCTCATTAGCACACACACACACACACACACACACAAATAAATTAATAAAATTGTAAAGAGATTGAGGCAAGGGCAATATCTTTTAAATAATTACTGGGTGGTGAGTAATTATGACAGCCCAGAAAAGCAAGCAGTTTTTACAGATTGGAAAAATGACACAAGAATATAGGTGCCTTGGTGGCAGACACACTAATGCCCTGGATTTGCACGGTTTGTATGCTGTGCCTTGTTTCCAATTTCTGGACTTACAAAACTATAGGATAGTATGCTTCAAATTAAGTCACTAAGTTGTGAGAAGCTTAGAAACATTCATAGGCTGGGAGCCTCAGAATCGAGCGTACAGTTAAGGAGTCTCTCCGGAGGCAGCACACCTAATTGGCCACCTTGCTGGACACCTCCCCATTTCCCCCCAGACTCTGAGGTATTAAATGGCAACTCCTAACTGTTATGATATTAGTCAATTCTCAGGTCACATGGTATTAGAATCTCTGTTTAGCAGATGGGGAAAGGAAGGTGTACAGATGTTAAATATTGAAATTTGTCCAGTCTAAGACCAGTCTAAGTGACCTGCAGGCCAACATTTTGATCCATATATCTTACTACCACATATGTTTGAACAGCATTTATTGACTATAGCAAATGCTAAAGCTAGCATAAACCACACAATCAAAGTTGAATATTCTTGAAGCACCTAAACAGATTATACAAGTGTCCCTATACCAACTACACTTCAGGTGTGGTTCCCCCAGAGGGCCATGGTCAAAGTCCACACTGACATAAGCTCTTCCAGGCTTAGGTGCTTCTTGATTAAAATCAGCCATGCACATATCCCTCTGATAGCATTTCTTATCACTTGTATACTTAATAGGTTTTGATTATTTATTCTGGAGCCAAATCTAAGAGAGCATGACCTGGGAGCATGAGCTCAGTTTACCCCAAAGAACATGCTGTACTGTAGCAGCAGAATCATAAATCAAGGCGCTTTTTAGATACATTCGTGGGAATATCAGGCAGGCAGGTTTCAGCTAAGTGGGGAAATACCTGCTATAGGTTTCAGATGCTAGCTGATGGCACTCTATCTTTTGGATTGTTGAAAGCTAGTGAGTGGTCAGTTAATACCCCCTGCCTTACAAAGTTTCCATGATAGTAACAAGGATGGTAGGGAACAGATATGGTGGTGACTGGCTACGAAGCAGAGTAAATAAAGACAGCCCATGACAATTTGGTTCTGCATCTACAGCATTCCAACGTTCTACAATGTTCTAATAAACCTGGTACAAATGTTAGCACGAGCATGGCTTTCTGGGAACTTCAGTTCACAAGGCAGCACAAGAAAAATGATTGATACACCACTGTCCTTCATATCAGACTACCTGAGTAGGAGGATGCATAAATATTGTAACTCTATTGCATAAGAGTAACTATCTAACTGAAGAATGTACAAATGCAGATCATGACCTTGGGAATTTATGATCCATAAAACTAGAAGAACTACAGGGAACTGCATTAGTTCAACTAAGATGTCAAGTCTTTTTATACGGAATGTTTTAATTACCATGCTCTAAAAAACAAAATGCATATACATTTGCATATACAAAATGGGCCTACAAAAGAACCAGAAAAATCCAATTTTGAATCATAATCTTCTCAAGGTTAGAGTTTATAAATGGAACAAAAATAAATGCACAAGCACAGATAAACATGCACACAGATACACACAGATATACACACAGATATACACACACAGATATGCACACACATACACATAGATATACACACTGACACATATGCACACATACAGAGACATGTACACAGATATACACATACACAAACATACACATAGATACACACAGATATGTACACAGATACATAGATTCATACAGAGATATACACACAAATATTCATACAGACACTTGAAGATGCATACGCACAGATGCACATACATATAGATATGCACACAGATACATATATACAGACAGACACACAGAGATGTATACACAGATACATGCACAGATAGATACACATACAGATACATACAGATACACGGACACAGGCACACACATGGTTTCTCTGACTTACAATGATCAGGCTTTAATCATAGGTATACTTTTGGACAAAACAAAGATATCTATAACCAATCATTCCTAAAAACATCCTGGGTAAACTTTTGAGAGTTCCAAAACTCTCAGTTGTGATATGTAAGTATATGTACTCTCTGGAACTTTGAATACTGGGGTTCTAGAGTCTCTGTTTGTTTTAGACTTGTGAATTCATAAGAACAAATGTCCCCAGACCTGGTAAGAACACAACACAGGCCAACAAACAGGAGGCTATGTCTCAGACTGAACAAGCAATTTTGCTTTTTAACAAAGCCTTTTTCCTGAGTACTTACTCAAGCCATTTCCTGGAGGTGCTGGGCACACAGACAAGTGGCCACCACTGCACCGTTAATGAATGCATGGATGAATTTAACTGAACCTAGTGACTTCAATGCCTGAATGAGCCCAAGCTTATGCACTGAAATAACTAGGCACGGAGAGAAAGGACCACTAAATCTGGTATGCACAGGTCCAAAGGCCAGTGGCAGGGGTTCTGGGACTTGAGAAGGTTCCTATATGTGAAGTATAATATATTTTGAGCTCAGACCATCTAGAAATCAGTTTCAGAGTTGTCCCCTTCCAGCTGTAAGCTGTCATAGTATTAGGCTTAAAATATGAATTGAGTCTCATGTCTTACATGGACACATAATGTTAGGTCATAATCATGGTGTGGGGGATACAGAAATGAGAGTCCCTCCAAGAAGCTCCTTAGCGACCCATTTCTGTTAGTAATGGGTCTATTCTACCTTCCTCAACTGTGTATCTTACTTGCTAAGGTCAAAGAAACTCCAAAGTCTAGAGGCAAAGGCAAATCTGCCTGGGCAAGTGGCAGACCCAACACAAGGACCCAAGTTCACGGCCCCTGGGCAGAGATGCCTTTGAGTTTTAAGATCCAGAGCTATGTTCAACCGAGTCAGTCTTTCTTATGAACACTTTCTAGGACCCTGAGAAAGAAATAGATATGGGGTTCCAGGAACAGGGTCCTAGCAGGAGACTCCTGGAATTGACAAGTGATTGCTACTCATACCAGGATCCTTTTCAAGCAAGAAAGCCACTGCTCTCTGATTCAATCTGACAGAAAAATTTTCAAAATTGTGCCATTATTTCCCAAGGCCTATACATTGGCTTCAAAGAATTGAAATGAATGAAACCTTTGGTTTATGCTAGCATTTTGTAAAAAGATGTAAAGGAAGATTGTTTATAATGCAGTGAAGAATGACAGCACAGAGGAAACTAGCTAATCATTTTTAGTTTTAAATGCATTGCTAAGTATGAGAAATTGACTCAATATGAAATATACATATATATGCATATCACATGTATATAACACATATAAGCAGCATTGTCTAAAATTATATACATAGAAACAACATTTTCCTTCACTAAATTGTTGGGAATTATTTGCAAGATGATCTTGGAAATGTTCTCTAGGTAAGTATAAAGTTCTTAGAAATGTGATTATTCTAGAGCTCTTAATAATACACAAAAGTCTAGGTCTAAAGAGTCTGAGGACAAAAGATTGGTATCTCTCACCTCTTTCTTTTTCTAACAGACCAAGGTCATAAGACAGCCGAGGGGAGAAACTGTCCCACCAGGATGGTAGGGGGAGGAAGAGTGTTGAAAGACCCGGACATAGTAAGAGAAAAGAATGGAGACAGGCATTCAGAGGACGCTGACTGTAGCTCAACTTTAGGAACGTGTCCACACCGGCCTGCTGCACTTGATGAATTCTGTCTTCTGAACTGCAAAAATCCAATGTGCTCACCTTTGCTCTTAGAGTGGTAATAATATTGCCTGATTTGACTTCTGACGTCCTGGGGACTCTCCTCTAGCTGGACTGCGCTGTAAGTATCCGCTTGGTTAAGACACATCACTTCTGTTATTGCAGCTTGTATTACATGATCTAATCTAGCTGTTCTGCCTGTTGTGTCTAAAAGGCCTCTGTGGTCAATTAAGATGCCTCTCAGAGAACATCAAGTAAAAGCAGGACTGACTGTCTCCTGCCTCTAATTTAAAGTCCCAGAGCCTTAAAACCGTGATCCTAGCCACCTGCCTTCTGGGTTTATTATTAGCCAGGGTCTCTGTTCACAAACTGTACTGTGGGCACATGTGTCTAGGGCCCTCCCTGCTGCTGATTCATTTGCTTGGAATATTCAGTCCCAGATTCCAGTTCAAATTAGCATCTCAGCTCCTGGTCAGCATTTCCTAATTCTCTAATTCTCTGATATTCACCCATCTCCCACCTCCACACTTCCACAACACTATCCCGTCTTCCTGTGAGTATCTTCACAATGGCCACACAAATGGTTGTGTTTATTTTCTTTCCTGTCACTCAGAGGACTGTCCCTTCCACAGTTATCACGGACACCTTGGAAGAATGTCTGTTAGAACAGTGCAGTGACCTCAGTCTGGCAGAGTGGCTGACACATCAGAGAGAAAGGAGAGAAGGAAGGCAATCAGATCCTGTGTGCAGCAGCTAATGAGGGCCCTAACTGAGGGCTTTACTCGAGGAGTGAGCAGAGATGGGGAAAGACTCAAACCTTAGGGGAAGGGGAGCCATGGGAACTCAGGTGGGAACTGCAGAACCGCCTACCTCTAAGCAGTGATTGGTTGGAGGCACTCAGTGTAAGAGTGAAGAAACTACACGGAAACCCAGGCGATGGAAAATTAATACTTAAAAAGGAAAGGAGGGCTTCTCTCTATTGCCTTATAGGTTCTTCTTATTTTGAAGAGATGGGGAGATGTGATGAAGAAAGACTCTCTTAGAAGAAATAAGATTTCACTGAAATAAATGGGGTTTAATCATCATTATCTTACAAGATAACACTGCTAACATGGAACATTTAAAAGTTTAAACTGTGTTGGTTGTGTATGAGAATCTATACAATAGCTACACACACATACACACACACACACACACACGCAGACTCATTGCTTTAACATATGTTATGTAGCTTTTTCTTTGGTGAGAGTATTTTTTTTTTAACAAACATTGAGGATGAACAGTTCTGTTTAAGCCAAAGTAGTTCTTTAGTGGATAGCTGTGAAGAGTCTCCCAGAGGCCAAATGTAAATGGAATACTGATAATTACATGACAGGGCTGCTTAGAAATGAATAGATTACCTTTTTCTTTCTGGTTCACATTCCCCCTTTTGAATGAAGGTACTTTATAACTCACAGAAGGTAAGGGGTGTGGCCTTGTGGCATCTTTGTTTAATTGCACTTAGTATTTTTAATTTAAATGAAAGTGACATAAATACACTTTATGAAGTAAATAAACCTATATTAAAGAGAGTATTACTATTTTTTCATTTAAATCAGCATATAAGGTGTTAGATATCATGGTGACTTTTTTTGGGGGGGGGTGTTTCAAGACAGGCTTTCTCTGTGTAGCCCTGGCTGTCCTGGAACTCACTCTGTAGACCAGGCTGGCATTGAACTCAGAAATCTGCCTGCCTCTGCCTCCCAGAGTGCTGGGATTACAGGCGTGCGCCACCACCGCCTGGCTTCAATTCTTTTTTTTTGGGGGGGGGGGTCATGGTGACTTTTTAACAGTGTGTTTTTGTGTCCCTCCCCTGTCACCCCAGCTTCCTGCCCGCGGCTCGGTGCCAGGCCTCTTCCCATTTAGTCTTACATGTCCTTTTCTTCCGGTTCATGCTCTTCTGACAGTGCGAGGCTGGCATGCAGCAAGGCAGGGGGTACATTTGCGTGAGGAACACAGTGCAGTTCTTCCTTACATTTATATTAGTAGGTAGAGCATTTTACGTCTCACTTCTTGGCTTGTTTTCTGAGACAATGTCTTGCTATGTAGCCCAGACTGTGGCCTTGAACTCACCATGTTCCCTAGGCTTGCCATGAACTTAGCAATCTTTCTTCCTCTGATGTAATTACGAGCATGCACCGCCATGTCCGGCTAACTCTTCAACTTTTCTAAAGCCCTTACTAAATTTCTCATCATCATTGTCAAGCCAAATTCAAGTGGCTTTTGGATTCACACTGTTTAGCACAAAAAATGGGCTAAGAATATGTTCTGACAGTTTACGGTTTCATTCCTATTATGAAGGTGTGATTTTGAAAAATGCATCTCAAGGCATGAAAATATTGCCTGAAATTTCAGAATACTGACATGCTCCCTTTCATATTGCTGACTGGGTTTCTCCATCCACTCTAGTGGTCATTGGACCTGTACAATTCATTGACCATGCCTCCTACAATTCCATATTAAGCTCTTATCCGCTGTTATGGAAAATCATTACGTTCCCTGTTGGAAAACAATTACAATAATATCAACAGAAAAGACACTTTCTAAAGTGTTTTTCTGGATGGGCTTATTCGTATTAATTAAGGTTTATGTACAATTCATTAGAAGCTCCAGGCCATGGAAATGAGCATTCGGCAGTGCATGTCCATGCACATATTGTGTGGGCACACATTAGGGAGAGTTTTTAAACATTGTCACTGTAAGTCAATCGGTAGACAGAACTGCAAACCCAGCACACATGCATGTATGAAGGTGGGTGAGAGCTCTCCTGGGAGTCTGATGTCAAATCAGTTCTAGAGATAATGACCGTTTTTCTCATTGACTTCACTTTTTAAATGAGAAGTAAATACCAAGGGGATTAAAGCCTTGGGGAACTGTGTCTTTGTTGCTGGGTGAGGGGCAGATCCTGCCTAGGAGAAAATGAAGTGCTAAAGAGGAAGATGCTTTCCTGACCTTGTGTATAGAACATCTTAAAAGCCCGGTTCATGGGGGAGCTGCTTCTTTTGGTTGACATGTGGAATGAGAGGGGGGGTGCCACGTGGAGCAACACCAGGATGGGATGCAATGAGTTCTCAAGAATCATCCTAGTGAGAAAGGATGGCAGTAACCATGGTGAGAGAACAGTGTGCTGGGAGAGCTGTCAAGTGCTTACTTAGGACCCTTAGCACCGTAGACAGACAGACAGACAGACAGACAGACTTGGAAAGTATTTGTTGTGGTTTCTTTTTCTTTGGGACAAAACAAGTCTTTTCTCCAGCCTTCTAGCTTTTATTATACAACACACTTTCAGTCAGAAGATTCCTCAGCCTAAACCAGCAGGGGTTGTTCTGGTCAGGGGAAGCAGGCAGAACCCTGCTCTATACACACACCAGGTCTTAGTGTGAGCCCAGGGTTCTCATTTCAACAGAGAGGGGGAGCATCCTTCCCTGGGGAGGGTGGCTGCAAATCTACCATCTTTGGTTTTCTGCAGGCACACACATTTCCTAGTTAATTCACCAACTTCATGCTGCACAGAGCTCACCTTTCTATTCAGAATATAGATCTGATCTAGAGTAACTCTTAGTTCCACAAATAACTCAATAGAGTGGATAAAAATGAAAACACCCCTTACAGAAAACAGTAGGGGAAATTCCCAATTTTTTCAAATGAACTGTGGCCCTCGTGGGTTTTCTGAAGTACCTTGAAAACCTAATGGACAAGGTTTATATTAATGAGACTTAGTTGTACTGTTGTTTTTGTAAGATCTTTCAGGATACTGATAAACTTAACAAGGAGGAGGCTGATGTCACGGTAAGAACAGAAATTATATATGACCAAGAACTGACTAACAAACTGGCTCCTGCTGGCTGCTCCCAAACCTTAATAGGGCCAACAAGGTTCCTTCAGCATTTAAAGTATGTTCCGCATTCCTCAGCTGCCCCATGCTGACCTCTGCAAAGCTACAACTTGAAAGAGATGAAAACCCCCTTGAAACTAAGAGCTGTCAATTTGTCTATTTACCTTTCATTAGTACAGCAACGAGTTAAATATGTGAGCCAGACACAGATGACACACTGGTAACACACAGTGGTAAACAAGACAAAAATAGTTTCTACCCTTGGGGATCTTAACAGTCAGTCACAATGGAGAAGACAGACATTAAAAATGATTACAAAACTAATTCTTTGTAATTGCTGTAAATGTTACTCAGAAAAGTAGGTTACTACAGACACTAATTATCCAATAAGAACCACCACCACCATCATCACCATGGACACCATCTTTACCATCACCATCATCATCTCCAGCAATCATGTGAAATATATCAGACATGTGAATCCTTTATCCACTAATCGATTTTAGCAATACAATTTAGCAATTTCAGCAGTTCACGTGAGTCTTGGAATATAGCAAACTGAGTGTTTCGAAAGATACAACCGGAGACATCTTTTCCTGCAGGCATAATCTCCACTCTCTCCCCCAGAGGCCGCCGGAAGACCCTTGTGTACTAGCATCTCGAGGCGTTTGAACGTGCGACTGTTGGGAACAAGTACAGAAGGGAGCTATGTTTCTCGGCGTGGTATGATTAGGGATGTTTGTGTCTCTATGTAACAAGCAGACCTAGGCAAAATGAATGAAGGCAGAGGAGACAGGTTGGTGAAATGGTAGAGAGCTGAGATTCCTCCTCTCGACCTTTGCTGACCTCCACCAGCCTTCAGTGGTGCTGCTGGATGAACCAAGATGAGTGGAGTTTCTGGCAGACATTGGCAAGGGGACCGTGGAGTCCGATAAAGTGGGAAAGGAGACCTCAACACACACACAACATTAGGGCCAGGGGAACAGCAGGCGTATAGAGGACGGTCATCCTGAGAACACCCAAAGATTGTGGGGATAGCTCGACTGTGTATGAGCGGGCAGTTCTAGGTGACAGTGTCATTATCCAAATGTGGTTGTGTGGATCTAAGCCAGTTCTGGTGTCAAAAGATATTTAATCCCAAATTCAACATCAAGGCTTACAATATTCTTATTTGCTGTGCTTTGCTAGATTTTGTGGCAAAGGTGCAAGGACTAAGATGGTTCAGCAGTCAAGGGCACATCCTCTTCCTACAGAGGACCTGAACTTGGTTACCGGAACCCACATCCCCTGGCTTACAACTCTGTGTCACTCCAGCACCAGAGAATCCTGTGCCCTCTCTGGACTGCCATGGGTACTTCATTCAAATACATAACCCCCAAATAGACACATGAGTACATATCATATGTCTCATTAATTAAAAATAATAAAACATTTAATAAAAAACATTCTTTAAAAACAAAGGCACAAAGAGCCGCAGGGTAACAATTTTTCCTTTTTTTTTTTTTTTTTCTGACTCTGAAGGACTTAGCACTTGCTTGGCCAGAGTACAGTATATTACCATTCACACCGCAGAGCCCCCAGCAATGCCGTCTGCTTCCATCCTGCAACTTCAAGGCACTTTTACAAGCTCACTCAATGCATGGAATTTTACTTCTTTTGAATGAAGAACGAAGAACACGGTACTAAATAAATCTCAAGGCTCTGCCAGTGCTCTGACTGCAAATGACTCATCCAGCAGTTGTTCCACAGGAATTATCTACAAAATGCAGCTTTGGCAAATGCAGCCACTCAGCAGGGCACAAGTGCAGACCTTGCAGTTGGTGTGCTGTGGACAGACTTCAAGAGCAACGTGCGTATCCTGTGGGTTCTGGAAAGAGAACCCGGGACACGATGTCCTGGCGAAAGCGAGTGCTTTGGTTTATTTTTGGAATCACCCCTTGGAACCATGAAGAGGTGAAGGCTTTGCTTTTTATATTCATTCAGAACCAAGGACAGGAAACACAAATGTTAAGGGAACACAAACCTTAAAGTGGTAAGGTTCCACTAAACATAGCGAGTGTCCATCCTGGAGTCTTAATCAGTAGGTCCAGCAAACACTCAGAAGGTATAAATAACCCAAGGCTTCTCTGTTGTCTGCTGTGGTTGGGGACCTGCCAGACCTACAAAGACTATTGTTTCTGGGTTGCCCTGTACTCCTCTCCCACTTTGAGATGTCCCATCTTCCCCCTTTCCCTTGAGCCCTAACTTAGGCTGTGTTTCCCTTTATGTCACTCAGGGTACCCCGTGTGCTCTCAAAAAGACTCCATAAGGACGGATTGTGTTCTATTTCTTTAAAAACAAAAATCAGTGCCCGAGTATGAAACAACCCCTGTGCCCATGTCTGTGTGTGTCTCTGTGTGTATGTGTGTCTCTGTGTGTCTGTGTGTCTGTGTGTGTGTGAACATATAAGTGTGTGCATTCATACAGATGTTAGAGGACAGATGTGGATGTTACTCCTCAGCCGCTGTTCACCTTGTTCTTAGAGACAGGGTCTCCCAGGTACACCTTAAGTCTACCTTAAGTACCCTTAAGTACCTTAAACTCACCAAGTAGGCTAGGCTGACTGGTCAGGCGGCCCCAGAGACTTGCCTTTGTCTGCCTCCCCTGTGCTGAGATTACAAACTCACAGTACCACACCCAGGCCACACATCAGAGCTCTCTTGCCTCTGGGGGATTAAACTCAGGTCCTCCTGCTTTCAAGGCAAGAGCTTTACAAACCTATCTCACAGCCTCGGGTCTTAATGTACGGGAAAGAGTAACTATTTCACCTCAGGGATACACTCTGACATTTGCTTTGGTAGCTCTTCTCAAAACATTGATCCTCAGGGGGACAGAAGCAACCTCTCACCTAGGGGCTTAATTTGGAAGGGATTAAAATTGGTGTATGCTCTCTTTAATATTTCTCACTCATAGAAACAGAGAACCTTGCTGTCTTTTCTTTGGTTGGATACATCATAGTTTTAGGAGGTTAAGAAAGGCAAACATTTTAGAGAGAGTGCTTGGCCAGGGAGTCAGACCTACTTGGATTAAAATCCCTACTGTGTATTGATGTCAGGTTCTTAGAGTTTAGTGTCCCAGACTTTCGATTTCCTCATTTAAAGTAGATACATTCATGTGTGAGTGCCCACAAGGCTTTAACAAGATGACCACACACCGTGTTTCCCGTTAGGTGTTGTCTCTTGACATCTCCTCTAGTATTCCGGTATGGCATCTGTACACTGACTCTTGTTTCCCTTTAGATAGAAAGGCAGACAAATGCACCGGGCCTTGGGGTCGTGGTCCTGACCTGGCCATGCTCTGTACCAAGGGCTGGGCACACAGCCTAAGCTGGGATTTGCTTTTAAGAAAAATCCTCTGCAGCATGGATGGGGGCTGTTGGTAACTCATCGCTAGCTGGACAGCTCCTGTCTGGGAGCTGGAGAAAGACAGCGGATCTGGTGTTTTGGTTTCAGTGTTAGTCAATGAGTAAGGCCCAGGCAGAAACAAGCAGAGCCTAGAAACAGGGAGTGGTAATGCTGTGGGCATGTCTTCTGACTCTGGATCAAGGATGAAGTCACCAGTATGTGGGCTCCTCTTACACAATCCAGTTTCTCTTTTTAACATGAGTGGAGTGGGATGATGATGACAACGGTCATGATGATGCGCACTCTGCCTACCACCTCCATCATGATAATCACCATTATCACCACCACCATCACCACCACAATAATCACCATCACCACAATAATCACCATTATCACCACCACCACCACCATCACCACAATAATCACCATCACCACCACCACCACCACAATAATCACTGTCACCACCACCACCGCCACCATCACCACCATCACCACAATAATCACTGTCACCATCCCCACCACAATAATCAAATCACAATCATCATCACTACCATAATAATCACCATCACCACCACCACCACCACAATAATCACCACCACCACCACCATCCCCCACCACAATCATCAACATTACCATCAACAGTACCATCATACCAAGAGCCAAACCCAGGGCCCCACACATTGCAGACAGGTGCCATAAACCCTCGGCCTCACCCCAGCCCATAGAGTGGTGTTTCTGGAACCTGCATTAAGAAAAGCTCGCCAAATTCTTTCTGGTATCTTTTATTTCTTGTCATAAATTGAGGCCTTCTTTTTCCTTCTTTTATTCACAAAGTAACTTGTTTGTGTCGCTTTCTTTAATTAATAAAATTTGTTCTTTGCTATATTTACACATGTGAAATACATTCTAATTACTCTAACATCCCATCTCTGTCCATCTTCCCTCTTTTATGTCCTTTTGCTTTGTTTTGAGACTCACTGAGTTAAAACCAGTGTCCTGTATATGGCTGCAACTTTGAACTGTCCATTGCAGCTTAGAGGGACATGAGGGGTGCAGAACCAAAGACAATGACTCCTCCTCTGCCAGAATCTTCAGTTGCTTGTAGTTCAAGAGGGTGAGACAGGGTACCTTTCCCATATGGAACTGATTGTTGACAAAGTCAGTCTTTTGTCACCACAGCAGGGAACCACAGTGCTGTGATTGCAGTGGTCATGTTGTGCTAAGAAGAACTTTCACTTTTAAATAAAGAATATATCGAATAAAAAAAAAAAAGAAAAAGAAAAGTCCTGCTATACCACTCCTGGGCTTATACCCAGAGGATTCCCCAGCATCCAGTAAGGACACATGCTCTACTATGTTCATAGCAGTCGTATTTATAATAGCCAGAACCTGGAAAGAACCCAGATGTCCCTCAATGGAGGAACGGATACAGAAAATGTGGTATATTTACACAATGGATTACTACTCAGCTATTAAAAACAATGAATTCATGAAATTCTTAGGCAAATGGTTCTACACATGGAATGCAGTCACTGATAAGTGGATATTAGCCCAGAAGCTCAGAATACCCAAGACACAACTTACATATCATATCATTCCCAAGAAGAAGGAAGGAGAGGGTCCTGGTCCTGGAAAGGCTTGATGCAGCATTGTAGGGGATTACCAGGACAGAGAAGTGGGAAGGGGTTGATTGGAGACTGGGCGGAGGAAAGAGGGCTTATAGGACTTATCTCCATAAGGGGGGAAACGGGAAAGGGAAAATCATTCGGAATGTAAACAAAGAATATAGAAAATAAAAAAAAAGAGAGAGAAAAATCCTAAGCCTGGGGTGGTGACTCATACCCTTAATCCTAACACCGAGAGTGGCAGAGTCAAGCAGAGCTCTGTGAGTTCTATGTCAGCCTGGTTCAGTGAGTTCCAGGACAGCTAAGACTACAGAATATGACCCTGGCTCAAACAAACACGCAAGAACGAAATTCTAAAACCAGTCGATAAGATAAAATTCAGACTATTTCGGATGACTCTAGCCTTGTTTGTTCTCACAGATATGTCATACTGAGTACTCAATTTCAAATTCTGACTCTTTAACCGAATTCATATCACAGCACTGTAAGCATATCTCCCGGGAACCATTCATAACACACAGGAAGGCAAATAGGGAAAAACTAATCAACGCTGTGGTTACCTTGCCCTACCAGCTCAGTGGGATTCAGAGAACCCTGGGCATTAGGGAGGCACAGCTTTGAGCATGTCTTTGAGGGCATTTCCAGAGAGGACTACAGAGGGGTGGGGCAAGGCGCTCTACACTGAATGTACACTCCTGGGCTGGGATTCCAGACTGAGCCCAAAGTGAGAGGGAGAGAATCATCTGACAGCCCACATTTGTCTCTGCTTGCTTCACATCCGCTCAGATATGAGAAAGCAGCCTTATGTCCTTGTCACCTGCTGCCACTTCTTCACCCCAACGGACTCTGTCTCCTTGCTCAAAGCACAGGCAAAGCAAACCGTTTCTCCCTTGTGATGCTTCATACTGATTGTCCAGCAGACAGGATCTAGGATAATCTCCATTGCCTATGCGGGTCTGTGAGGGATTATTTTGATTAGGTTAAGTGAGGTGGGAGGAGCCACTCTACAGGTGGGCAGCAACTTTCCCTAAGCCTGGTTTCCGGACAGCACAAAAAGATGAAACTTGCCCAGTTGTTTCAAGTTCCAATTGTTATGACAATCAGGTTTTTTTTTTTTTTTTTTTTTTGGTTTTTTTTGTTTTTGATTTGGTTTTTTTCGAGACAGGGTTTCTCTGTGTAGCCCTGGCTGTCCTGGAACTCACTCTGTAGACCAGGCTGGCCTCGAACTCAGAAATCCGTCTGCCTCCGTTATGACAATCGGAACTTGAGACAACTGCACCCTGCAACTGTGAGTCCAAACAACCCCATCTTCCTGAAGCTGCTTCCTGCTAGCTGTCTTCCCACTGCAACAGGAACAGTAGCTAACGCAACTCTGCTCAGCAAGAAAGCAAGCACCAGTTCCCACTGTGGGCACACAGTCATTTCTAACTCTGCTCAACTTCCTTTTGTGTCTTTTTGCCCCTAGTTTCCGGTAACAGTGTCACATGCCATATACTAACTTATAAAAAGCATATTGTCTCTCAAGAAACATTTTTATATGGTTCTTTGAATGGCTTTTCATTATAAATGAAATTGAATTCAAATTTCATTTGAATGGATATATCATAATTTATTTCACCATTTCTCCATTCTTGGGTATCCACTTTTTGTTAAAAGTTTAATGTTCGTGAGCATTGTTTATGAATTTGGGGTAAAATATTTTCTTTTTAGAAATTCCTAGAGGTAGAATTATTGTATAAATCATCATAAACATTTTGACTGAGTTAAGATATCATAAAACTGCTTTCCAGAAAATTGTGGTAAATCTCATTATTTCATACATAGTATGTATTGACCATGGAGTAACTTGACTTACACACTACTCTATTATGAGACATTCCCCTTTACTATTTCCTATCATTATAAGTGATTCTATCAAAGGATCATTTGTACATAGTCTTGATGTCCATTTCAGATTATTTTAATCATAGGCTGCAATTATTTTGAGTCACTGCTGCACATCAGTGACTTCCCAGAACTATTTCATTTATTTCTGTTCCCAGCAACAAGCTAAGAGAACGGCTTTCAACCTCACAATCATCATGGATCACTGCTAGTTGGATGGAACAGAACTCAGTCAACAACACGTCTAAAAATAGCTACTGATTCGATAGGTGTCCACTGGGAGCTCGTTTTTAATTTCTTTGATTAAAGTGAAGTTTTCTTATGCTTTTCCTTTTATGTGCTTGTGAACTAATCATTTATGTCCCATTCCTATTTTACAAATATTAATATTTTCCACAGACTTTCCACTAATTCTTTATATAAGGTTATTGACCCTATTATCTCATGTATGTATATTAGACATACTTTTTACAAATTATTTTTGTGAAGTTGCACAGGTACTTTAGGTCACTGACCTTCATCCTCACAAAAGGATGCGGTGATCTTGACACACTGTGTGCTCTTTCTTCCTGAGGGGAGGCAACACAGCAGTGGTTTAGCACACAGCCTGAGGCACTGGGCCAGCTTGAAAGGGAACACTGTAACACCTGTCTTTTAGGGCTGTCCTTCGGGTTAACTGATGTGTACGTCCAGTTCTGGATGTCATTCTGAGAAACTTACCATTATTGTCTATTACTTACACATTTAAAAAAATGTTCCTAATGCCATTTCTTTGACATGGGAATACTTAAATATTAATGTCATGCACTGTAGCCTGAATTTTTATAGCATAAAACCTCCTTTCCCTCATAGATGATTAAATTTATTTTTTTAAGATATTTGCTCAGAAGAAAACAATCTGCTTAAAGATATTTACATGAATCTGCATAGCAGCTTTATTCACATAGTCGCAAACTATAAATAACCTGATGCAGAACACCAGGTAAATAGCATATACGAAATGTTTAAAATCATAAAAATAATGTTTGATAATACAACAATGTGGAATGTGATGAATCCCAAAACGATTTTCCAAATAAAAGAAATCAGGCAAAAATGTCCTTATTATATAGCTTTGTGTACACAAATTGTAAAAAAAAAAATCAAACAACCAATAATGACTTAAGGCAGACCTGTGTTTGCCTGGGGAGGAAGGAGTGGGTAGGAGGCACTGCCGAGGGGCTCCGGGAGGCATTGTGGGTGGTTCCAGTTGTCAGTGTATTGGCTCTAGAGGTTGCTTGTGCTGTGTACAATAGGTCAACAACTTTATGTGTATGATGTAAGTAGTATAGTTTATTGCCAATGGTATGACAATAAAGCTGTTTGAAAAGTCTCCCCCTTTCTCTATTGATTCCTAAGCTTGTTTTATTATACCTAATTAACAGTGACTCAGTTGTCATTTATTTTACATTCTGTATTGCTTTCCTTCCCAATATTATAAGCACACAATAAATTTCTTCCTTATTGATAAGTTCTGTCTGATCCAGCGTACACTAAACTACATGCCAGGGTTGCTCATGGCTGTACTACCTCCAGGAGTCCGTCTCTACTGATGCCCCCGCTAACTGTAGTCTAGCTTAGCTGTAACTGCATGGGACACCCAAGCGCTGATAAGGTAGGCTTCCTCTTTGATTCAGGCTTCCTGTCTTGCTCAAGCCTGCCCTAATCAAAGAATCACATCAGAAGAGATTATTTAAATTCAAAGCATTCATTTAATAGAATATTAATCTAGAGTAATTTAAACATGTCTGTCCCACCATTTGGATCTGCCCATTTGAGTTCTCCCCATTCTTTCAGTTACTATCCTGGAACTGTTATCAATAACTATCCTTTCCTATTGCAAAATATGCAAACTTTGTAGCAATGTGTAAGTATCAGAATGATTGCTTGGAGGGGTACAGAGCGATGAAAGAGCTATTTATTGATAATTACAGCATCATGTGTGTGTGCATGCATTCTGGCCATGTCTGTTGTGTTTATATGAGTGTGTGTGCATGTATGTGTGTGTGAGAGAGAGAGAGAGGGAGTGAGGGAGAGAGAGAGAAGGAGAGAGAAAGAGGAAGAGGGAGAGGAAAAGGGAGAGAGAGAAGGAGGGGGAGGGGAGGAGGGAGGGAGAGGGAGGGGGAGAGGGAGAGAGAGAGGGAGAAGGAGAGGGAGAGGGAAGGGAGAGGGAGAGGGAAGGGGGAGGGGGAGAGGAAGAGGAAGGAGGGGGGAGAGAGAGGGAGGGGGAGGGAGAGAGGGAGAGGGAGGGGAGGGAGAGAGGGAGAGGGAGGGGGAGGGAGAGAGGGAGAGGGAGGGGAGGGAGAGAGGGAGAGGGAGGGGAGGGAGAGAGGGAGAGGGAGGGGGAGGGGAGAGGGAGGGGAAGAGGGAGAGGGAGGGGGATGGGAGAGGGAGGGGAGGGGGATGGGAGAGGGAGGAGGAGGGGAGAGGGAGGGGGAGGGGAGAGGGAGAGGGAGGAGAAGGGGGAGAGGGAGGGGACGGAGGAGGGGTAGGGGAGGGGAGAGGGAGAGGGAGGGAAGGGGTATGGGAGAGGGAGGAGGAGGGGAGAGGGAGGGGAAGGGGAGAGGGAGGGGAGGGGAGAGGGAGGGGGAAGGGAGGAGGAGGGGAGGGGAGAGGGAGGAGGAGGGGAAGGGGAGAGGGAGAGGGAGGGGAGGGAGAGAGGGAGAGGGAGGAGAGGGAGAGAGGGAGGGGAGAGGGAGAGGGAGGAGAGGGAGAGAGGGAGGGGAAGGGGAAGGGGAAGAGGGAGGTGAGAGGGAGAGGGAGAGGGAGGGGAAGGAGAGAGGGAGGGGAAGGGGAAGGGGGAGAGAGAGGGAGGGGGGAGGGAGAGAGGGAGAGGGAGGGGAGGGGGAAAGGGAGGGGAGGGGAAGGGTGAGAGGGAGGGGAAGGAGGAGAGAGAGGGAGAGGGAGAGGGAAAGGGAGGGGGAGGGGAGAGGGGGAGGGAGGAGGAGGGGGAGGGGAGAGGGAGAGGGAGCACTTAGTTTGATAGTGTCTTTTCACCCTGGAAATTTATCAAGAAGAGCAGTCTACTTGGCCAGCAAACTCCAAGTTCCTCCTGTCTCCATCTGGCATCTCCCCAGAACTGAGGTTTTAAGCACACCACCAGGCTTGGCTTTTACCTGGATTCTAGTTACTGAATTCCACCTAGCAAGTTTGCAAGGCCAGTGCTTTACCAACGGAGCACAGTCATTGCTCTAGTCTAGGAAAGGCAAGTTTTAGCAGGACATAGCTTTGGCTGGTGAGACCATTGAAGGTGAAAGCTTAAAGGTGAGACGCTTTGTTATCTAAATTGTCCAAATCATGAGTTTGATTTCTTTTATCTTTTTTGTTTGTTTCTGAGATAGGGCCTCATTGTAGAGATCTGATTGGCTTGGAACTCACCATATAGATCATGCTGACCTTGAACTCACAGAGATCTGCTTGTCTCTGCCTCCCAAGTGCTGTGATTAAGGCCATGCACCACTATTCCAGGCTATTTCTTTCATCTTTAAAAAGGAAATAGATAAAGTAATTAGTAGATGCTGATATGACTGAGCATGCTGGCACCTGCTTGCTACCCAAGATCTGGGGAAGAGAAGGCAGGCAGAGATTCCTGGGCTCAATGGCTGCCCTATCTTAACCAATAAGGCACAGGTGTCAGAGAGAGGCCCAATCTTAAACCAGACCAGACCAGACCAGACCAGACCAGATCAGACCAGATCAAACCAAACCAACCAAACCAAACCAAACCAAACCAAACCAAACCAACCAAAAGGGGAATGGCATATTCTAGTTTTTCCTCTGTTCCGTTCCTGCATTAAAATGTTCTGATGGAAAGCAACTCAAGGAAGGGAAGCCAGGGCAGAAACTCAAGCAGAAATCTTGACTGAGCAACACTGCTTGGGGCTTGCACGGTGTTCATTCTTAGCCAGCTTTCTTGTATAGCCCAGACCATCTGCCTAAGATATAGTATCACCCACAGGGGCCTAGGCACTCCTACATTAATTAGCAATTAAGACAGTCTCTTACCAACACACACACAAGCCAACCTGATAAGGACAATTATCTAAGAGATATGTTTTTTTCAGGTGATGGTTCTAGGTGGCTCAAGTTGACAGTTCATATTATTTGGGACACAGTACCAGAGGAAATACCCAAGGCTGACCTCTGGCCTTCATATACACATGTACATACATGTACATATGCATGTGTGCACACACAAACAAATTTGAAGGCGATATTTTCAGAGGCCTATAAATTACATCTGCCCTAATAGAGACAGTAAAGTCAAATAAAATGGCCATTTGGTCACAGGGAAGCATCCCTTTGAGACGGCTTCTAGAGACGATTTCCACTCCTGTACCCCTTGGGAGATTTTCCTCAGTAACTGAGGGGTGAGAAGTCAGGTGTATCTTCCAATCCCTCTTCCTTGATATCTTCCTGTGGCAACATCCTAGTAAACATCATTGGTCAACACACTGCCTTCTCATTGCAGAGGAGACTTAGACAAAAGTGTCAAGGAAGCTGTTAGTTGTCCAGACACAGGCCTCTGCTTGCCCTCTATTCTGCCATCTTCTGTGTCCCCTCTAGACACTCCCCCCTACATTCTTGCTCTCCCAAGCAACAGTGTCCTCAAATCTCCTTCGCCTCCATTTGTGGCTTATTCATCACCCACAGCCCACAGCAGCAGTGCCGTCCCTGGAGAGCCAGTACAACAGGGGCGTTGTTCTTGCTTTGCCTTGTGTCTGTATGTTTTCCTGTCCTTAATTCTGCATCAGTCAGCATGTACATTTCAGTTGGATTTCAAGGCAAGTAACTGTCCATGGAATTCTTCTAGTACAGAGGCTGACAACCTACTCATACCCAGAAATCCACATCTAGAGGCCAGAGATCAGAGTCCAAGTTTATACTTAGGTCTAATTGAGTTCTGCCTGGAATCACTCACTTGTCCTTGGTGGCCACTCCCTAGCCACTCAGGATTAGGCTTAGGCCAGGCTCTGGCTTGATATTCCAACTGCTCAATTGCTCCCTTAGGTTACAAAAATGTCAGAACATTTAGTTTTTAGCAAGACGGCAATAGACAAAGTGACGTATTATTCAAATCCCAAGCATGAGAGGGATTTCATTTTCTCTCATTACTCCCACGAGCAACAGACATTCTCTGACAGAAGGTCAGAGTCCTGCAGGTGTCTTTGTAGATTATTTCAATGAAGCACATTATTTGAGGTAGAGACTTAACTATGTCAGTCAAATTGATCGACAGAATTTCAACAGAGAGAAGTTCCTTCAACTTGCAATGGGAACACTCCTAGGAAACAAAAACAACCACTGTTTGTAAAGATAAAAGCATAAATATTTTAACGAGAGGAGCACCTTTATAAAGCTCCTGTCTTATTTACATGCCATCCACAGATGTGTGATGTGCCACACAGCTGAAGACGGAGATGACGTGGAAGGACTGCCTTCTGTTGCGACGGCTGTGGCTATTCTGTTCAGAAATGCTGGCATAAGATGTGCTCTGTTTCCTTCTCCATGCTGATGTTGCTCAAATGCCACGGGCAGTAACGGACAGTTTTCAAAGAGGCATAAAAATCTAAGTCAGGCATTCCTACCCACTTCATTGTAAGGACAGACGACTGACAAAAACCCTCTCAGACTGCAGGACTCCTAACTATTGTCATCTTTGGGATGAGGGCACTGACAAAGTGATTCGCTTCAGTGCTCTCCTCTGAAACTCTTCAAGTGCATGTGGCCTCAGGGCGTTCAGAGCGACTTCATTTAAACTTGACAGAAGAGCAGGTAGGTGGAGACTCAGCATTGTGGACAGAGCATTCCAGACCTGCAATTACTGGGACTCCTCTCATTGAGAAATTAGCAGTACTCTTACTTCCTTGGTTGTGGTAAGAATTAAGTGGCACGTGAAAAATGCCCAATGCCAACTTGTCAGTGTATGTTACTGAGGTGGCGATGCTCAGTCAGAGGTGGTACTATGCTGATGACCTGTTCCCTGAACGGGTTTCTGAGTTCTCCTATGTGTTTAAATTGTAGCTACTTAAAAAAAAATAAACAATTTCCATTATTTACTAGTTTTTTGGGGGGACCTCATAAATCTCTTCCCTTTCCATATCCGCTCTTCCTTTTTCTGTTTCACATTTCTTCTTCTCCTCTCTTATCCCTTCTTAGTTCCTTTCCTTCTTCCTTTCCCTGCTCTCTCCCTTCATCTTTTGTTATTATTTTGCTTTGTTTTCTTGACAGAAATTCTCCCTAAGTAGTTCAGTTTGGGCTAAATTGTACTGCTTGAGTTCACTAAGTGCTGGGCTGTGGACACACATCGTAACACCTGGGTACCAGTCTCTTTCTTGTGTTGTAAAAGCAATTTCTAGCTTGTTATTTATTTGTCTCTCAATTTTTCCTTAAAACATTTCCCAGAAGTAATATTGCTATTTTTGTAATGTTTCTGCTCTTGAGGGCATGCTCTTCTCCTCCAAGTTCTATATTTTCTATCTTACTCTCATGTATCTGCACTGAACACTGGAACCGCTAACCCATCTAGCATCGTCTCTCATGTGTGAAATAGTCAGAGAGACGAGGATTTATTTTCTGAATATAATCTTTCCTCAAATAATCCAGAATCAAGAAGTTTTGAACATAAAATATGGTTTGGAAGTGAAATTTAAAATGCAAAGTAATCAAGATTTTAACAGGACATAGGTTGTGAACACTTCATAGCACTTGTACTGGAGTCAAGAATTATAATATGACTCTGAAAGTATTATGAAAATGAATCCAGGTGAATGTTCTTGATATACTGATTGTATAACAAGTGACTAGTTCCTAGAAATAAGTTTATTCACTTCTCATCAGATACTGATTATCTAATTCCTGATAAGCTTAATCATTTTTTATGAAAGCTGGCACCATCTTATAATGCAGCCCTTTAAGTGTACAACAAAGCACACCTATTGTTAGTGAGTTACAAATGCTATTAATAGAATTAATTAAAATTGAAGCACATTTCTGAGAATCAAAGAATGCATTGGAGATTTCCATTTTTTTTTCTAGAAAATATTGCCCCTTTATGAGATAGTCACATTTTCTAACTCCATCCCACCTGCAAATTTATCACTAGTGCCAATGTCATCTGCACCAGCATGATGAACACGGAATATTTACTTTCTTTTCTTTCTTGAAAAGTTTAAGAACTGGTAAAAAGAGTCAAAAGTACAATCCTTCATCTTTAAAACTCACAGTGGTCAATAACAAAACACATTTTAATAAAATAAAGTTAAAATATCCCTTGATAATGGTGTAAGAGTTGATACTGAATCCCCATTCATTGGCTTAATCTTCAACTATCTTAAGATATAGTCTTGGGGCTTAGAACAAATCATTAATTTTCCAAAAGCCTCTATGTGAGTCTCTCTGATTCTCTACCATAGCTCTGCTGAATATATATTCTTCATAGAGTAAAGGTTTTCAGATAATTAGCTACTTGACCATCTTTGAGGTACCAGAAATTAGAGACAAAATTTAAATCACACTGCCAATCATTCATATAAACAGGAGGCCCAAGTTGGGCACAGGTTGATGAAAATACTCGTTTAAAGCAGTTTGACAATATTTCTGATTGTAGTGAGCACACCAAGAAATAATTCTGCATCCTACAAATGAGGGTAAAAAGTGGCTCTATAGAGGAAGCATCTGTTTAAACAGTGTTAAAATGTGTTTTTTTTTTATTTGTGTGTGTGTGTGTGTGTGTGTGTGTGTGCAGGAACAGTTGTCATGACAACTTTGTGGGGCCAATTATTCCCTTCAAACTTATGTGACAGTACCTTTACCCACTTAGCCATCTTGCTGGCTAACTAAAAGAAGTTTCTATCTTCTGACCTCTGTGACAATGGCTGCAGAGACATACATATGGTCTGGGGTCAGACAACAACCAGGCCCAATGGCAACCTGACATTTGGATATAGAGTGTTCATTGCATACACTTCTTGCTAAATGTTAGCTCACAACAGGTCAGAGGCCATTAAACTAAGGTAGTGTGTGTGTGTGTGTGTGTTAAATAAGTTAATAGAATGAACTGTATATTAAGTTGGGTAGTAGTGGTGCACATCTTTGATTCTAGCTCTTGGGAAACAGAGGTAGCAAAATCTTGTCCTGAACCTCCATCCCTACCCCCACCTCCCAGTACACACACACGAGAAGAATGAACTGTACAGTATCATGTATTTCAAACATGGAATAGTTAAGGGGGCCCCTGCTTTTTATTAATTCTACCTTGTCTGTACAACTCAGTGCTTATTTTTTGTCAACTTGACATACACCTACACATAACTGGGAAAAGGGAATCTTAACTGCAAAAAATGCCTTCCTAATATTGACCTGTAGGCAAGTCTGCAGAGCATTCTCTTGATTCATGATTTCTATGTGAGGACCACATTCACTGTGGAGGGGCATCCTCTCAAAACAAGCCACTCGGGGTCCTGGGGTGTACAGGAAAGCAGGTGGAGCACCACTCAGGGTCCTGGGGTATACAGGAAAGCAGGTGGAGTGAGGCGGTGGACAGGATTCTCCCGCTGACTGTGCTTCAGTTCCTGCCTCCAGTGCTCTGCCTGGATTGTCTGCCTTGACTTCCATTGGTGCTAGACTACAACTGCAAGCGGAAATAAAGCCTCGCCTTTGCAAGTTGCTTCTGCCATGGCATTTTATCTTGGTAACAGAAATCCTAATGAAGACATGCATGCTGTATTTTAGGTACCAGTGTGAGAGGTGGAGTATAAACATTGAAACTTTGTCTTCTGTCACTCTCTCAGAGTCATGTCCTCTCTCAGTGTTCTTTTGTCATCCCTTTCCTTCTTATCCCCTTTGATTTTTTCTTTCAATAAAAACAGATCCTTCTTTTCCACCAGACCATTCTTTTTTAAAACCAAAGATACTGCCAGATTTGAGAAATCCACATTTAAAAATTTATGAGGTCTGATTTTTCCACTGATTTGGGAGAAATTTCCCATCCTTTAATTAAAAAAAATCTATGGTTGTCAAATATTTATCTCGAAGGATATTCTGAAAGGCTGTTCTGGCATTATAAACAACAAAGAGAAAAAGAAGACACTGAATTCTTAGAGAAGCATTAATCCTTTGCAAATGTGACTTGTGATTATAATGCTTTTGATATTTGTTATCATGGGAAACAACTCCCCTTTTTAAAAAAGCATGGCCAAGTATGTTCAGAATAGTGATTATAACTCCTCGGTGAAAGTTGGGAGTGAGTTTGGATACATTAAAACTGTATAGCAAGGAAACAGCACTGAAAACAATGCACACATGCATCTAACAAAATCCAAGCGAAAGCATAGTATACATTCAACTTGTAATAATATATTGTTTTTTGTCCTAAATGTTAATAAGTAGCAAATAATTTTATCTCACCAAGAAAATATTTTTCAAACAGTATTCTTAGTGGATGTTGAATAGGCTATAAATATCAGTCAATTTTGCAATGATTTAGTCAGATCTTGTCTTGCAAGCTACCAAGGCAACTTTGAACAAGTAAGAGAAGTTGCCTGGTGTGCCCTTGGCTAAAAGTTAAAAGAAATCCTATTCTTTTAGAGGAATAATACATGAAACGTCAGTAAAATCTGAATGAGGAGCCAGAGTAACTTATCAAGAAGGACATTCTCTTTGGTTCATGGGCTTGCTTGGAGGTCTCAAAGCCTCCCCCTTGATGCAAGCTGCCAGGGAGATGGGTGACATGAGGAAATCAGTATCAGTAGGAGGCGTCTGTGTCTGTGCTCACTCTGGGATTTGTGGGTGCACTGAGCCACATTGCATTGTTTACATTCAGTCCTTGCCTCTACCTCTAAGCCAAAGAGTTCATTTTGCACTCACCCATATTGTATTTACTTCTGTTTCTAATTCCTCTAGTAGACATAGAGTTGCAATACGTAACAGAAAAGAATGCCGATAAATTGACATACATGGCAAAAACTGTAGGGAAAAACGGAACTCTGATGCTGGCTGGAGCTGGAAGTCAGTATGACTCAAGAGGGAAGAAAAGCTTGCACAGGGAGAGTTCACTGAGTAACCTGCTGGAGAACCTGGGCCTCCTGCTCCATGCAGCAGGAGACCAGGCTTTGGCCAGTACCCCTGAAGACCGAGCAAAGGGCAAAACAAGAAAACAACCCACGCACTTGAACACGGATCCTAAAACACTGGTGACTATGCTCTCTGCTTCTTTTCTGTTTCTCTCTCTCTCTCTCTCTCTCTCTCTCTCTCTCTCTCTCTCTCTCTCACACACACACACACACACACACACACACACACACACACACAGAGAGAGAGAGAGAGAGAGAGAGAGAGAGAGAGAGAGACTCAACAAATTTATAACACATTAGAACCTGAGGCTTTCCAGTTAAAAACAGGTAAAGGCTGAGGTGGGGAACTTGGGGAGGGAAGAGAGCAGAAATTTCCTGTGCCAGTGTAGGGATGGGGGTGGGGTGGGAGTGAAATTCCAACCAGCAAGCTACACTGCTGCCTCAGAGGTAGGAGAGTTCAGATCCAGAGCTCCGATTTGTAACTTACCTGGTTTTGTAGTTTAATGCTCTGTCATTCCTCTAGTTCTTCTGCATAAGCGCTACATCCGCTGAACGCTAATGTACCGGACCTTACACACTTCCCCAGAAGAAACTCCAAAGTAACCTTTAACTTCAATAAAAAGCTGTGTTCATTCCTCCCCTTGTGCTCAACAGAGCAATCCAATACACCTCATCATGTGGTCTGTTGCTATGGCAGCAATGAATCCAGCTGCTGAGATACAAAAGACTGACAAAAAGTTGCTTTTCCCTCCACCCACCGGGACAGAGTCAGATTCTTGTCCCCCTGTATGACAAGTCTAATTTGAATATTTTTTTTCTCTTGCTGACTCAACTCCCGGGACAAGGAAAAAGAAAGATGGAAAGGAGGAGCAGGTAGAAGAATACAAGGTTTCCGGAAGACTTTAAAGGAACAAGATAACTATATTTATTTTAAATTGCCACTAACTCTCCAAACTCTAACCCTCACTCCCTACTTCTGTCTACTGATAGTTTTAAAGACTAGTTACTAATGCAGTTGGAAATATTCCCATAACTCTTTTCAAAACACCGAAAATGCATTGATTTAGTTGGTAAACAGGCTGAAAACACACACAGGAACACAGAAGGCTAGTTTCACAGCACTTTTTTTTTCTAATGCAAACTTTGATACTAGCTTAGATATGGGAGGAAAAGTCCATTGTTTCTTTTCTATCAGCTTCTGTTACAACGAATCTGTGGTGACAGAGCTTACGGGTCAGAATGAACTAAACTAAGTCTTGGGGCTCTAGATTACTAGTGAGGTCTCTGTGTTGGGACAATAGCAGTCCTAAGCAGTTCCAAGGATGTCTAACAGTCTAGGAGGGATGGAGAAGCAGTTTGTGGACACCCTGTCCTTTCAGGGAAGCCGAGGGAGTCAGTTCTGCCCTCCCCTCCGACCACCTTTGCCCACCCCCAGTTGAAACTCTGTCCTGGGGCTGTGGCTTTGTCCTTCTGGCTTTTTCTTGGTGCCTTGCAGCCTCATTTCCTCTCTCAGTGTCACAAAAACTCAGTGTCACAACTCATTAGATCTGGTCATTGTCCTACCTGTCTTCCCTCACTGGATGTGGGATTTCTGAGGAAAGGGAACTTTGCCTCCTTCATCTTTCCCTGCCTATTGGCTGTAAAATATACAGCACCAAGTAGGGAGGACAGCGTGATTCCTGTTTTACTGTTTGCCTCAGAGGAAGCTCTCAGTTCTCCTTAGAGGCCTCGAGAGAAGCTCTAAGAGAAATTATGAAGGCAAGCAGCTGTAGGTTAGAAACCTGAGGCATACACACACACACACACACACACACACATATATATATATATATATATAGAGAGAGAGAGAGAGAGAGAGAGAGAGAGAGAGAAAGAGAGAGGAGGAGGGAGAGGGAGAGAAAGGGGGAGGGGAGAGGGAGGGGGAGGGGGAGTGGGAGAGGGAGAGGAGAGGGAGGGGGAGAGGGAGAGAGAGAAAGGGAGGGGGAGGAGAGAGAGAAAGGGAGGGGGAGGAGAGAGAGAAAGAGATGGGGACAGAAGGAAGGAGGGAGTGGGAGGGAGAGGGGGAGGGAGAGGGAGATAGAGAGGGGGAAGGAGGGAAGGAGGGAGAGGGAGGGAGAGCACATAAGTTGGGTGGCAGATGAGGCTAGAGAGCTCTGGAAGAATATGGGGTTTGCAAAGAACAGAATAAAAATATTTTATTTGATTTTTTAAAAGCCAATAAAATTGTGTCTCTAGCTCATGCCATGCTTGTGATCCTAAATACATCATGCAACCTCCTCAAACCTCAGGTTACTCCTCTGCAATACTCTACAGTTACCTAAAGGGAAATACCAAGCATAAAGCTTCCAACTTCCCACCCCAGAGAAGTTAGACCCCAGAGAACCAAATAACCCTATTAAAAATGGGGTACAGAGCTAAACAAAGAATTTTCACCTGAAGAACTTCATATGGCTGAGAAGCACCTTAAGAAATGTTCAACATCATTAATCATTAGGGAAATGCAAATCAAAACAACCCTGAGATTTCACCTCACACCAGTCAGAATGGCTAAGGTTAAAAACTCAGGAGATAGCAGGTGTTGGCGAGGATGTGGAGAAAGAGGAACACTCCTCCTCTCCTGGTGGGATTGTAAGATGGTAGAACCATTTTGGAAATCAGTCTGGCGGTTCCTCAGAAAACTGGGCATGACACTTCTGGAGGACCCTGCTACCTCCCCCTGGGCATATACCCAGAGGATTCCCTGGCATGCAATAAGGACACATGCTCCACTATGTTCATAGCAGCTTTATTTATAATAGCCAGAAGCTGGAAAGAACCCAGATGTCCCTCAATGAAGGAATGGATACAGAAAATGTGGTATATTTACACAATGGAATACTACTCAGCAATTAAAAACAATGAATTCATGAAATTCTTAGGCAAATGGTTGGAACTGGAAAATATCATCCTAAGTGAGGTAACCCAATCACAAAAGAACACACATGGAATGCAATCACTGATAAGTGGATATTAATTAGCCCAGAAGCTCTGAATTCTCAAGACACAGTTAGCATATCAAATGATACCAAAGAAGAAGGAAGGAGAGGGCCCTGGTTTCTGAAAAGACTTGATCCAGCATTGTAGGGGAGTACCAGGACAGAGAAATAGAAGGGGGGGTGATTGGGAAATGGGCAGAGGGAAGAGGGCTTATGAGACCGATGGGGAGAGGGGAATTGGGAAAGGGGAAAGCATTCGGAATGTAAACAAAGAATATAGAAAAAATGATGCTTGCAAACTTATGCTTTTGAACCAGAGGAACAGTGAGAAAGACAGAACTCTGCCTTGCTGATAAGGCAGCAGCTTTTCAATGCGGTACACATGGCCATTCATGCACTTTATAATATCCGCAAACCACACAGTTTGAATATAATGAACAATTTTGGGTAAGTAATGAGGGCAGCTTGCTCCTACCTAGAGCATGCCAAATAGGGGCAGCTGTGTAATGGAGGTTGTGATGTAGACTGGTCAAAGAGGGTTCAACTTGGGAGTTAGTATTTTACACAGATTAAATATGAAAACAATTTTAAACAAAGGTTATTGCAATCTTTTTATTGGATCCTTAAAAACTGCCCACGTTAGGCTGGCAATATGGCTTAGTTGGAGAAAGAGCTTGCTACTAAGGTTGCTAACAACCTGAGTTCAAACCCCTGGAAGGCACATGACCCAGAGAGAGAACAGAATCTTGATAAATGTCTTCTGATTTCCACCCAACACTATGGTGCATGTGTCCTCTACCCCACACAATAAACAAATGTTTGTAAAAAATGTTATGGCCACGCCATTTATTGGTGACACCTTTGCAAATTAAATGGAACGTAAGGACTGTTCACTTTCAAAGATTTTAAGTAAGTTATATTAATAGGAGCCTTTGCAAGTTCAGCTTGATCTGTAACATGTACTGTGAACTCCTCACCATCAAAGACTCGCATCTACGTTTCTATACAACCATTGAACTAAAGAAATTATTGGCCAACAAATCCAAATGCGTAGAAAAATTGGCCTGAAAATTCTTTTTGAAGGCCACGGAGGTAAAATAGCAGCAAGGGTCAGAAAAGCCAGGGATCAGGGGGCAAAGCATGAGGAAAACAAACGCACGACTTTTCATCACAGGAACGCTGCCTGAAAGAAGAGAATGTTATACCTTGTAAGATTTCTCTAGCATTAAAATCAGAAGAAAGAGAACAAGAGGCCCACAACAAGTCAGCCCAGAGAACCAAAATAGAGTTGGCTCTGCCACAACCCTGAAGAACTCTCCAGTGTGGAGACTCGAGGGGAAATCATGCTATGAAATGTGTGCGGCTGAACATGCAAGAAAGCCAGGGGAGCCACACTGGAAATTAGCCCCAGCTAATCCTCTTCAGAGCTGTTGCTGGAGGAGAGGCTAATAGAACCACACTGTGAATAATTCATAACACTGCCCATGTGTGGCTGGCTGAAAAGAGGCCTTTCATGGCCTGTGCCCGTTTTTTTTTTTTTTTTTTTTTTTTAGAAGTCTTTACCTGGGGTTTTCTCCCACAGATGCCACATGGGTGACTTTCCTTGTTCTTTGTTTTGCAAACCTAAGGGCTTCTCATGTACTTAGCTCCTAAGCACTGCGCCCAGAGCATTCAGCCAGCTGCATGTTCTTCAATAAACGTGAAAGCATCTTGCTCGATTCTCTTTCTTTAAACATCAGGAAATATGATGCCAGCATACGAGTCATGTTTAACGTCCCTTTTCATGCATGTGAAGATTAATTTACCTCTCTGTGTGAACGGAGCTTGAATGATAACCTGTCTGTGCTGAGGAGACTCACTTAATTGTAACAAAGAATCCAACCATTTGGGCAGAAACCATGCTTAGTGACACTGGGGTGATGATTAGGATAGGGCCCCTCCCAGAGTCTCTCTGCCAAGCTGTGACTCCACAGAGATATTGAAGATGCCCAGGAGGTTATATGCTCCATTCCTTGGGAGGGGGTTCAATTTCCCAAGCACGTAAGGTAGAAACACTGCTTCTGGAGGTCACAGGATTGGCCTGAGTAGCACAGACACAACAACCCTAGCCGCTGACACTACCGAAGGTAAGACACGACAGAACAGTCTGAGCTCTGCAAACGCCATGTCTTTACCCAGGTCACATTCTAACACTGTTCCTTTTGACTGCTACAAATCCTTTATTGTTAGGGCGCTGGTTTATATTACGGAGAAATCTTGTTAACAATAATGCAAGAAGATTGTGATCTGCGGAACAGTTTTTGCAAGCACATGGTTTCTTGGGCTACAATGAGCAGCTGGCCTGAAGAATTCAGTGGATGTTAAGATCTATTTATTCTTGATGTTTTTAAATGAAAGAATGGGGAGTTGCTGGCTGTGTCAATTTCTATGAATGGCACTTTATACATTTAAAAAACATACTATTTTGTTTTGAGTTGTATTAATATGTTTATAAAGAAAAGCGTTTTCTTCCCCTTATGGACATATTGATTTTTAAATAACAGTGTGAATTTGGAGCTTTGAGTTCTATAGAAAACCCTGTGTGGGCTCAAAACCAATTTGTTGTACTTGTTTATGCGACCTGACCTCCAAACTCCTGATTCATTAGTTACTTCTAGTTTCATCCCCAGTAAAACAACACACTCAGCTTTTAGACTTAATCAGGAAAAGTTGTACTTCTCATCCATTTTCTCACTGAGCATAGCAGTATGTGCTTACTATACAGCGCTTGGGAAAAAATAGGAAAAAAAGTGAAATAATGTTATGGACACTCATAGCTGAGAGGTCAGATGCAACTAACACTGACTCTACTTGTTTCTCATGGGCATGTGAGTGGCCCTTAGGCATTACTGGGTACACTATGAATTGTGGGTGAGGAAGAAGGAATTATTTGATATTCATAAAGGAAATTGGTCTGAAGTTCTCTTTCTTTGCTGGGTCTTTGTATGGTTTAGGTATAAGTGTAATTGTGGCTTCATAGAATGAATTGGGTAGTGTTCCTTCTATTTCTATCATAGAATGAATTGGGTAGTGTTCCTTCTATTTCTATTTTGTGCAATAGTTTGAAGAGAATTGGTATTTCGGTCTTCTTTGAAGATCTGATAGAATGCTGCACTAAACCCATCGGTCCTGGGCTTTTTTTGGTTGGGAGACTTTTAATGGATGCTGCTATTTCTTTAAGGGTTATGGGACTGTTTAGACGGTTTATCTGATCCTGTAATAACTTTGGTACCTCGTATGTATCTAGAAAATTGTCCATTTCATCCATATTTTCCAGTTGTGTTGAGAATATGCTTTTGTAGTAGAATCTGAGGATTTTTTAAATTTCCTCAGTTTCCGTTGTTATCTCTCCCTTTTCATTGCTGATTTTATTAATTTGGGTACTGACTCTGTGCCCTCTGGTTAGTCTGGCTAAGGGTTTATCTATCCTGTTGATTTTCTCAAAGAACCAGCTCCTGGTTTTGTTGATTCTTTTTGTTTCTACTTGGTTGATTTCAGCCCTGAGTTTGATTATTTCCTGTTCTACTCCTCTTGGGTATATTTGATTCTTTTTGTTCTAGAGAATTATTTGAAAGTGACTGCATTTTGTTGTTTCTTTTTCTTTTCAATCAGGGTCAATCCACACCAACACCTCTAAGCCACTGTATCTGTTGCTTTGTTCATTGCTGTAGTCCAGTCGGACACCTGACAAGCAGCTTGAGGGAGAAAAGGCCAAGGTTGTCTCCTGGAGCCATCATTACCCCTTATGGGTCCCAAGGGATCTGCTAGTCCTGTCCTCCATCCTCCCTACCACTGAGATTACAAACATGGGCCACCACCACACCTGGGTTCTGTTCTGTTTTGTTCTCTCACAGTGGTTCTGGGAATCAAAGTCAAGTCTTCACGCTTGGAGGTAAGCAATTTACTGATGGAGCCATTTCCCCACTCCCTTGAAAACTCATTCTTAAGAATTCCCTTTCTTATGCACAGTGCTGTGGGTCATTGCTTCGGTTTCCTTTGTCTACTTTCTGTTGAATGAGGCACCCTCCCTGAATTCAACGGAAGTACTCTCTTTACCAGATACAAACAAATATAAATAGTGATAAGATCTAGATGTGGAAATAAGAATACAGAAAGAGAAAATACAACTTTAGATATCAACACACAAGAATGAATATAGTCAACAGATTAAAGAATGGGTAGATAATTTATCGAGGTCAAACTAGGCAGGATGTTTGGGCAGGAAATTGCCCCATATATTGTTCCACCTTGCTCAGAAAACATTTGCTGATGGGCTATTAGGTGCGTTTTCCCTATTTTACATTGTGTCTAATGACTTGGAGAGCACAGCACAGAGATCACTGCGTCCTGTAGGGCGGGTGGTGATGTTGGTGCCTCACAGCAGTGCTGGTGACCAAGATTCTGTGCAGGAATGACAGTGCCTATCTACTAAGATTCTTCTCCCATAACTCAGCTATTAAATGGCAAGTGACTGATTGGTCAGTAGGTAGGGGGAGTAAACTCTACCTGTCAATCAAGAAGGATGTGTGTCTGGATCTGATAATGAGCTGGAGAAGACTGGGAAGCCAATGCTTGGTTGTAGGCTTGGGAAAAGTTAATTGTTGATGACAGCTATGACAAAATAAGATTTCAGAAAATGACGCAAGTTAGGAAAAAAAGGATGTCACCATGATAGGATAACACATTATTATGAAGAGATTAACCAAAACAATGGGAAGCATACATGGTGGTTTATAGGGAAAAAGAAAAAGACAAACAAATATGACTAAGAATACACAGAGAAAAACTACCTGAGGGAACTAGAAAGAGTTCAAAGAAATGTATACCATGGCTAAAATTGTGTGAATTGAGGCTACTGACAAGCTAATGCCTGGAACATTGCTTAATATACTTTTGAATTTCATTACTAGAATGAATGTGAAGGGCCCTTTCCTCTAGGGTTAAATATTTTGTATAGTTTAGCCCATGCTATGACTATGGGGCACTTTCAACCCTTCTGGTTGCCCATGGCAACTGTCAGAAGCCAATGTCATCTGATATTCAAGAGGCTAAATTACAGTGCTGAGGGGCTCACTGGGGTCAACTGGGAGGCACGGGCGCTTGCTCTACATATCAGCCTGGCCAGTTTCTCATGAAACCAATGCCTTCTTTTCAAACCCTCCCAGAGACATGTGCGACAGGGAAACTGGAGAGGGTAGAGCATCAAAAGAACAATAAACAGGAAGGGAACTGGAGTAGGAGCCTGTCAGGGAGGCACTGCAGCTTTTGAAGCAATACCAGTGAGTAAATAATGCTGAACAGGTGTTCCTCATTTCTTATTGAAGCCAACACAATCTACTCTGGCCAGGTTAGCTACCGGAAAGGACATCGTGCTGTAACATTAGAATCCTGGCTCATAAACATGCAGGTGGAAAGGCACCGAAGCACATTAACAGGGAAAGTATTTTTAGAAGATGCTGGTCAGTCCTGTTTGCCATACGTATCACAGAATTTAATATTGTGGTGAAGGCACACACAGATAGAGAGATCCTCTGTATTCCATGCCGTGCTTTGGCTTGTCCACCTGTAGGGTCACACTTACAATGACAGTATCTAAAATCTTGAACCCAAATACTATTTGCTTTATTGCTTTCAAGCTTTATGCTATCTCCTTGTGTATGCATGTGCATATTGTAGTATGTTAGCGCATATATATTTGGCAGTGTACCTCTGTGTATTGGTGTGTGTGTGGGGGGGGGTACGCACATGCGTGCAAGTGCACAAGTGTGTGTTCATATGTTTTCTCTTGAAGCCATAGGATATTGTCTCCCAGGTACTGTTTATTGCTGATTTTTGAGGCAGGTCTCTCACTAGCACAGAATTCACCACACTGGGTAAAAAATGTCTCATCAGTGAGCTCCTGGGATCTGTTTGTCTACATTTCTCTAGTGGAAGGATTCCAAACTTACACCATTATACCGAGTTCTTACTAAAAACATGGAATCTAGGGGTTGAGCCCAAGTCTTCGTGTCTGCAAGGCCAACACTTGACTGACTGAGCTACCTCCCAGCAATTCCTAAATGCTTCAGGCCAACTAGAAAATAAAATCAGCAAAAAAATATTTCTAATAATTTATAACCTTTTTCACCAGAGTTAGCATTAGAGATTTACTCGATGGGGCTTGAGAGATGGCTCAGTGGTTAAGCCCAGAAGCTTGGAATACCCAAGACACAATTCACATATCAAATGATGCCCACGAAGAAGGAAGAACAATGTATGGAAACTCTGGTCCTTCTTAGAAGGGGGGACAAAATACCCACAGAAGGAGATACAGAGACAAAGGGTGGAGCAGAGACTGAGGGAAAGACCATCCAGAGACTGCCCCACCTAGTGATCCATCCCGTATACAGTTACAAAACCCACACACTATTATAGATGCTCACAAGTGCTTGCTGACCAGAGCAGGATATAGCTATTACCTGGGAGGCTCTGCTAGTGCATGACAAATACAGAGGGGGACACTCTAAGCCAGCCATTGAAATGAGCACAGGGTCCCCAATGGGGGAGCTAGAGAAAGGACCCAAGAAGCTGAAGGGGTTTGTAGTGCCATAGGAGGAACAATGATATGAGCCACCCAGTACTCCCAGAGCGCCCAGGAACAAAAACATCACCAGATATTACACATGGTGTTACCCATGGCTCCAGACACATAGGCAGCAGAGGATGGCCTTGTTGGACATCAAAGGCCCCTGGTCCTGCAAAGACTTGCTGCAACAGCATAGGAGAATACTAGGACAGGGAATCAGGATGGAGTTGATTGGGGAACAGGGGGAGGGGAGATGGCTTATGGGAGATTTGGGGCAGGGGACCAGGAAAGGGGAAATATTTGAAATGTAAATAAAAGAATATATCTAACAATAAAAAAGAAATTTACTTGGTATTATCTATTCCTATATAAATATGCAGATTGATTGTAAAGAGGATGGTTGGTTTTGAAATTAAATAGTCATTTCCTCACAGTTTAAGGAAGAAACAACTTGAAATGTTATTTCTGAGCAAAGTCTCTCTCTCTCTCTCTCTCTCTCTCTCTCTCTCTCTCTCTCTGCATGTGTGTGTGTGTGTGTGTGTGTGTGTGTCTTTTTCTCTCTTTCTATACAATAAACTTGAACTGGCTGCTGGCTAGACTCCTGTGGGAAGAGAACGAAACCAGTCTTTGTAAAAGACTATAAAGATGTGCTTATTATGGTTCGCACATTATTGGTTGAAACAAACAAAGGATTGCTAAATAGGCCCAGGGAGAGTACATATTGATGCTCTGGTTGGGGGAGTCAGGTATTGAACAAGGAAAGTTCCATCTGATGGGAGAATAGGCTTTAAGATAGAATGTCTTGGGAGGAAAAGGAGAAATCAGGACCCCTTTTGAGATGGAATCACACGAACCTAGAGAAGGTAGGCATGGGGAGTGGGCCAGAGCAGAGCAGGCACCGGAAAAGGGGAGGAAAGGGGGAGGTTCAAGAAATGATTCTGAGAGCAAGAGGCTGGCCCCTCAACCTGACGTCTGCACTGGCACTGTACAGGAGGAAGAGAAGCAAGCGTGCTGTTGAACACAGAACCGTGGTGCTACTGAAGTCACACTGAAACACAGAAGGCAGGCCTTTCCCACCTCCTCAGCTCCATTCCAAATACCACTCACAGAAATCTTTAAGCCATTGGAGTTTGTGGCTTACAGCTAGGAAGTCTCTGCCCAGTCAAAGGTAGCAGAGAAAGGGTTTGTTTAGAGCAATGCCTGCTATATGGAGGGACACAGTGACTTGTTTGAATTACTAAGACCAACCCATCCTCTCTACCTTTGGAAACAAACAAGGGCAAACAGAGGGGAAAGAGAAACTGCATCAAGAGAATGAGGAAGGATTTTGATGGCAAGCACTCCACCCTATAGTTCAGGAAATCGCTTATTTTTATTAATCATGTACTTGCTTAGAGTTTTGTCCTTTGTTAAGCTATGTTTTAATGTGTATCTCATCAGAAAATGTTTTAATGATTTCTAAACCTACAACATTCTTTACATGTTGATAATGGCTTCTCCACCAGAGCTCATGCCTACAGCTCATACATGCGCCTTCATTGCCCAACGTCCCTCTGCCTCCTTAGTTAGCTATTCATACTCTTAGCACTAAAGCAAATCTATAATCTGGGCTCTCCTAGCTAGACTCTAGAGAGTCTGCTCCTGAACAACACAATGGACACAAGTGAAAGTCCTAAATATCTTCTGCAGCAATTTAATGCCTGGATTCCTGTCAAATCGTTGTATCTCTTGCTGCCAATGGCTTAGCCCTAAATAGCAGTAGGGGGATAGAAATTCAAGTAAAGATAACTCATCAGGAGGATGCATATAAAATGCATATAAAACAAGCAAAATAGTGAGGAAAATAGAAACCGGAAAACACCATCATGCAGGAGGTAGTGGGAGCTGTGTGCATTCCTGGGTGTGGAGGGACCCACAAGGAAAACGATGGACACAACCAAACAAGAAAGGCCTAAGATTATAATCCACAGGCTTATAGCCCCTCAACACAGAAACCATGATAGACAGCTGAAATTTGTGTCTCAAATCACAGACAATTTGAGAAGTGTCTCAGAGCCCACTTCTCAACAGAATGTGCAACCACATAAAGGACTCAAATAAGCAGATGAATGAAACAAGGAAGAAGTGTCAGCTCAGGCCCTTGACAAGAAGACTAACAAACTGGTTGAAATGGCTTCTAACTTGGAGGAGAAATGACACAGGCCCAACGAAGGCCTAGGAGTGTCAGAACCTTGAAGAATCATAATGACTCTTGCCTGAAGCTTTCAGTCAGAGGCACTCACAGATCACCCTGTGATTTCAGACTTCTTTCTGACTGGGAAAATAAATTTTGTTGATTCAACTCACAAAATGCGTAGTACTTTGCTTCAGAAACCTAAGAAAACTCAAAGGGGCTTGTGGGAAAGATTTCTTCAGTCAAAAACACCTCACAGGAAGAAATGAAAATGTTGACATTTTGGGAGCGTAACACCGGGGCTCAAGCTGAGAAGCTGAGGCTTCAATAGGAGGCTGTAAAGACACAGAGCCCAGCTAGTCACCGTGAAAGTATTGAAAGGCAGATTCTAGACCACGTGCAGTAGAAGGTCAAAGGAATTATGATTCAAGAAGTCATTCTCTGAAAATGTCCTTCTCACTTGCTGTCAATTGGGATGAGGTGAAGTGGTCACTGTGTTTTGGCAGGTGCTGTCTAACATGAGTTGCGTGCCTTTCTGGGATGATGGACACTTCTTGGGTTCTTTGCTCATGTGGTAAACAACAAGCAGTGGGGTAAACTCCTCTGATAAAAGAAATGACTTGTCATCGCTTTGAGTAGTCAATCTCCACCCCCTGGAATGCCTGTTACCACAGGATCTCCATGCATTCATTAGACATCTGGCGCAAGGCGTGGCCTTTGTTTTGTCTTATGTGTAAGAAACAGGACTCATGTAGCCTAGGCTGCTGATCCCGCTGCCTGTATCTCCCAGGGATTACAGGTGTAAGCCTCCACACCTGGCTGGTTTGTCTTTCTTTAGATTCTTAAATTCTTGTCCTGAAATTCCATTTAGCTCATGAGAAGTCCCCTATGAAATGGACTTTACATACTTTTCTCTTTTAAAGAACTCTGTTTTGGCTCCTAACCTCACGCTCTTCTCTCTAGTCCAGGGTCATAAAGCCTGTTGTCCACTTTAGGAATGGAATAATGGGCCACAATTAACTATCTTGTCAGTATGCTGAGATGACATGCACATATTTAAATAGGCACACTTTGGAGACAAAGAGTTTTAGGGATTACAGTCGTAGGGAGGGGCATGGTGACCTGGCCGGAGCTGAGTTTGAGTCATCCTTGCTCGGATTCAGTCCTCTGGTTGTTGATTGCATGGCCTTAAGCCACTTAACCTCTGAGCACCCAACTCAGCATCCCCACATCGATGTAGGATGACATTCTTAATGGACTAGAGCAGAGGACTAAATGACTAACCTGTGGAAAGTATCCAGTGCCTCTGTGCTGGCTATGTAGTAACCATAGCTCCTAATATAGTTCAGGAAAGTTGTTCAACTCTGGCAATGTCTATATTCTGAACCCTTCAAAGCACAGTAGGGTATTTATCAGAAGTACAGCCTATGTCATCTGAATGCTTACAAACTCCCTGTCCCTAAGTTGAAAAAAACATCAACAGATCTTGCCTAATATTTCCTGAGGTGGGGCTGGATGGAATCTAGGTGTCCTGTTTGGAACAGAGTGGGAAAACCTCTGAACAGCACCAAGAACTAACTCTTTTTCTCTTTTTCTCTCTCTTTCTCTCTCTCTCTCTCTCTCTCTCTCTCTCTCTCTCTCTCTCTCTCTCTCTCTCCCTCTCTCTCAGACTTCACACAAATAATTTTTTTATGAATAGGTCATGCTGTATAGCTATTTCCTCAAAATCGAATCATTGTTTCCCACAGACAGGATGGAGATTCTTTTAGACTCAGGAAGTAAACAAATCCCCTAAGCCTGGGGGAAGTTTGTAAAACCTTTAAAACTTACAAGGCCCCTCTCTAAGGTTATATACATGCAGTGACAATTGCTGCTAGGAGGGGGCTCTTCGATTGCTTGAGACATCTGGAAGTTGTGCAAGGTGGGCCAGAGATGCTGCTCCATGAATTGTTGCTTATGCCTGGGTAGCGTTGGTGGGGAGGCACTTCCCTTTCAGACAAACACAATCCTTTCAGTAATCCCCATTCTCCTAGAAATAATCCTGATAAACTTACTGCTTTCACTCTGGCAGACTGGAGAGGAAGCCTAGTTTTGTTTTGCTGTGTGTGGCCTATCTGGGCTCAAGAATGCTTGTTCACATCTGCACAGGAAAATTCATAGAATGAGGAGCAGTTAGATAATGTCTCTGAGAAGTGAAGGTCTGGCTTCTCTTCTAATCTCCCCATGCTGTGCTGGGGAAGGGAAACCTTTTGAGGTCACGGGAAGACCGAGGGTTGAATTATGTCCCTATGCTGAGATTTCCTTGACATGTTATTTTCCCCCTAGAAAATGAATGGCTGTTTAATTTTAGCTCAATAGTTGTTACTGCCTCCATAAAATTACAACACGCTTAACCTTTACAATGTAAAACACCTAAAGAAGAAGTGCTATTCCCTCCTGGGGCTCTGACAGCTGTCCTCTTCATGGACTAAATACCTCAGATGGAGAATAAGGGCCCGTGGCTTTCTCTTAACCCTACAATCACTCTTAGATGTGTGCAGCTGCTTCCTTGTTAAGTCACCTTTCTTCCTCAGGTTTTACTTGATTCTACACTGCCTTTGAAAGCAATAGCTTTTTAAACACAAAACATTTGGACAGGGTAGAATAGTTACTTCACTACTGTGGTGACTATTCTCAAAATCTCTACCAGATCAGAAGGGGGCATTGTGGTAAGCAGTCTCATTTTTATGATTTGCTGAGTAACTCCTGAGGAAGCTACTGCGTCTCCTGCTGTTATAAGCACCTGGCAGGGCTGAATGCAGATGTACGGCTAAGGTCACTTGGATATAAAGAACGTCAGTGTTTGAGTTACCCATGGATGCATTGCAGACCCTGATATGCCTGCACTGGTTACCTGGCAACCATAGATGATTGCAGATAGTACACATTCAGCATGGCCTCTGGGTGTAGATATGAAAGGATTCTGCATATTTTCATGAGCTATCTAGATTGACATGAAGAACATCACAATCTGAAGGCCTTCATCTCCTTCAGGAGCCATCCGGCTTGCAGGTTACAGTCATACACACTAGCCTTTGAACTAGAGGATGGAACAGTCCTTACTACAACCAGAAAGAGTTCCTATTGAGAGCTGAATTACAGGAAGACTCACGTTCTCATTTTGAGGTGCCTTATTCATGTACCACAAGGAAAGACAGTGGAATGTGGGAGTGGATGGAAAAGCTTTTGTAGTAGGGTGTTTTAAACATTATACATAATGTCAGAAAACTTTTGCTGTGGAAGTCTTCATGGGAAAGAAGAGTACAGGGATGGCGGGATTATACCAGGGACTCAAGGGGCGTTATACCATGTTTTACATATGAAGGCACCATTAGCATAAAGTCTATGAACTAAATGCAGCTGAATGTGCTGCACAATGAAACACAGCTTCAATCACTGAGCTCACGAGAAGCCCATTCGCTCTGTCTGGATGAGAAGAACGTGACCTTGTGTTGACCGGGCTGATTCGGTTCTCCTCCAAATGGACCCTTTATGGATGTTACAACCCTTCGAAGAATTTCAAATTCAGAACAGAAGCCATGTGACTCCAAGGTTGCTTACATACTAAGAAGACATGGGATAACCAGAAAACATTTTTATAGAAAGAGATCCATCCCTCCTCATTTATGCAAATGAACTGAGAAAGAAAGATCCTGCAACTATTAATCTGAGTCATCTGAAAGCAAACCGTCAAATCTGTAGCTCATTGTTAGAAAATTGTTAGAAATCCCCAGAACTGGAAATTGTATTACACATATGCTTGATTCGCTTGAGACAATCTGAGGTTCAGAACATATTTATGTGTTTATTTGAGACTAATTTATTTTTATTTTGTGTGTATGAGTATTTTTCCTCCATATATTTCTGTGCAGCATGTGGGTGACTGGTGCCTGCTGAGGCCAGAAGAGGGCCAGAACTGGAATTACTGATTGTAAATTGCAGTGCTGGTGCTGGGAATCGAACCTCTGTTCTCCACAAGAGTAGCCAGTCATGCCTATTCTTTGTCTAAGACCCGCTGGGAAAGCTGATTCACAGTGAGAGTTTGCTGTAGAAGACCGTGAGCTTCTTTATCGGAAATATGTCCTTCATAAGTTACCTGATTGCTTGGACCCTAAGTTATTACATTGGAACGGATAAAACAACAGCAGCTAATTGGAAGGATCATTATGAAAATTAAAAGTCATGAGGTGCATGAAACATCTGCTCTGGCCTTGGCAAATGGGCACAGCCTGGGAGGTCTCCTTCACACATTGGAGCGAGCCCTCCTCTTCTTTTACAGGAGCTAGATAAAGCTTTTTAATTGACTACTTTGGAAACACACAACTCATCTCCAATAAACTAGAAAGCAAGATTCACGTGGAACTTCACACATGAATATCATAGAAACTGAAAAGATTTAGGGCACTAAATCTTTTATGAAATATGGAGAAGAGAGACAGATAATATGAAAAATTAGAATATGATTCTGTGAATAACCTGAAGAAGGTTGCTTATCTTTCTCAGGCCTACATTAGGCTCAGATCTGCTAATGATGACCCTAGAGGATTTTAAATCATAGGTAAGACCGCCAACTGTTGGCCCAAGAGGGTTCCTCAGTAGTCTCTGTGAAAGAGTCGCAGCCTCAGCTCTACAGGATCATGATGTTGCATTTAGGTGAAGGGACATTTTGAGAAAAGTGTGGATGGGAGAAGTGTCTGGGCAGGGGAACCCCTGTATATAAAAGCAAAGCCATGAAGTGTGCAGTCTAGGAAAGGAGATGATCTTGTTCAAGCAATGGTCAACCATTGGGGAACATAGGTCAGGACTCACACAAAAATCTACTGTGCTTACGCAATGGAATTCTAAAGGACACAGGACATAGATTGTGGTCAATGGAGCAGCTGAGAGTGTCTGTGAGGAGGAAGTCAGTAGTCAGCAAGGGTGGCTGGATCATGTCATCTATGTTTGTTAGCTGTTAATTATGTACTGGGAGTGCTGTTCTTTTCTTTCATGACTATGATTTCCTAGTTGTTAAAATGAAATGACTGCATCCATTTAGGCACAGAAGTTTAATCACTTGGTCAAAATTTCACAGTTTTAAATGGAATAAAAGCAGCAATGATGTTTTTGAAATATTAACTTGAAATTAAAGCACTGGAGAATGGAAATTATTAGACCTGAATGTACATTAGAAAACTGGTTTTGGGAGTTTCAGAAGAAAAGGTGGAGAAAAGGTATGTAAAAGGGAATTTGTGCGTAATCATAAAAACTTAAGATGCAGGAGTGACTTCTTTATATTAGTGTAAAATGATATCATTTAAAAATCAAAAATACACTGCTTCTATGGTTTAAAACTATATGCAGGTTGCATCATAGAAAAGGAAGTGGAATGTACTAAGTCTATAGGCTTGGAAGCCAGAATATCTGGGTTTGAATGTTCATGTCCAACTTACTGAAACCTGGCTAGGTTGTTAAGTCTTTCTGGGACCCAGTATTCGCAAATTTATCAAAGAAGACAAGAGTGTCTATAATATGAGGTGGTTAAGGATGAACTTGACGAGAAGCACCTAAAGAAATGTTCAACATCCTTAGTTATCAGGGACATGTAAATCAAAACGACTCTGAGATTCAAACTCACACCAGTCAGAATGGCTAAGATCAAAAACTCAGATGACATCAGATGCTGGCAAGGATGTGGAGAAAGAACAACATTGCTGGTGGGAGTGCAAACTGGTACAACCACTCTGGAAATCAGTCTGGCAGTTCCTCAGAAGATTGGACATAGTACTACCCGAGGACCCAGCTATACCAGTCCTGGACATATACCCAGAAGATGCTCCAACATGTATTAAGGACACATGCTCCACTATATTCATAGCAGCTTTATTTATAATAGCCAGAAGCTGGAAAGAACCAGATGTCCTTCAATAGAGGAATGGATTGCAGAAAATGTGATATATTTACACAATGGAATACTACTCAGCTATCAAAAACAATAAATTCATGAAATTTGCAGGCAAATGGATGGATCTAGAAAATATCCTGAGTGAGGTAACTCAGTCACAAAAGAACACACATGGTATGTACTCACTGATAAGTGGATATTAGGCAAAGAGCATGGAATACCCACGATACAACTCACGGACCACATGAAGCTCAAGAGGAAGGAAGACCAAAGTATGAATGCTTTAGCCCTGTTTAGAAGGGGGAACAAAATAATCAGGGTCAGGGGTCCTGATTTGCGAATACTGGGTCCCAGAAAGACTTAACAACCTAGCCAGGTTTCAGTAAGTTGGACATGAACATTCAAACCCAGATATTCTGGCTTCCAGTACAGGGTCAGGGGGACTTGGGAAAAAGAGAAGAGAGGGTGGGGGAAAGAGGGGAAGAATCAGATATTGGAGGAGATGGAGGAGATGTACAGAGGGTAAGGAAATTGAACAGAGGTGTGTAGCAATGGGGGATAGGGAACTGGGAGTAGCAACCAGAAAATCCCAGATTCCAGGAACGCAAGAGCCTTCCAGGACACCATGGGGATGACATTACTGAAATATCTCCCAACCACAAAGGGGAGGGAGAACCTGTTGAGACCATATCCAGAGGTTAGGCATGGCCCCCTGATTGAGGAATGGGGCCACCCACCCATTTCCAAAATTTTAACCTAGAATTGCTCCTTTCTAAAGGAAATACAGGGACAAAGATTATAGCAGAGACTGAAGGAAAGGCCATCCAGAGACTGATCCACCTCCAGGGGGGACCCATTCCATATGCAGACATCAAACCCAGACATTATTGCGGATGCCAAGAAGTGCTTGCCGACAGAAGCCTGATATGGACGTTTCCTGAGAGGAGCTGTCTGATCCTGACCAATACAGAAGTGGATGCTCGCATCCAATTACTGTACTGAGCACGGGGACCCCAATGGAGGAGTTAGGGGAAGGACTACAGGTGCTGAAGGGGCCTTATCTGTCATCAATGGGAGGGGAGGCCCTTGGTCCTGTGAAGGCTTAATGCCCCAATGTTGAAGAATGCTAAGGTGGTAAGGTGGGAGTGGTTAGGTGGGCGGAGGAGCAGCCTCATAGAAGTAGGGTAAGGGGGGAAGTTATAGGGGGTTTGCAGAGGGAGAACCAGAAAACGGGATAACATTTGAAAATAAAATAAAATAAAATAAAATAAAATAAAGTAAAATAAAATAAAATAAAATAAAATAAAAAAGATGAAGTGGAATTTAGGACATGTATTGTCCAGGACTACTTGGTCATCTTTGCTAATCATCAGGTACTTATCCAGAAACTAACTGTAGTGTGCTACCTACCATGCTAGTTTATAGGTTTATAGATATAGGATGATTTCTGCATTGAATGTCACCTACCCAACCAGATATAATACTTTTTGATTTAACATCATTGTTAGAACAGTTCCCTGATCTGTTTTTGGAAACACTGGTTTCAAATTTGCATCAACATTTGTTCTTCAGTCTAAAAACTAGCACCACCTTTATCTTCCATACCCCTCCCATCCAGTGACATTAGTACCATCTGGTTGGCCCAAGTGATCTTTGTTGATGGGTGTTTCCCACTCTAGGGAACCTGATGAAGTCAGGAAGGACATTTTTGTAGCCTTCTCTCATATGTGAGTATCAATCATTCCAAAGCCAAATATCTACACCATTGCCCAAGCTTTGTTTTCCTGGTCAATTCTTCAGACATATATTATGTAGCACATTTTATTAGTGAACATGTTTTCCTTCTCAGTTGGTTTTTAAAATATAACTATATAAAATCTCATTTCTATAATCTATAAAAATACTTATGATTTATACAGTTTTCAGTATGGTACCAAATTAAAGAAAAGATTTGTTTTGGGAATATCAGTTACGTATCTACTGCCTTTTAAGCTATAAAAATTACTCAGCCTTGTGCCTTTCAGCTCCAAGAGTACAAGAGGGTCCAAGCACTTCTGTTCTGTCCATGATGACATTGTCTGAAAGGATTCTAAATTAGAGTGTTCAGAGTCAACATTAACATTGGTTGAATAGATGAAAAGTATTGGTAGAAGGGACAGTGTGTCCTTTCGAGGACAACCACAGTACATTAAAATGGAGAGACGGGCAGTTGTGATAGCCTCTGAGATAAGACAGAAAAGAAAATGTCTACATAAATAAATGAGAAGGAAATGAGAACCGCGGGGGCCCTTCCATTTAACAAATGAAGTTAGGCACTGAAATGATCGCGTGAGCAGATGCTTTAGTACCAGAAGAGCCTGTGAGAGGGGTTAGGCAGGGCAAAAGGTTTGCCTTTTAAATAACACAGACATTGGTCTTCTGACCACTTCGATTTTCAACATATTCAGTATTTATTATAGAAAATGTGAAATGCTCAAATCATAAGAAATTTTAAGGTGAAAATCTAGGAATAATCATGAAACTAATTCTAGATGAGACTGTGCCCCACAATGATGTTCATATGTCAAATATGATGGTGCTTGTGATAACCTAACATTAAATAAATAAAATCTTATTTAGAGTATTCTTAGGAATTTAAAACAATCTTTACATTCCATTTGGAATAAAAAATGAGAAAGGCAGCAACACTTCTTTTTAATAGCAACAAATTCATGCAATATTGTATAGCTAGGGATATGGTTTTAGATATAGGAAGTTGTTTTTTCATTGTTCCTACATTCCCTTCTTCAAGACAAGAAAAACACAGCTTAGAAAAGATCTTCAGGGGCTGGAGAGATGTACACCGATTTCTCTTCTAGAGGCCCTGAGTTCAATTACCAGCAACCACATGGTGGCTCATATGTGTAATGGGATCTGATGCCCTCTTCTGGTGTGTCTAAAGAGAGCAATGGTGTACTCATATTTAAAATAAATAAATAATAAAGAGAAAACATCTATAAAAGACATAAAATGTATAAAGAATTTATAAGACAGAATAATAAGATTACAGATAACAACCTAATTCAAAAGTGACTTAGAGATCCAAATGAAAATCTCATGGAAGACAATATAAAGATGGTAAGGGGGCACATGTAAGGACACTCCATGCCATCAACTGGTAGAGAGCTGCTAATTAAAACCAAGCTGCACATCCATTGGGATGACCAAGATTCAAAACAATGACAACAACAAGTGCTGGAGAGAAGGAAGGAGCAGGGTATCTGCTGATTGCTGGTAGAAATGCAAGTTGGTAAAAGTCTCTTTCTATGCTAAACACATGTTTCTGCAGTCCATTCATCTTGTTCCTTGGTATTTACCCAACTGGAATAAAATGACACAATCACACAAAAGCTTGCACAGAGATGTTTGCATTGGTTTTATTTGTAGTTGTGAATAGACACATACAATGTGGTCCCTCTAAGTCTTGAAGTATGATTCAGGGCATGAAAAGACAGGAAGAGACATTGATGCCCATCACTGAGTGAATCAGGGTAGTTTGAAAAGGCTGTGCACCTTATGATTCTAACCCGATAATCCCTAAACTGCCAAAC